>NC_092873.1:364203769-364518936 GCF_028372415.1 Notamacropus eugenii | reverse complement strand
ATTACCTCTTATTCTCCCACATTTTTCAAAGGAAAATTTCAATTCCTGCCACAAAGAGGTGCAGGACAGAGGCAGAACACTCTGCTCTCCTCAGAGAGAGGGTTACTATGGTAGCACTTAGTGCAGTGTCTGGAATATAGTAGGCACTTTATATGTATTTATTGCTTGATAGAATTATATCTATCAGATCTCTTATATTACTTTAGAATTTGGGATTTTCAGCTTCACAGTAAACTTTTCCTTTGTAAATTTTTATTCATTTTACGCTTAAATATATGAGAAAAGAAAATAAATTCCATGTACACAGAAGAACATAAGGATAGGATTAAATATAAAGCACTGAATTTCCATTTCAAGAAGAGCTACATAATAAATACTATACATTATTTTCAAAGCTACCCAGCTGTTCTTTGCTTTCCTCTAGGTTTTCTTTTGTTCTCTCCTGTTCACTTTTTAGTTTATTTTTCCCGTCCTTCCCACTCTAAAGAAGGCTGTAATTAAATGCAGATCTAACTAGCTAGCTAGCTAGAAATGCAGAGACACATAGATATCTATAAACATACACACATGTGAATATACACACACACACACACACACACACACACATATATATATATATACATATATATATATATATATATATATAACTGTACTATGCATATTTCCACTTGTCTCTTTCTCTGAAGGTAGAAAGCATCTTCTTTCATTTGTAGAAGTCTTTCCATGTCATACTAAATTTCTAATGACTATATCAAAATGAGGAAAAAACCACTGCAAGTTTGTATCCAAGGTTTGACCCTCTTCCCACCAAATACTAGTTCCAGAATGAGTTCATATAGTAAGTAGCAACGGAACCCATTTATCCAAGTTCATAGCAAAAGAGAAATCAAAGAAAATAATCGCAGGAGGATCTAAACCAGATAATACAAAGTGAAAGAACTCTCTCGTTTGGGAGTGATTTAACTCAACTCAATCAAGAGAATTCTAGATCATACCTAAGGGGAAATTCCCTGAAGTCTCTAGGGTAGCAAGCTGTTAATAGGTACTTGATGGAAACAGCTAATTCCTCTTATGTTGTGTTCTTTCCAGGTCCCATTCTCCCTCCAGTTATTTGAAGTAGGGGGTGATACCTTTCATCTTTTTCTCAGAGCTGGAAGCTCGAGGAACCTGAAGCAAATACAGAGTTGGAAGAGACTGAAGAGTCCACAGGGACTATGAAGAATAAAGAGAGCCTACAGTTTCAAGAGAGAGCTCTCCTCTCGCACCTTTCCCCATTTCTGCCCTGCCTTCCCTGCAGATGTTGTGGTGCATTGATTTTCACCAACGAGGAGAGAGTCTTATACCAATGGGCTTTGAGATTCTGGTTACATTAGTAACAAGAGTTTAATATCTTTACTAAAATTAAACTGGAAATAAAATGTAACACTAAATTCTGAAGTGGCTAAAGCCTAACTTGATGAAGTTTGACTTTCAAATCCTCAAATCTCCCTGGACACAGAAAAAAATGCACCTAAAGTCTTTTTTTTTACCCTAACAGAACATTGTTACCAAGGATTCCTTATTCCAAGGTCAACAACCGGTGTGGCACCAATTCATAGATTTGCTTCACATTATCACAGTTGCCTTCTGGATTTTATTCAAGTCCTGTCAACTGTTAAGTATAATCTCTACCTGACACTTGAAGATGTGAGTCATGAAAAATCTCTCCAGGTCAAATATTTACTTCTCTTACTTCTTACCAGCATATTTCTCTACATATCCTACCAAAGTTTAGCAGGAGCCACCTAAAAACTCAAGAAAAACCCACTTGAAAACTCTGTCACCTCAGTGAAAATGACCACATAAGGGTCCAAAAAGAGTATACTCTTGTTTTAAGTTCAACGGTTCTTTACTTCAGTTCTGTCTGTAGCACTTCCCTCCATACTTCTTTCTTTGGTGCCTAAGATTTGTAAAATGCAGAAGAAAGCAAGTTCAGTCTGTGAAACTGAAGGATTCTTTAGCAAGCATTACACAGGTGTATTAGCCAAGAGTTAATAAGATAAGAACAAGCTATTTCAGTTCTTCTCTACCCTACTAGGGGAGGAAAGAACTAATTCCAAATCCACATATCTTGGACATTTTGCTGCCTGTCTTCCACATGACTGACAACAAAAAAAGAATGAATGGAAATAAAAGTGGGGAGTGGTATGAAATCTAAATAGAAATGTAGAATAGATCATAACAATTAGTCGTTGTCAGGCTGCCTGTGCCTGTATGAAATAGAATCAGACATTTTCAGCAAGTAACATTTCCTTTAATCAGGGACAATACCTTCGAAGTTAACCCGGGAGAGTGGAACTGATGATTTAGTTTCCATGGCTTTCAAAAGACTGTTTCCCGCCCGCTGAGCTGCACAAAGTGAAAAGGGATATATTACAGATGGTAAGCACATAGCTACCATGGAATTATTGGAAACACACGTTCACATCTTGAGGTAACTGAAAATAAAATCCCAAACTGGCTGTAGCCTGAAATGTTTTCATGTTCAGGAATTGGGGGGAATTTCTGAATAAAAAATTTATGGCAACAGAGAACTTTACTAGACTGACACTACAAGTTCATATAAGAGGAAAACAAAAATAAGAAAAAATACAATAAAATTATGTATAAATCTCAAGTCAAGACATTATCCCCTAAACAAAACCAATAGATCCTATGTCTTGGGATGAATAATCCAACAATATATTGCCAAGTTAACAAATTGATATAGCAATCTGGTCCTAGGCAGCAAAAAACACCCAGTACTTATCTGTTTGATGAGATACAAAGAAAACCAAAGTTTTATTTCCCAGGAAAAGTGGAAGTTGTTGTTGTGTGAATGTGTGTGTGTGTGTGTGTGTGTGTTTTCACAGGTTTTTAGAGTCATGCCAATTTGATGGAAAGAACATTGCCTTTGGAATGAAAGAACCTGGGTTCAAATATTGATTCAAATATGCACTCACTATTTTTGTGATGCAAATATGTATTACTACTGTATGACCACAGTAAATGTGAGCTAAACCCCCATGGGTTTCACTTTTCTCAATTATGAAATTATGAAGTTCAACTTGATTTCATCTAAAGTTCCTCCTGCTCTAAATCTATGATCTCAACTCAGATTGAGCTTTCTGTATATATGCAGTCTGAAACTTTAAGAAACCATAATCTCACTAAGGCACGTAATTCCTTGAATGGTAGCACTGGGTAGGTAACCTTTATGATTTGCCATGGCTGAAGGAAGTGTCCACTAATGACTGTCCTGTAAATGAGACTCCTGGACTTTAAAAAGTCTGAGTCAAAATGAAAGACATATGTAAGTCATTAGCGATCCTTACATAAAACTCTTTCAGTTTGTTAAAATCTGGAATACCTTATAATTGACTAGCATAAACTTTGAGAAAATAAGTACCATTTACTTTAGTACCATTACAATTTAGTACCATTGTGAGAAGATAGAGGAAGATTTTTCTTGGATGATTTTATTCAACAAGAGAAAAGTGTATTTTGAAAAAAAAAAGTGGGGATCAATGGTAGTGGTGGCAAAGGTGATGTCGTTGCTTCTATTTCAGGATCAGCCTTGGAATAAAGAGCAACTGAGTTCAAGTCCTTCCTTTTCTCAAATTAGTCTTATTCTCATGGTTAGGAAAGGTATTTAACCTTTTAGTGGTCTAGGCAAGCCTAATTCTCACTTTAAGTTTTAGTGAAGGAAAAAACAACAACAGCTAGTGATTATAAGAGACAGGATAGAAAGAGAGCATATTCAAAGCATAGAAGGGGGACGTTAGCCAGTAAAAAGTCAAGGAGATAAAATATGAAGCACATTTGACTGCACTCTACAGAGTTCAGGAAGGGGAGTTATACATACTAGCTCCTTCTCTCTGATGTTTTTCTTTCATATTTACCCTGTCTATGACTGATTTGTACAAAGGCTTTTGCCTGTTGTCTCCTTCCATCAGAGTGTGAGTTCAGTGAGGGCAGGAACTATCTTTCACCTTTCTTTGTATTCCCAACGCTTGGTATAGTTCCTCCCACATAGTAGGTACCTAACACATGTTTATTGGTTGACTAACTAATAAAGCAGAAAGATAGGTTACGTTGGGTTCAAGTTATGAAGGTCTTTAAATGCCAGTTTTATTTGATTTCATAGGTAATAAGCAGGTACCAAATTTATTGAGAGGGGGAGTGACATTCTATATCCTAACAGTAAGAAAATCACTTTGTCAGTTGTGTGGAACACATGATGGAAAAGGGAGATAGTTAAGGCAAAGAGAACAAATAGGAGCATTTTATAATAATTCAGCAAGAAAGTCCTGAGGGCCTGAATAAAGGTGATGTTTTGTGGGAAAAGAGAAAATGGGATAAGCAAGAAATATTATGGATACATAAATGGCAAGTCATAAGAATTGGTTGACTAGGTGGAGGGAGAGAGAGTAAAAAGATGAGTAAGGCATACACTGAGGTTGCAAAACTGAGTTCATCGATTGGTTCCTTTTATAGAAATAGAGAAACTTAAAAGACGGATGGATTCAAGGCAGCAATATGTCCAGTTTTGGACATATTGAGTATGAAATGTGTACAGAACATCCAATATGAAATGTCTAATAGGTGATGGATGATGTGGGATTGGAGCTCAGGAAAGAAATTAGGTCTGGTTGCTTTATATATCTTGGTATCATTTGTATAGAAATAACAACTAAACCTATGGAGCTGATGAGGCCATCAAGAGGAAGAAGGTGGAGAAAACAAAGGAAGAAAGTCCAGGATAGAACCTGAAGGGGAATTAACAGTGAGATGGCATGGTATGGATGATACAGCAAAGGAGACTGACAAAGGGCATTCAAGTAGTTAGGAGGAGAAGCAAAAAAAAAACGTGCAAAAAATTCCAAAGGAAAAATTATCTAGTGTACGCTGTTGAGAGGTTAAAAATGATGAGGATTAGATAAATAACATCAAGATTCAGGAACTAAGAGATGTTGACAAATTTGGAGAGAACAATTTCAATTATGTAATGAAACTGAAAGTCATATTGTGGATGGAGAAACAAGTGACAGGAGAGGAAGTAGAGTCAGGGATACTAGACACCTTTTACTAAGAATTTGAGAAAGGGAAGAAAGACAGAGGACAATATCTAGAAATGAGAGAGAGAGAGAGAGAGAGAGAGAGAGAGAGAGAGAGAGAGAGAGATCCAGTAAAGATTTTAAGAATAGGAGATGCATGGTTTGTTTGCAGGTAATAAGGAAGTAACTGGTAGAGACTGAAGATTAGATAGAAGAGGGATACTTATGTGAGAAACTTTGGAGAAAAACAAAACGCAGAAGAAAGATGAGATATCGTGGTTACAAGTTGGTCTCTCTGCAAAGGGCTCTCTCATCACCTACTAAAAGACTAGGAGGATGTCAAAATTTATCAAGTCATTATGAACTGCAGAGAAGGGAAGATGGTGAACTTGTATTTTCTTAGAACAATAGGAAGTGAATTCATCAGCTGAAAGGGTAGAGAAAGGAGATATGCAAAGTTTAAAGAGAACAAAAGTTTGAAACAGTGGCTCTGTTGAATAAGATGGAGCAGTCTCCAAAGTCAGGACTACAAACCACTAGGACTACATAAAATTATATGTAAGGAAAGAGAGGGAACATATTGGTCAGGGCCTACCTGCCACCAGAACTGTCTATTTCTGGTGAAGGCTGTTTTATTTGGGCTGCTCTTATTGCTGGACAGGAGACTGTGGGTTTTATTCTGCCTTCTCACTTGTGTCCAGATAACAGACTGTGGTAATAGTGGGGTACATATGCAGGTTAAGTAAGAGGCTATGTGCTTTGGTTGGAACTGGGGTCAACTGGTGCAACATCTGGAGATAGGGTGAAAGATGGAAGCACTAATAGAGATATTGATAAGGGTAGGCAGGTAAAGGAGTTTAGGACTGGGGAGTTTACAGAAGCCAAAGAGATTTAAAGGGGTCCTTAAGGCATGTGAGACGTTAGGCTGTTTCTCTGTTTCAATTTTCCTTCAAGGGACGACCAGTGCTAGTGGCAGGGACAGATGAGGACTGAGTAAGGGCATGGTAATATCTGTGCAAGTTGGCTGGAGAGTTAATATTAGTGATATTACATTGCTCTTAAGGCCCATAGGATGGCCCCCAGAAGCAGCCAGGCCTGCTGAAACAGGAGGAAGATGACAATAAAATAAGAAACATTTACTAAACACCTATTATGTGCCAAATTCTGTGATAGACATACACATGTGAAAGATCTCCAATCCTCAAGTAGCTTGCATCCTATTGAGATGAGAAGATGTATAGTTACATATCAAATAAATGATAGATTATTTTTAGGAGAACATTCTAGCTGAAAAAATCAGGATAAGTTTCCTTTGTCGTGTGCTGAACCTTGGAGGAAACTAAGTAGGGGTTATATTAGGGGAAAGTGAGGAGGGAATATATTCTGTGTATTCTAGCTATAGAGAACAGGTTGTTCAAAGACCCATTGAAGACAGGTAAGTTTCTGAAGCACTGTGAGAAGGTCAAGTTGCCTGGACAAGTGTGTGTAAAGCAACCAATGTGTACTAAGGTTGGAAGGTGAGTTTTAGGGCCAGGTTCTGAAGGGCTTTAAAAGTCCTTCAGAAGACAGCAGTGCTAAAAGCAAGAATAATGAATAGCTTTGTTCCAAAACAAAGATTGTCTCTGACTGGAGCAAATATCAAGATGCTGAAAAAGAAATAGAGAAAATGATGATGGAAGGATGGATAATCATGAAAGGGAGAAGGCGCAGACTTCAGTGTCCTGCTTAGCTCTGTAAATAAATACTCTCAGTTATTTTGAGGATGAAAATATAATAAGGTCCTGAAGTTTCGTCACTCTAAGTAGACTGATGGATGAGTCGGTGATCTGAGTACTTCAAGACATGACTCTAACAGATATGGCTGCTGTTAGTACAAGCAACAGCTCCTTCAGAGCTTCTAAAAATGAAACTAGCAAACAATAACCAAAAGAAAAAAAACAGTCAAGGGCTTGGGCATGCAGACGAGATATCCATAGAAAAGGAGGGGAAAGGGAAGAGAACACGCGTTTATTGATTATCTCTTACAAGCCATTAATTATACTAAGTGTTTTACTAATATTATCTCATTTTATCTTCTCAATAACCCTGGGAGGCAGGTGGTGTTATTCTTCTCATTTTTCAATTGAGGAAACTTAAGCAGAGAGAAATTAAGTATAATACTTTTTTTCCTCACTCGCAATCAGTCAAGAAGCATTTATTAAGTAACTGTTATGTTCACTGTTCTAAGCACTTGAGATACAAAAAGAGACAAAATACAGTGCCTGCCTTCAAGGAGCTTGCAATGTAGTGCAACAGACAATATACAAACAAACATATACAAAGTCTGATATATTCAGGATAAATGGGAAATTAAAAAAAAAAAAAGCACTGGAATCAAGGGGCTAGAAAAGCCTTCCACAGGAGGTGGGATTTTAGTTGGGACTTAAAATGAATCAAAGGAGGTCAGTAGTGATACTAGAGAAGAAAAGGCACTTCAGGCATTGGAGATAGCCAGAGAAAATGTCCAGGGTTGAGAGATAGAATATTTTGTTCATGGAATGGTCAGCAAGCCAAGTTGCTAAATCAAAGAGTACATGTTGGGGAATAAAGTGTAAGAAGACTGGAAAGGTAGGTGTAGATTAGTCTATAAAATGTTTTGAATGCCAAACACAGTATTTTGTATTTGTTCCTAAAGATAACAGGAAGCCACAGGAGTTTATTGAGTGATATATGTTGTTGTTATTCCCACATTTCAGTTGAGGAAACTGAAGCAGGCAAAACCTAAGGGCCTTGCCTTTAGTATTTGAGGCTTGATTTGAATTCAGAACAACTTCACTCTAAGCACAGGACTCTCTTCACTGTGTTATCTATCTTTTATGTCTATGACCATAGGGCTGGTCTCTGATTTTGACAGTCATCCAATGGTCCCGGGTAAAGACAGTGCCATGTAATGTTCTTCTGAATCTTGTTAGATGACAAATTCCCTACTGGCCAAACTATGGATCATTTCAATATAGAAGTAGATCTACTGAAAAATTTAGAAGCTTTTATAAAAGAGAAAGATTATACTATAATCTCTAGGACATTTTACAAACTTGGTTCCAAGAAAGATGGTGAGGTGGCCAGAGAAAAAGGGAAGGGAATAAGCATTTTCAAGGGGTCTATTATGTGCCATGCACAATGTTAATCACTTTTTTTATAAAAAGAAATATCATCTCATTTGATCATTACAACAACCCTCAAAAGTAGGTGCTATTATTATCTCCATTTTGCAGTTGAGTAAACTGAGGAGATGACGTGACCTGCCCAGAAACATAGACAGCAAGTGACTGGGGCTGAATGTGAATTCCACTGTGCCATTAAGTGCCTCTGATGGTGAAAAATGTTGCTGTAATATAAATTGACTGAAGAAAAGAGTTTAGAGGCTAAACAACTTCTAGTGTACCTGAAAATATCATAGAGGATGGACTTGAAGACTGATGGGTCATGTAGCATGTTCTAAAGGAAAATTTAAAAATTAAAATTAAAAACATAAGAACTTGAGTACTTCTTACTTCTGAGTGGGTCAAAGAAGAGATAGAATAAGGAAATATTCTTAGAAAAACTCATTCCTGTAAGATAACTACAGTGTGTCTACTTCTGTATTTCAAACAACAGCTGACATAATAAATCACAGAGGCTTGTTTCAGTCATTCATTTTTTTCTAGCCTTGGATTAAAATTATCTTACTGTTTTTGAGCTAATTCAATGATGCCTCATATATGTTAGGCCTCCCACCCTACAACATTAAGATCCAACTTTTTTTAGCCCGTTGTGATTAACATAATGAGACAAGAACAAGGTATGATTGCATGTTTTTGGGGAATATAAAATATAAATACTGGTAAATAAAAAATTTAAAAGAAAGAAATTAAGCTTTGTTAATATTTAACTTAAAGAGTGATACTAATGCTCCCATTCCTTTTATATGAATTACATGTAACATAGATATGTTGGGCATCTTGAGGGAAGAGTAGGAGTCCCACGATGTAGAAGTCTTGACAGTGGAACCTACACTTGTTCCTTTGTTTTTAGCATATTGCACTATATTGCTCTATCAAAAAGTATTAGAAAAATATTTTTATAAATAATGAAGCATAATCAATTACATTATCAATAATATGTTTAATAAACATTTACAACAATTAAATGTCATTGAATTGAAATATTTTTAAACTATTTCATCCTTACATTGTTTTGTGATGTGCATTAGTTTATAGTGCATTATATAGTTATATAACATGTTTACTAGTATGCTACTACATATACAATTTGCTAATATATACACAAATCCAAATATATCGAAGGGTATGCTGGTAGACGATAAAAAAATGAGATTACCGGGATATAAATTCAATTACAAAGGATTAAAAGGACTACTTTTCTGCAGTGAGGGCCCAGTTGAGATTAGTTAACATAACTTATTTTTGGATTAGTTTTTGCTGATATCTTCTGTTTCTTGTCCTCTCTCACAGACTTATCTCATATGACAAATAGTTTTTGAAGAAGAAAAAGAGAAAAAAAAGTCAGCAGAACTGATTGATACATGTGTATCTCACTTCCATGAGACATGGACATCTCACTTCCATGAGAGGCTAAGTTGGGGGTGACTTCTTAGATCTGTTATTTCAAGTCTCACTTGACCTTAATAATTTAATTACACTTATTTTTGCTTTATTGGTGTGTCATTGCTAACATTTACATTCTTGTAGTTACTGTTTGTTGTTTTCTTGGCTCCACTTCACTCTGTATTAATCAATATAGATATTTTCTATGCTTTTGTGTATGCATTAGACACATCACTTCTTATAGCACAGTAATATTCCATGACATTCATGTATCACAATTTGTTTAGAAATTTCTAATTGATGTTTTTCCATTTTTTTTCACTTACTAGCCTTCCCAAAGTGCTGCTGTCTTAGAGCATATCAGGATAGTTAACATAACTTTGTAATACATCCAGTCAGCCTGGTTGTGTGATCTCTTACAACCCTACTCAGTAGCAAATGAGTAGGAAGAGAGAAGACAGAGGGAAAAATCTAATATCAAAGTTTTTCAAGGTAGAAAATGAGAGAGCCAGAGGTTTGAGAGCAGAGGATAGAGTAGAATTGAATTGGTTAATTAAAGGATGGAGATTGACAAGGGAAGGAAGTGAAGCCAGTTCAGGTGGCCTGGAAAAGTGCTAATGGAGTTGAGGAACTGCAGACATAATGAATCGACAAAGAAAAAATATGACATGTTGAATATTTGATGATTGCATTTTAATGGACCTACAAATTTGTCATAGCACCTGTGATTGGTTAGTGATAGTTTCAGGACTATACTTTGTAATATAATTTTTTTCTCCTTTATCAAGAGAATAGGAAAGCTTAGCCATTACCATAGGAAACCTGGGCCATCTCAGATCTAGTACACTTTTGGACAAATAATTAACTAAGTTTTATGATTCAGTTGATTACAGGATATTGTTGTATCTTATTTGCATTGAGGGAATATATTACTCTGTGGATTTGTTAGCTTCACTCTCTCCTATGGCCTCTCCCTGCTCTCCTCCCAACAACTCTCTTCAACGAAAATTCAGCATTTACATATTTGGTGCAGCAATTTTGTGAATTATAAAGATCATGATTAATAATCTGGATCTATGATCAAGATGTAATAATATCTCTAGTCATGTAGAAATAACACCTAATAGTGCCTTTTTTTTGAGGAGAAGGAGTTCAAAAGTTCATGGTCAGAGGTAGGAAAAAGGCATAGTCAGTTTAGGATGTCATCAAATTAGGGGAAGGAGAAGATAAAAAATTTCTTTAAATGTTAACTAAAATAATGCCACATGTGCCTGGACACACCAAAACCACATCTAGTGTTATTGGCTTGGGTAGAGGGAATAGGAGAGAGGGTAAGAGTTGGGTGAATATTTAGGGATATGAAGTAAGGATCTAGACGAGAGATAACTCCCAACATTCTCCCTACAATCAGTCTAAAATGTAATTGGAAATATTTAACAAAATGAATAAAAACGAAATAGAACATAATGTATATATTTGGTTTTCTAAGTCAATAGGCAGCAGCAAGATTCTTTAAATATGGTTTAGTGGCTCCAATTTCAGTTTTAGTTTGACCCTACTGATCTAGACAAATCTTCCAACACAGGTATTTAGAGCACTAGAGTTAGGATTCTTTATTTATATTTGGTTTCTTTAACATGTGCACTTTTATTTGAATTGGTCTGAAGTCAATGTACAAATAAAGCTACTCCCCTCCCCCAAGTGATGTGACCAATCTCATAAAACTCAGAAGGAGGCTATAAAGTCCTCATTCACATCTGTATTAATGGTCAGGAGGGAATTTAAGGGGAAATTTGTTATGGTTCTGATAATTAAAAACAAAAGCAAACAAACAAGCATTTAGGCGGAAGATATAAAAAGTTTTCTTTTTTTTTCTTTTTTTATTTATTTATTTTTATTATTTTTTTATATAATTAAATTTATTTATTTCACTTTAAACATTCATTTTCACAAAATTTTAGGTTACAAATTTTTTCCCCTTTATTCCCTCCCCCCCCCAAACACCAAGCATTCTAATTGACCAATTGACCATTCTATGACCAATCTGCTCTCTCTTCTATCATCCCTCTCTGCCCTTGTCTCCGTCTTTTCTTTTGTCCTGTAGGGCCAGATAACTTTCTGTACCCCTTTACCTGTATTTCTTATTTCCTAGTGGCAAGAACATTACACGACAGTTGATCCTAACACTTTGAGTTCCAACTTCTTTACCTCCCTCCCTCTCCACCCCTTCCCTTTGGAAGGCAAGCAATTCAATATAGGCCAAATCTGTGTAGTTTTGCAAATGACTTCCATAATAGTTGTGTTGTATAGGACTAACTATATTTCCCTCCCTCCTATCCTGTCCCCCATTACTTCTATTCTCTTTTGATTCTATCCCTCCCCATGAGTGTCGACCTCAAATTGCACTCTCCCTCCCATGCCCTCCCTTCTATCATCCCTCCCACCCTGCTTGTCCCCTTATCCCCCACTTTCCTGTATTGTGAGATAGGTTTTCCTACCAAAATGAGTGTGCATTTTATTCTTTCCTTTAGTGGAATGTGATGAGAGTAGACTTCATGTTTTTCTCTCACCTCCCCACTTTATCCCTCCACTAATGAGTCTTTTGCTTGCCTCTTTTATGAGAGATAATTTGCCCCATTCAATTTCTCCCTTTCTCCTCCCAATATATTTCTCTCTCACTGCTTGATTTCATTTTTTGTTAAAGATATGATCCCATCTTCTTCAATTCACTCTGTGCACTCTGTCTCTAAGTATGTGTGCGTGTGTGCATGCGTGTGTGCAATCCCATCCAGTGCCCAGATACTGAAATGTTTCAAGAGTTACAAATATTGTCTTTCCATGTGGGAGTGTAAACAGTTCAACTTTAGTAAGTCCCTTATGATTTCTCCTTGCTGTTCACCTTTTCCTGGTTCTCTTCATTCTTGTGTTTGAAAGTCAAATTTTCATTTCAGCTCTGGTCTTTTCATCAAGAATGCTTGAAAATCCTCTATTTCATTGAAAGACCAATTTTTCCCCTGAAGTATTATGCTCAGTTTTGCTGGGTAGGTGATTCTTGGTTTTAGTCCTAGTTCCTTTGACTTCTGGAATGTCCTATTCCATGCCCTTTGATCCCTTAATGTAGAGGCTGCTAGATCTTGTGTTATCCTGATTGTATTTCCACAATACTTGAATTGTTTCTTTCTAGCTGCTTGCAATATTTTCTCCTTGACCTGGGAACTCTGGAATTTGGCCACAATGTTCCTAGGAGTTTCTCTTTTTGGATCTCTTTCAGGCGTTGTTCTGTGGATTCCTTGAATATTTATTTTGCCCTCTGGTTCTAGAATCTCAGGGCAGTTTTCCTTGACAATTTCATGAAAGATGATGTCTAGGCTCTTTTTTTGATCATGGCTTTCAGGTAGTCCCATAATTTTTAAATTGTCTCTCCTGGATCTATTTTCTAGGTCAGTTGTTTTTCCAATGAGATATTTCACATTATCTTCCATTTTTCCATTCTTCTCACTTTGTTCTGTGATTTCTTGCTTTCTCATAAAGTCATTATTCTCCATCTGTGCCATTCTAATTTTGAAAGAACTATTTTCTTCAGTGAGCTTTTGAATCTCCTTTTCCATTTGGTTAATTCTGCTTTTGAAAGCATTCTTCTCCTCATTGACTTCTTGAACCTCTTTTGCCAATAGAGTTAGGCTAGTTTTCAAGGTGTTATTTTCTTCAACATTTTTTGGGTCTCCTTTAGCAGAGAGCTGATATGCTGTTCATGCTTTGACTTCATGTCTCTCATTTCTCTTCCCAGCTTTTCCTCTACCTCTCTAACTTGATTTTCAAAATTCTTTTTGAGCTCTTCCATGGCCTGAGCCCATTGGGTGGGCTGGGATACAGAAGCCTCGATTTCTGTGTCTTTCCCTGATGGTAAGCATTGTTCTTCCTCATCAGAAAGGAAGGGAGGAAATGCCTGTTCACCAAGAAAGTAACCTTCTATAGTCTTATTTCTTTTCCCTTTTCTGGGCATTTTCCCAGCCAGTGACTTGACCTCTGAATAGTCTCCTCACACCCACCTCGCCTCCTGATCCTCCCAGCCAGCATTTGGGGTCTGAGATTCAAATGCTGCTTCCAGCCTTAGGGCTTTTGGCGGGGGCAGGGCTGCTATTCTGTTTGAAATTAAGTTCAGGTGCTGAGGTTGGGGCAGGGCCACCTCTCAGGCTCAGTTCCCTCAGGGGGTTTATGCACAGACCTTCCACAATGGATTCAGGCTCCTGCCCGCTTGGGTAGCCCCAGTCTGCAGCCACCTCTCAGCTTCTACCTCCCGGGGGGGCCTGAGTTATTGGGGCACCCCACTCCGCTCTCGACCCGCCAAAGAGACTCTCTCACCAACCCCGTCACCTGTGGGTGGAGGGACTTGTGCGGCCGCTGGAGATCCTGTCCCTGAATCCTGCTCGGATCTGTTTCTCTCGGTGCCAGGGCCGCAGCTGCGGCAGGGCTGCACTCATCTCCCAGTCCCAGCACCCAGTCTGTAGCATGAAGGACCCCCCTCGAGAGGTTTGCAGGTCTCTCTGGAACAGAAATCTCCCTCGCTCCAATGTTCCATGGCCTCTGGGTGCAGAATTCGCCGTGAGTTACTTCCCTGTAGCTGGTCTATGGGTTGTGCGTTTGGAGCTATGTGTATGTGCTTCTTTCTACTCCGCCATCTTGGCTCCGCCCCCCAAAATTTTCTTTTTTTAAATATTACATAATTTTCATAGAAAAGCTCTCCCTTGCCTCCTTCTCATTTTACATTTATATTAAATAGTTTCTTTGTGTAGAGCTGGAGGGCCTTCATAGCAACCAGCAACTCTCTGTAAAATGCATTATACAATTATTTGGAATGGCCATTTTAAAAATAGTACAGAGTCCTGAAGACACACAGTAAATCATTAAGGATGTTTGCTTCCAACATATTTAAGCTGCTCATCACCTTCACCATTGAAGTGTTTAAATCTTGAGTAAAGCATCAAAACAAAACCAAAAACAAAAGAAATAAGCAAAAAGCCTACCGAAAACAAAACAAACAAATAATACCATGCCAATCTCATTTCTCTTTTATGGGGACAATTATCATGTCACAGTCTTTGACAAAACAGCAAAACAAAATAAAACAAAACAACAAAGCAAAAAATGCAGTCTATTTAGAAGCATTTGCAGTGGACAATGAAGGGCCCAGATTCATCATACTTTGGTTTGCTGATCTATAATCTACTAAAATTTGAAGAGACAGACCAGGATGGAACTTCCAATTCAGAAAGAGCATTTGCTTTAAGGTGAGGAAATGATCTTAATTTTCATTATTTTGGGCTCTAGGGCTGTAATCGTCTTCTACATCCTGTTAACAATGCCTTGACATGGTGGTACCACCAGACAGTACAATATTGGAATGTAAATCCTTATGGATGTCAACATCACACTTCATGATTGAGGTGAAGGTATTTTCATGGATTCCACAGCTTTCATACCTAAGAAAGATAGTTGGAAGAGAACTTGTGGACACTGGAACTTTTTGGAGCTAATGGTACTAACCTGACCATCAAGGAACTCGTAGCTCTTTGCCAGACAGTATGCAGCAATATGGCTGACTCTTGATTGAAGTCTAGTATTACATAACACAGTTTCTCCTTGATATCACACAAAATTTCCCTGTCAGCTGTGGCAGTGAAAATGTACCTTATCTTGATCAGGATCTTCATGAGGTAGTCTGGCAGATCATGGTCAGATAGATCTAGTTGGAGGATGACATGGGGAAGGGCATAACCTTTACAAATGGGCATAGTAAGAGTTGTACCATCACCACAGTTCATCACAATACCAGTGCTATAATCAGAGGCATATAGGAACAGCACAGCCTGGATGGCAGCGTATGTGGCTGGGGTGTTGAAGGTTTCAAACATAAGGTGAGTCATCTTTTCAGTGTTGACTTGGGAATTCAAGGGGCTCCTGTGAACAGCATAAGGTGCTCTTCAGGGGCTACATGTAGCTCATTGGAGAAAGTATGATGCCAAATTGTCTCTATGTAATCCCAGTTTGTGACAATGTCATGTGCAGTGGGCCTCTTCAAGGTCAGAATGCCTCTCTTGTTCCGACCCTCATCCCTCACATAGTTTTCTTTCCAGCCCATACTCACAATCACACCCTGATGTTTGGAGTGGCCAAAATGGCAGGGAAGATAACCCAAGGGGCATCCTCTTCTGTAAAGCCAACTTTGCACATTACAGAGCTATTGCCAACAACGAGAGCAGCAATATCATCATCCATGGTGAACTTTTAAGTGTCAAGTTTAAACGCATAAGACAGATAGAAGGTGTTGCCACAACTGGAGGCAGGATCTGGGAGGGAAGTACACAATGGGTGGAAGAGATCACAACTTGGATTTTTAAGTTTTTATATGTTTTTATAATTGTAAGAAATGCTAAATTTTAGCAGGAGGTTGGTAAAAATAAAGCTAGATTTTTTTTCCTCTATCCAATGGACCTCTTGGAACTCTTGGAACCAGTTGCCATGGACTCTATTTCAAGTACTCCTTCATTTTTAATGGTATTTTTTCTAATTACATATGAAGACAAAGTTTAATATTCATTTTTAAAAAATGCGTTCTAAATTTTCTCCCTACATCATCTCATTCCCTAAGATGGAAAGCAATTTGATATATTACTTATGTGCAACCACGTAAACCATATATCAGTGTTAGTCATGTTGTGAAAAAGGAAACAGACCAAAATTAAATACGCACATACACACATACACACATAAAGAAAGAAAGTGAAAGTATGCTTCGGTAACTGAGACCTCATTAACTATCTCTCTGGAAGTGAATAGCATTCACCATCATTAGTCCTTTGGAATTTTCTTCCATAACTATATTGAAGATAATATCTAAGTCATTGATATTTGATAACTATGCAATGTTACCATTACTGTGTGCCATGTTCTCCTGGTTCTGCTCACTTCCCTCAGCATCACTTCATGAAAGTCTTTCCACTTTTGTTTCTGAAATTTGTCTGCATATATACATATATATATTATACACACACACACAAACATATATATATATATATATATATATATATATACACACACACACACACATATATATATACATATCTTTTAGAACAAGATACCAAAACTTGTTCATCCATTCACCAATCAATGAGCATTCTCTCAATTTCCAATTCACTGTTATCACAAAAGAGCTGATATATGTACATATATATGCATATGTTTGCATGCATACATACATATATATGTATATATATATATACATATATATATATACATATATATATATATATATATATATATATATATATATATATATATATATATATATATAAACTATTGATTAGAGAAATACAAGTTAAAACAACTCTGAGATACCACCTCATACTTATCAGATTGGCTAATATGAGAGAAAAGACAAGTGTTAAATATTGGAGTGGATTGTGAAAATTGAGACACTAAAACACTGTTGGTGTAACTGTGAACTACGTTAATCATTATGGATACCAATTTGGAACTTTTACCTCAGTGACAAGCAAACTATGCATTCCCTTTTTTCCAGCAATACTTAATAGCTATATTTTAAGACCTCTAGACTTTGAGTGAATTTAGAGTGAATTTCAACTGTAATTATTTTTCTTTGGAACAGCAACACTGAGGGTTTTCCCCTTTCAGCTGAATTATTAGTTTTTTTTTTTTTAATTAAAGGGGCCATCCCTTGACTTGCTTCTTGAAGAGGCAAGGCCTATTCACTGAATGGGTATCATCTCACTTTAAGTGAGTACCTGAAAAGGTCTTAGCCTAAAAGAGAAAAGGTCTCCCTTTGCATCCTGGAGCATCTCCAGTCATCCTGATAAATACCTGGTCACTGGATCCAGACTGCTCTGGAGAAGAAAATGAGTCTGGTGACCTTGCACAATTCTCCCTCACTCAAATCAAAATCAAGTGCAAGTCATATCATCATTTCCCTGATATCTTGATCCTCTTCAAAACTGAAGGACAAACACAACAATCCAGCAATACAACTACTAGGGCTGTATCCCAAAGAGATCACAAAAAAAGGAGAAAAAGGACCTGCATGTATAAATATATACATATATACACACATACATACATACATATACATATACACACGCATATATATACAGGTATTTGTGTATGTGAGTATATATACACATATGTATATATGTGTACATATATGCATATTGACTTCTTTATCTGAAAATTGCCTATTTATATTTTTTGACAATTCATTAATTGGGGAATGACCTGTGCTCTTACAAGTTTGTTTCTGGTCTCTAATGCAGTTGAGATATGGGGTCTTTATCAGAAACACTCACTGTAAAAATTGTTTCCTCTCTTTCCACTTTCCTTCTAGTCTTTGTTGCATTGATTTTGTTTCTGCAAAACCTTCTTAAATTAGAGTGATTAAAATTATCAGTTTTGCATTTCAAAATCTCCTCTATCTCTTGTTTGACCATAAATTCTTTCCTTCTCCATATATTGAACAGATCAACCATTCCTTGCTCGCCTAACTACTTATGCTGTTATCTTTTATGTCTAAATCATGTACACGTTTTGACCCTACCTGTCATACAGTGTAAGATGTTAATCTTTAACTAGTTTCCACTTTAGCTTTCCAGTTTTCTCAGTAGGTTTTCTCAAGTAGTGAGCTTTTGTTCCAGAAGCTGGGGTCTTCAGTTTTATCAAACACTAGATAACTTATGGTACCTGGTTTACCTATTTTATTCCACTGAGTCATCTATCTTTCTTAGCCACTACTGGACAGTTTTAGTGACTGTTGCTTTATACTATAGTTGGTTATGTGGTATAGCAAGGTCAGATTCCTTTACATTTTTTTTTATCACTTCTCTTGATATTCTTGACCTTTTGGTCTTCCAGATGAATTTTGTTATTATTGTTTCTGGATATATAAAAATAATTTTTGATATTGAATAAGTAAATTAATTTATATAGAATTGTCATTTTTTCATTTTATTGACTAGGCCTATCCACAAGAAATTGATCTTTTTCCAGTAGCTTAGACCTGACTTCATTTATGTGAAAAGTATTTTGTTGTGTTCATATGGTTCCTCAGTTTTCCCTGGAATGTAGACTCTTAAGTATTTTTAATTGTCTACAGTTATTTTAAATGGAATTTCTCTTTCTATTTCTTTCTGGGCTTTGTTGGTAATATATAGAAATGCTGATGATTTATATGGGTTTATTTTGTATCTTTCAACTTTGCTATAGGTACTAATTATTTCATTTTTTTAGTTGACTCTCTAGGATTCTTTTTAGCATGCCTTCATATCATCTTTAAAGAGTGATAGTTTTGTCTCCTCATTGCCTATTCTGATTCTTTCCATTTCTTTTCATCTCTGTTTTTGTTATAGTTAATATGTTTTTACAGTTTTGAGTAATAGTAGTGATGATGGGCATCCTTGCTTCATCTCTGATCTCATTCAGAATGCTTCGTTTATCACCCTTACAGATAGTGATTGTTGATAATTTTAGATAGATACTATCTATCATTTTAAGGAAAGCTCAGTTTATTCCTGTGTTCTGTAGTGTGTTTGTTCTTCGTTGCTGAAGAAGACCTTGTCATTAGAGAAATAGCGACATGACTTGGACATGACTTTGTTTTGAGTTAGAGAGGGCTGTGCAAGTCACTAACCCCACTTCTCCTCCACAGCCATCTGAATCCAGTGACCAGATATTCACCAGGATGACTAGAGATGACTCAGGATGAGGTAATTGGGGTTAAGTGACTTGCCCAAGGTCACACAGCTAGTGAGTGTCAAGTGTCTGAGGTGAGATTTGAACTCAGGTCCTCCTGACTCCTGTACTGGTGCTCTATCTACTACACCATCCAACTGCCCCATGTTCTGTAGTATTTCTAATAGGAATGAATGTTGTATTTTGTTAACAACTTTTTCAACATCTATTGAGACAATCATATAATTTCTGTTGATTTTGTTATTATATGGTCAATTATGCTAGAGTTTTTTCTAATATTGAACTAGCTGTATGTGCATGTTATAAATTCCTTTTAATCATAGTGTGTGTCTCTTGTGCCATATTGCTATAATCTCTTATTTAGTATTTTATTTACAATTTTCCATAAACATTAATTAGGAAAACTGGTCTATAGTTTTCTTTCTCTGTTTTACCTCTCCTTGGTTTTAGGTATCAGTACCATATATGTGCTGTAAAAAGAATTTGGTAGAACTTCTTTGTTTCTTTTTCTTTTTTATTTAATTAATTTATTTAACTTTTAACATACATTTTCACAAAATTTTGGGTTCCAAATTTTCTCCCCACTTGTCCCTTCCCCCCATCTCAAAACACCAAGCATTCTAATTGTCCCTATCACCAATATGCCCTCTCTTCTGTCATCTCACCCTTCTCTTTCCCCCATCTTCTCTTTTGTCCTGTAGGGCAAGATAACTTTCTATACACCTTTACCTGTATTTCTCATGTCCTGGTAAAAAGAACAGTATTCGACAGCTGTTCCTAAAACTTTGAGTTCCAACTTCTCATCATCCCTCCCTCCTCACCCATTCCCTTTGGAAGGCACGCAGTTCAATATAGGTGATATCTGTGTAGTTTTGCAAGTGACTTCCATAATAGCTGTGCTGTGTAAGACTAACTATATTTCCCTCCACCCTATCCTGCCCCCTATTGCTTCTATTTTCTCTTTTGATCCCGTCCCTCCCCAAGAGTGTTGACTTCAAATTGATCCCTCCTCCCATTGCCCTCCCTTCCATCCTCCCCCCCACCCTGCTTATCCCCTTCTCCCCCACTTTCCTGTATTGTAAGATAGGTTTTCATACCAAAATGAGTGTGCATTTTATTCCTTCTTTAGTGGAATGTGATGAGAGTAAACTTCATGTTTTTCTCTCACCTCTCTTCTTTTTCCCTCCACTGAAAAGTCTTATGCTTGCCTCTTTTATGAGAGATAGTTTGCCCCATTCCATTTCTCCCTTTCTCCTCCCAATATATTTCTCTCTCACTGCTTAATTTCATTTTTTTT
Source organism: Notamacropus eugenii (assembly GCF_028372415.1). Classification (NCBI taxonomy): domain Eukaryota; kingdom Metazoa; phylum Chordata; class Mammalia; order Diprotodontia; family Macropodidae; genus Notamacropus; species Notamacropus eugenii. Next base: position 364,498,222 of record NC_092873.1, on the reverse strand, counting down.
ATGATATGATCCCATCCTATTCAATTCACTCTGTGCTCTCTGTCTCTCTGTGTGTGTGCATATGTGTGTGTGAGTGTGTGTGCGTGTCTGTGTGTGATCCCACCCACTACCCAGATACTGAAAAGTTTCAAGAGTTACAAATATTTTCTTTCCATGTAGGAATGTAAACAGTTCAACTTTAGTAAGTCCCTTATGACTCCTCTTTGCTGTTTACCTTTTCATGCTTCTCTTCATTCTTGTGTTTGAAAGTCAAATTTTCTTTTCAGCTCTGGTCTTTTCATCAAGAATGCTTGAAAGTCCCCAATTTCATTGAAAGACTATTTTTTTCCCCTGAAGTATTATGCTCAGTTTTGCTGGGTAGGTGATTCTTGGTTTTGGTCCTAGTTCCTTTGACTTCTAGAATACCATATTCCTTGCCCTTCTATCCCTTAATGTAGATGCTGCTAGATCTTGTGTTATCCTGATTGTATTTCCACAATACTTGAATTGTTTCTTTCTAGCTGCTTGCAATATTTTCTCCTTGACCTGGGAACTCTGGAATTTGGCCACAATGTTCTTAGGAGTTTCTCTTTTCGGATCTCTTTCAGGAGTTGATGGGTGGATTCTTTCAATATCGATTTTGCCTCCTGGTTCTAGAATATCAGGGCAGTTTTCCTTGATAATGTCATGAAAGATGATGTCTAGGCTCTTTTTTTGATCATGGCTTTCAGGTAGTCTCATAATTTTTAAATTGTCTCTCCTGGATTTATTTTCCAGGTCAGTTGTTTTTCCAGTGAGGTATTTCACACTCTCTTCCATTTTTCCATTCTTTTGGTTTTGTTTTGTGATTCCTTGGTTTCTCATAAAGTCATTAGCCTCCACCTGTTCCATTCTAATTTTGAAAGAACGATTTTCTTCAATGAGCTTTTGAACCTCCTTTTCCATTTGGCTAATTCTGCTTTTTAAAGCATTCTTCTCTTCATTGGCTTTTTCAACCTCTTTTGCCAATTGATTTAGCCTATTTTTCAAGGTGTTATTTTCTTCAGCATTTTTTTGGTTCTCCTTTAGCAAGGTGTTGACCTGCTTTTCTTGCTTTTCTTTCATCTCTCTCATTTCTCTTCCCAGTTTTTCCTCCACCTCTCTTACTTAATTTTCAAAATCCTTTCTGACCTCTTCCGTGGCCCGAGCCCATGGCATAGTTATTTTGAATGTGTAGGATACAGAAGCCTTTACTTCTGTGTCTTTCCCTGATAGTAAGCATTGTTCTTCCTCATCTGAAAGGAAGGGAGGAATTATCTGTTCACCAAGAAAGTAACCTTCCATAGTCTTATTTTTTTCCCCTCTTCTGGGCATTTTCCCAGCCAGTGACTTGACTTCTGAGTTTTCTTTCCACACCCATCAGGCCTCCAGATCCACCCAGCCAGCAATTGGGGTCTGAGATTCAAATGATGCTTCCCAGCCTCAGGGCTTCGGGTGAGGGCAGAGCTACTATTCAGTGTGAGATTAAGGTCAGGTGCTCAGGTGGGGGCAGGGCCGCCACTCGGGGCTCATTTCCCTCAGGGGGTTTCTGTGGAGACCTTCAACAATGGATCTGAGCTCCTGCCTGCTTTGGGAGCCCCTGTCTGCTGCAGTCCCCGCTGCTGCCTCTGGAGGGGCCCTGAGTTATGGGGACACCCACTCCCCTTTCGACCAGCCAAAGAGACCCTCTCACTGACTCTTGTCACCTGTGGGTGGAGGGAGCTGCGTGGCTGCTGGAGGTTCTGTCCCTGAAGCCCACTTGGATCTGCTACTCTTGGTGCTGTACGGCCAAGGCAGGGCTGGGCTCCGCTCCGGGTCTGGTGTGTGACGGACCCCTCACATCAGGTCCTCAGGTCTCTTTGGAACAGAAATCTCGTCCACTCTGTTGTTCTGTGGCTTCTGCCACTCCCGAATTTTTTGGGAGCTCCTCTCTACAGATATTTTATGTGCTGTGGGTTCAGAGGTAGCATATGTGTGTCTTTCTACTCTGCCATCTTGGCTCCTCCCCCCGTGTTTATTTTTCTAAGTTGTTTATATGGAAGTGGAAATAACTGTTCATTAAATGGAAGAATTCACTTGTGAAAACATCTGACCCTGGGAGATTTTTCTTAAAGAGTTCATTGATGACTTGTTTGATTTCTTTTTTGAAATTGTGTTATTCAAGCACTCTGTTTCCTCTTCTGTTAATATGAGTAATTTACATTTTTGTAAATATTTGTCCATTTTGCTTAGATTTTCAAATTTGTTGGGATATAATTGGGCAAAGAAAACCTGCTGATTTATGAGATAATCCATTCAAAACCATATTACATTTGTATTGTAAGAACAAATCTGGCTACTCACTTGTAGTTTGGATTGTTCATGTGTTCCTGTTATACAGCGACACATGCAAATTTGATAATACAAATGTTACTTGCAAGCTAGAGAGAGATGACTTGATCTTAGTATTCTTTCTCTGTGAGGAAGGGATGGGAGAAAGGTGATGTAAGGGAGTAGCATCCTCCTATGTTGCCTCTTCAATAGGCAGACAATTTGACTAAGGGAAAAGGTGGCTAGAAAGATCTAAAACTTAACTGCTTACCCAACAAGAGTGTTTGAAGAAATCATAGTTCTTTATAAGCGGGCAATGGGAAAAAATGATGCTACCACTTTCTAGCTCATGTCTATTTAGAATAATAGGGATCATGCCGGGAGTGTATTAACTATCAGACATACCACAGGATGAGGTATACTTAACAAATATTAGGGATAGATTGTAGATGTTTACAGACCCAAAATGCATTCTTATAGTAAATAAACAAACATCAGAAGAGCTGATTACGCGTATAAAATTTTAATATGGTACAAATACCTCCAATAATAACTACATTTACTATTTTATTTTGTAATTTTTTCCCCTTCTACAAAGACTCCTAGTTTCTTTCCATTCTAAGTAAGTGGATTATTAATCACTGATATTTTTTATGTCTCAACCATATATATCCTATTAATTTTCTGTTAATGGTCTTTGGTTTCTTTTCTTCTTTGAAACATCATCATCCAAATTATATTTTCAGAGGTACGAGATGTGCAAGGAGATGTGTCTCGTTGACTCCTGCACCAATAATCTGCTCAGGTGGACATATAGTTTTTTTATTTAGAATGCCCAGGTTATTGCATGTGATAAAGGTAATGGAAATGTCTGAAGACAGAAGAGAAGGAAGCTGGATCAGATTTCTAGATCATATAAGCAACAAAATAAAGAACTAGAAATTTTTTCTGATCCCTATGACCTCTCAAAAACCTCCAGAACAAACCAAAAATTATGAGCCAAAGATCAAGCAACATCAGCTGTGTCCATAATCTATTACACCCAGAATTAAAAGGAAAGTTGTAGACAACGACTTAATGCTCCCTGATCCTGAGGTCACTCAGTACACCACCCCAAACTCCCAACTTATCAGCAGCAAGCCTCCTCTAACAGTTCAAAGATCCTGACACACAGTGTTACAACAAAACGCAACACTAACCATTTTCCTTCCTTCTGAAGTCAATGGAGTCCCTGGCTCTCAGTTATGAAATTTTGTTCTGGCCGGGATAGACAGTGTATCCAGGAAATCCTGCCATCACCATCACACAACATCATAGAACAATCAAGGCACATGTGCTGATGCCATGGTGGACAACTGCATAGCTCTAGTAGTTCAAGTCTCTAAACTACTTGTATCAGTCCAGAGAAGTGAAAAACACAAAGAGGGAAAAATAAGGACACTGTGTGTATATGTGTGTGGGTGTTTGAGTTATGTGTGCATCACTCAACTAGGCTTGAGGGAGCTTGAGGGACAGAGCTTGGCATCCAGCTGAGGTCAATTCTGTCCACCCAAAAGTCAATTGGCACAGAGGCTTAGGCTGGTGAACAAAGAGATTTATAGACTTTGAGATCCAGGACCATAGGAAACCACCATTATTAGAGGTAAGGGAGTCATATACTCAGAAAAAGACTGAAATTACCAAAGATTTCAGGAATAAGAAAACTCAGAGACTTTGAACATAAACAGATAAAATACAAAAGAATATGTTAATAACATAAAATATGACCTATAGATCTAGTAAACAAGTTTATGTGTCTATGGATAAATATTTTTAAACAAAGGAAAATGTTTCAACATTTGATGAGCAGAAGACTCTGTGGAAAATGAGATAATATGGTACCATAACATACTGTTCTTCAGTGGTTCAAAAGAGAAATGAGAATTATGAGAGCAATATTTATAACCTCCACCATAATAATAATAGGCATAATAGAAAAAAAAGAAACTTGAATCTGTGATGACAAGCCTTACCAAGGAAAGGAAAGAGAGAATGATAGCTTGCAAATGCAAATTTTTAGAAGTGAAGGGCAATGTAAAATAAGAGAAACAAAAACCTTACACATTTTTTAAGAATGTCACTGTGCAAGCAAAGCATCCTCATCTCAAATACAATATGTGTAGAGGCAATGTGAGGATCATAGGTCTTCCAAAAGAACACAACAGAGCAAAAGTCTTCAACACCATTATGCAGGAAATAATAGAAGAGAACTCTCTAGAGCTTTTGAAAATAGATAATGAAATACCATTTGAAAGAATTCAGATATCACCTCCAGAAAAGAATCCAGGATTATAAAATCTAAGACATGCAGTGGTAAAATTCAGTAATTCAATTCAGAAACAAGTTCTGCAAGCAACCAGGAGAAAGACCTTCAAATTAAAATTAAAAGAAAAAGTTATTTGACTAATGCGAGACTATTATACACCCAGGGGAAAGCATGGAATGGAGTGAAATAATTTGTTCAAAAGAACAATGCAGTTTAGGATACAAACCAGAGTGACCTTCTCTGCAAACATGAGCTTAACCATAATTGAAAAAAGATAGATGTTCAATAACAAAAGACGCTTGAAACATATTAAAAAGAAAATCAGAATTGAAAAGATCATTTGCTTCTTGAACAATACATAGAAACACTCAGTAGAAATAAAGGAGAAGTGAATAAATGCAGAAGTCAAGGATAGCAATAACAAAGAAGGTCAGCAGAGAGATTTTTAATAAACTTCTGTCTAAATTCATACAAGGAGACAAGAGTGAAGGTGGAATTCCAGTGCAGGTTACAGTGAAGTAATAGAGCTTCCTTTTTTATCCTTTTTTGTTCTTTGAAAGTATGCTTTTGCTCTCTTGGATAGCACTGCTCCATTTCTATTTGGATTTTACTTGATGCGAAGTAAATTTGCTCTCTTGGATAGCACTGCTCCATTTCTATTTGGATTTTACTTGACGCAAAGTAAATTTTTCCCCATTCCCTCAGTTTTATTTTGTGTCTTTCCTCCCATTGCCTTGCAGAGTTTGATTTGTGGGTTCCCCTTTTCCATTTTACCTTACCTCCAAAAAATACCAGTTATTGGAAGTTTTACAGAGAACACTGCTCCATGCTGGAGCCCTTTTCCCAACACATCTCTGATTGTGTATCCCACCACTGATCTATACTCACATCCAGTTAACTCCCCCTACCCCATTTACCTCTATTACACTGAAAAGAACCATTAATAGTCAGCCAATGGCAATAATAAACATTTATGGTTCCAATGATATCATTCAAATTAATAAAGGAAATAATATCTTACTTACTGGAAGACAAAGACAGTAACACAATAGTGCCAGGAGACTTGAATATCTCTCTCTATTTTAGATAAGTTAAGCTGAAAAGTAACAAAAGGGATAATAGAGAACGTAAGGAGATTATTGTAAAATTAAAATTAAAAGCCTTATGATATCTTTTAGAAGAGAATGTAAAAGAATACATATAAATTTTAACATTATATGGAACCATAAAGAAAAAATATATCTTATACTAGATATCCCAAATACGAAAAGGCAGAAGTATTTAACATAACCTCTCCAGACTGTAATGTGATAAAAATAGTAATTGATTTTGAAAACATAAACAGAAGTTGTAGACCCAAATGGGATTTTAACAATAAAATACTAAATAATAAGTGAGTCACACACAAAAAAATCATTGCAACTATTTATAACTATGCAAAAGGAAAGTGACAATTAGAATGAAACTGAGCCCTGTGATACTGTGCGCTTTTTTCTCAGATGTTATTCTGAGGCAAAGGAAATAAAAGAAGGGGAATGTAAGAGTTGCAACCTGGGAAGCAATCCATCAAATATTTTATGATTATAAAGGTAGTTTTCACCAAACTTGGTTGCAACCAATTGGCAACATTTTTCTAGAGTTGAGATTAAAAAAATGAGTTCAGTAGTGAAGAGTAAATTGGAGGCAGTGTTCAAGAGAGAGTTCTTGGGACAAGTATACATTTAATTTGATATACAGTATGACATTGGTAGAAATGGAAAACATAGGTAATGTCATGTTTGCTTTAGATATAAACATTCCTAATTGTGCCTCCAAATATTCTTCATAGCATGACATGAAGGAACTTAATTTTCTTCATTTTCTTTCCAAGCTTTTAAGAACTAATAATAATAATCTATGGAATAGAATTACTATTTGGCAAAAGCAATATGGTATAGCGGATAGAAGGCTGCAGTTGAAGTCATAAGACCTTAGTTTCCATTCCAAATTTGACACTTGTGTGACTTTCGGTAGGTTATTTACCGTTTCATGAACTTAGTTTACGCATCAGTAAAATGAGGGGTTTGGATAAAATTAATTTTAAGTTCTCTTCCAAATCTAGCACTTTAATCTAATGACACTCTTCTTGTCTGTGGGAAGGGAATAAGTGGTGATGAATGTTTAATTTCTAAAATTTATACTGTTTCCTGCAAGGGATGGTATGTCCCAAGTCCTGAACTTTTTGGCAAGTTTCCATTCTGTGCTATGCTCTTTGTACTTGTCAGTCATTCAGAGAACAGTAGAGATTCATTTTCATCTATACAGTGTCTTATATTCTGCCTCTGAGAATTATCCTCTCCCAGGAGTCCTTTATGTCTGCTGATATTTCCTGGCTTCCACCCTGAAACCCAATTCCCACACATTCCTCTCTTCTCTAGTTTTGCCTTAGTGCTTGAGGCTTCTTTGAAGCTCTCAGGTGACAGAGTCTCATGACAGCATCTGGAGAGTTAAATTCTGTACAAAGTGAAAGCATGAGTTTGGCTCAAGGCAAATCTCTTGTGAGTTGTAAAGAATGTCATTCATTTCTAATCCTTGCTTCTCCAAACCCATAGGAAATAAATGTGAGAAATATGGCTGTAGGAAAGAGATGTGAATAATGGGTGGTGGTACTCTGATATGAGAAATCATCTTCCAATCCCCTTAAACTCCACCCACTTCCCCCAAACTGAGAGAAGTGGATATTTCTGTTGCTTTCTGAGATAGCCCTGGGGGTGTTGTTTGCCCCTGAGAAGAAGGAAGGGTCTGAAAAATTAATGCTTTCCCTGGAAATACTTTAGCAAAAAGTGAAAAGCCACCGGGAAGAAAAAAGGTTGGGGTGGAAGAGGTTACAAAAACAGTACTTGTCCTAGAAGTACTTTAGCCAAAAAAAAAAAAAAAAAATGGTTCACACGCATTTAAGTGGCTGATTCCCTCTGCTGTTAATAGGTATGCCTCCGATTAATGTTCAGAATATGAAACAAAGCCTCTTATGGTCTGCCACATAGGGAAACCATTACCTTGGGAAATGCAAATTCTTATCCTGGCCTGTGGAGTAATGAAAACTGCCTGAAGACTAATGAGCTGAGGATATTTGCATGTACTGCTGTTAAAATGAAGCTTTAATTTTGCTTCAAATTCATAACATCTCTGTTAATTTATTCTTCATTTAGATCTGTGTTGTTTTGTATGGATCTTTGGATTAATTTTCTCATTTTATCAGTTGGAGTGAATGTGTAAGACTGGATTTTTATTTGTTTTGTTATATTTTCTCCTTTATCAAAACCTGCAAAATGAGACTCTAGTATCCACAAATCCTGAAAAAATGCATGATTTCTTTTTTTTTTCTTTAAGTTTGTACCTTCTTTAAATACGATATTCACCAATAGTTTTAATCTCAAAACGTCTCTATAGCAGTCCCTATGAGCTTAGCATACGTTAAGGAAAAATCTATCTGAAATATTTAGAGTTTTCGGATTCTTATACTTTTCAGTCTTAAATTATCTGATATCTCAACTATTTCTGCTGTCAAGTTCTTCCTTATTTCAGCAAGGTGGCTTGCTGCATCTACCCTTTTAATACTCTGTTCTGATTCAAATCTCCATTTCTCAACTCATTTAGTAATCCTGAAGTGGATGCTCTCTGTAGAGACTTGTCTGTCATCAATTAATTACACTCTTCTTCTGAACTTTTGTGAAAGAATATCACTAGATTGGAAAAATCAGCCCAGCTCAATGTAAAAGTAATTTAGAATAAGGAATTTCCATTTTTAGTCTTCACTCTGACTTTTACTGTCTATGTGACCTTTATATCAATTAATTTCTTTTAACTTTAATTTATTTTTTGGGAAGTGTGAATCAGTTAATCAGTCATTTAACAAATATTTATTAAGGATATACTCTGTTTCAGGTGCTATGCTAAGATCGTGGGATATGTGGACAAAAAATGAAACATTTTCTCAAGGAGTTTACATTCTATGAGTACAGACTATATGTGTGTGTGTGTGTGTGTGTGTGTGTGTATGTGTGTGTATAAGTATATACAAAATACAATTAGTTACTTTTGTTTAATTTGTTACTGTTGTTTTTTATTAAAAATGAATTTCCTGAAGTAATTACATTAAGAATTTCACAAGGCCTATTTTCATGGGTGTGGAAACAATTAAGATATTTTATATAATTATAATTTAAAACAGTGTGAGTTCAAAATACATGTGACCACTTCAAGAGATTCATTACTTATACTTAGTGAGACCTAGCTGAATGCAAATAAATGCAAGGTTATTGGGAGAAGAAAAGGCATTGGCAGGTGCGATGATGAAAGGTTTTACATTCAATGAAGCGTTTGAGATGAATTTTTAAAGGATACAAGTGGTTTTAAGAGGTATAAAGGGAGTGAAATCTGAAAAGGTATGGCTGGCAGTTCGAAGTCACTGAGACGAGAGATGGAGTGTCCTGAATGAGGAAAAAGAGAGTTTATCTAGCTGAATTTCAGAATGTAGGAAGGGGAGGAACATATAAGGGGAAGGTAATCAGTGATTATGAGCTGAAAATATCAAACAGAAGAGTTTATACTTGATTGTTTATTGTCCAAGAAGCTAGGTTGATGATGATGATGATGATGATGTTCGGATTTCAAAAAAAATTGACTAATATATGTCACTGGGGTTAACACTTGGGGAAAAATATAAAGGAGACAAGGTACTGCAAAACAAAATGGATTTTATTAGGAGTATGTAGCACATTCACAGATTGGTGGGAGAAATAATTTAGAGGGACACACACACATACACACACAACTGAGGCAATAAGAAAAGGCCTTTTGAAGGAGATGGCCCTTGATCTGAGCCTCAAAGGAAGTTTTAAATCCCAAGAAGCAATGAGGAGGATGTGGGTGGGATGGAGTTCAGGCAGTAGAGTAGGAGGAAGAATTTATGGTCTAGCTGCCCAAACAAACCTACTCCACAATGATTCAAGACACCAAATTTCAATTAGGAAATATAAGAAAGAGTTATAGTGAACCACTTTTCCAGTCCAGGTCAGCTAACAAAGTCCAAGAAATTTTAAGACCTTGCGAATGGGTTCTCACTAAGACTATATTACATATAGAATATTCTGAATCCCAGGGAGTGAGAGTTCAGATTCACTACCAGGGAAGAAAGCATTGAGACAGAAAATAATCCCAGGAGACTACTAAACTAGTGAAGAGTTTAAGAGCGGGAGCCATCTACCAGCACTATTATTGAGGACTCAATACTAGAGTAGGTTACAACATGGAATCTGCACCTACAGTTGGTGGAAAGAAGCAATCACTAACTAGTTGTAGCTGTGTACCAAGCAAGGAAAAAGTTCAGAAGCATACAGTAGATGTATGACTCTGAAAACAGAGGCAAAGCAGGTACTTGGTTCTAGATTCTAACTCAGGATGAGAGCCTACAGCATAATAACCAGAGCAGGAGTCTCATACCAAAGAGAAGCTGACAGTTCAGTCACAGAATGTGCAACGCCTGCAAATAGGCTACAAGTAGCTGAGTTCATCAATAGTCTACTAAAACTCTCAACAACATACAAGCCAATAAAACCAAAGCTGGGGCAAGAATCAGAAGGGCATCAAAACTGACTTTACACTGGATCTCATAACTTTGGGAGAATCAAAATAAACAGTGCAGAAGTCCAGCCTGAACTGTGAAAGCAGCAGAAAGAAAAAAGAGCAGAAACTTAGTCCAGAAATTTCATCAATTAATACACAGATCCCAGTGCTACCATAAAGTCCAAAGAAAAGAAGTAGACCGGAAATATGGACATAAAAAGAAAACAAACAATGAATTCACCATAAAGATCTATTATTTGGCAGAGAAGCTGACAATACAAACTCAAAAGATAATGACTCAAAAACCTCTACAAGCAAATCCTCAAATGAAAATGCAGTTTGGTCATAAATCTAACCAGAATTTCCAGAAGAAAAAAAGCAAGAGTTAAAAAAGAAAAGCTAACAAGAATGGTATATGAAAAATAAATTTAAAAAAAGAAAGTGACAAAAAAGGGAAAAAATGAAGATATGAAATGAGAATTGTCAGCTTAACTGGGGGAAAATAAAAATGAGGCAAGTAGAAGCTAAGGAATGAACAATTAATTGAGAAACATTAAAGCAGTTTTTTTTTTGAAAACTAAAAAGTAAGAAAATACGTGAAGTATTTCACAGATAAAACAACAACAAACGATCCAACTGATTTGAAAAACTTATCAAGGAGAAATCACTTGAAAGCCATGATAAAAATAAAATAAAAGAACCAGAGAAAATTTTGAGAAAATGTAAAATTCCAGTTTCTTAGAGCCAAAAGGAAAGTAGAAAAAGAAAAATTCTCTGGGCATCGTCTACTAAAAAAGAAAGAAAGAAAACTTCCAGAAGCATTGTGACCAAAATTAAGAGTTCACAGATTAAAGAAACAATTCCTCAAGTAACAGAAAACACGCAAGTGCTGAGGAATCGCAGTCACAATCATATACAATTTACTAGCTACAACAACAAAGAATTGGAGAGCTAGCTTAGAATATGATGGTTTAGAAAGCAAAAGATATAGACTACTAGTAACAAAACTGTTAAATAAAAATTTTATGCCACAGACCGTTCAAAAACAGGTCTAGATTTTACCCACTGATTGTAGTTTGCCAACTCTGATCTGAGTTTACAATAAAATGTGACTATAATCCTACAGATGAAAAATGATCCTTTGATGAAATAGAGGACTACCAAACATTTTTGAGGAAAAGAGCAGAGCTGAGTAGAAAATTTGATATACAATACAGAAATCAAGAGAAACATAAAGAGGTAAATATGAGGTGTCATGGAGGGTATGTAATTAGACAAAGCTATAAAAATGATTCTTTAATGGTTTGATGATTGTATGGAAGAATGGAAAGGGAGGTGAAGAGTAGCTCATGGGGGCAGTGTAACAAAGAAGAATAGCACAAATTATCTCACATAAATAGGGTATGCAAGTAGAAGTCTACACAACGAAGAGGATGAAACACTGAAACGAGTGACACTTGAACCTCATTCTTATCTGAATTGGCCAAACGTGTGAAGAATAAACGTGCATGCATACCTAATATAATGCATGCATTTATTTATACACACAAGCAGGTGCACAGTTTATTTCTTTCAATAGGTAAGTAAAAATGAAAAGATAGGAATATAGGAAGGTTAGTAGGGAGGAAAGATTAGTCAGAAGCAAATTATGTTCTTTAAAAATGGGTAGGAAAGAAAAAGAAAAAAAAAGTAAAAGAATAGTTTGGAAGAAAAACCAGAATTAGAAATAATAACTATGATTATGAATTTGATGAACTCACTAATAAAAATGAAAAGGTTAGAGAATGGATTAGATAATGGCTTCACTATATGTGCCTCAAGGAAAAACAAACAAACTTGAAAGAGAAAGCTATACTGAGAATTAAAATTAGTGTCTGGAGCAGAATCTATTACTCATCAGCTGAGGTTAAAAAGAAAACAAACAAACAAAAATAGGGGTACAATTAACGATCTGAGACAAAAATGGAAAAAAAATTAACTAATTAAAAGAGGTAAGAAAACTGCATAGAATAGACTAAGAATAAATATCAGTGTTTCCTATTCATGCACCAGACAAGTTGCATATGTTCTATTTCTTAAAATTAATTTTTATCACGAATGAAACAGAGAAAGAGAAGATCAGTGAATTTAGCATGTAAATGAAAAAGCTGGAAAAGAAGCAAATTTAAAATACTCAAGAAAAAGCCAAATTAAAAATATTGAACATCAAAGAAGAGATTAATGAATTGAAATTAAGAAGAATACCCAACTAATAAATAAAAACAAGAGCTGATTTTATGAGAAACAATAAAATTGATAAACATTGATGCTGGGGATGGAAGCTCAATTCCAGGTGGACAGTCTCGGGCGGGTAAAGGTGGGAACTTCTAAATTTTAGAGTTCTCACGAGACCCCCCAGGAAACGACTGGGAATCGAGGTGAACCGAGCTATCTCGTGTATTTCCGCCTCTTCCCTTGAGAAACGTGATGGGAGAGAGCTCTCCCCGCCCTCGAGATTGTCCCGGATCTGGGCACACTATTGTTATCTAACAGCACGGTATTCAGATGCAAACTCTGCTGCTGGAGGGTTTAAGTAGGATCAGGAAAGCCTGAAAGTTCTCTTGGGCGCAGGGGCGCGGAGCGGTGAGGACAACAAGGCTCCGCTTTTCCTCTCTCTTCTCTCCCCTCCCCCTCTCTCCCCGCTTATACTTCTACTTCCAATCTCTTATTGTAAGATCTTTGCCTCCTTGGGAGATTCTTCGCTCCCTCCTAAGAAAGAATTCCCCTGCACTTGTAACTAGACCCTGAAATAAAGCTCAACCCTTGTTGGACTCTGGAACGTCCTTTCTCTCATACGAGCATCCGGTTTGGCCAACCGAAGACCTCAGGAGGTGAGGTAAGGGAAGACTCAGGTAGCCCTCAGGCCTCTAGGCCTGGCACATTGAGTTAATCTGATTAAAGAAAAAGAAGAAAATCAAATCACCAGTATCAAGAATGAAAGGGGTGAATTCACCACCAATTAAAAGAAATAAAAAATGCAATTAGGAATTATTTCGCCCAACTGTATCATCATAAATTTGATAACCTTATTGAAATGGATGGATATTTACAAAAATGTAAAGGACCCAGATTTAACAGAAGAGGAAGGAAAATATATAAATAACTGCATCCAAGAAACAGAAATTACATAAGCCATCAATGAACTTGCTAGGAAAAAATCTCCAGGGCCAAATGTAACTAAAAGTGAATTTTATCAATCATTGAAACAGCTATTAATTCCAATCCTGTATAGCATTTTTGGGAAAAGTGGCAAAGGAGTCCTACCAAATTCTTTTTATGACACAATTATTGCACTGATGCCTAAACTGGGAAGAGACAAACAGAGAAAAAAAATTTTAGACCAAGTTCCCTAATGAACATAGATAAAAAAAAATTAAAGATATTAGCAAAAAGATCATAGTAACTTATCATGAAAATAATATTCTTTAATCAGGTAGGATTTATAACAGGAATGCAGGGTTCTTTCAATATTAGGAAAACTATCAGGATTCTTGAGCATATTAACAACAAACTAATAGAAACCTTATGATTATCTAAATAGACACAGAAAAAAGCTTTTGACGATATAAAACATCCATCCCCTTGGAAGACACTTTAGAGGGGTGGAGCCAAGATGGCAGAGTAGAAGGATGGACCTGTAAACACAGAAACTGGGCATAGTCCCACGTCTGAAAATGTATGGTGAAGTAAAGTCCAAATGGGTACATGACTGGTATATAAAGACCTGTGTGTTCGTCTTTCATTGCCGAGAAAGACCATGCCATCAGAGAAATGATGACATGACTTGCACTTGACTTTGTTTTCGAATGAGGGAAGGCTGTGCAGGTCACCAGACTCACTTCTCCTCCAAAGCCATCTGAATCCAGTGACCAGATATTCATCAAGATGACTGGAGGTGACTCAGGATGAGGCAATTGGGGTCAAGTGACTTGCCCGAGGTCAGACAGCTAGTGAGTGTCAAGTGTCTGAGGTGAGATATGAATTCAGGTCCTCTTGACTCCTGCACTGGTGCTCTATCTACTGTACCACCTAGCTGCCCTGGGACCTATATTATAAGCAAACAAAGGGAGCAAGCAATTGTTTATCTGTCAAATTTATGACAGATAGGAGATTTATGGATACTGGAGGTGTTTATAAACAAACAAGAAGACGGACATCATGACATGCAAAATGCATAATTTGTGTTATATTAAAATGAAAAGTTTTTGCATGAACAAAGCCAATGCAACCAACTTTAGGAGGGAAGTAAAGCACTAGGAAAGAAATTTCACAACTATTATCTGTGATAAAGGTCTCATTTTTAAAACATATAGAGAACTGAGTTAAATTTACAAGAATACAAGTCATTCCCCAATTGATAAATGGTCAAAGGATATGAACAGGCTATTTTTAGAGGGAAAAAATGAAAATTATCTATAGTCATAAAAAATACTCTAAATCACCATTGATTAGAAATATGTAAACCAAAATGATTCTGAGGTAAAACCCTTATCAGATTAACTAACATAACAAAACAGGATAATGATAAATGTTGGAGAAGATGTGGGAGAGTTGGAAAACTCATTCTTTGTTGGTGGAGCTGTGAGCTGATCCACCCATTCTGGAGAGCAATTTGGAACTATGCCAAAAGGGATACAAAAATGTACAACCCTTTGGCCCATCAATAACTCTTCTAGGACTGCATTCGCATGAGAGCATTAAAATGGGAAAGAGTCCCACATGTACAAAAAATATTTATAGTAGCACTCTTTCTGGTGGCCAAAAATTAGAAATCAAGGGGATGCCAATCAATTTGGGAATGCCTGAATAATTTGTGGCATATGCACTTAAAGGAATACTGTTATGCTATGAGAAAGGATGAACAGGAAAAAGTCTGAGAAAGCTGGAAAGACTTGTGTGAACTGACTCTGAATTAAAGGAGCAGAACCAAGAGAACTTTGTACACAGCAACAACCACAGTGCATAAGCATATTTTTCTGGTAGACTTAGTACTTCATTGCAATGCATGAACTTAAAAAATTTCTAATGAACTCTTGATGCAAAATGCCTTCCACATTCAGAGAAAGGAATATGGGGGCAAAGCCAAGATGGCGGAGTAGAAAGATGCACATACACATAGCTCCGAACCCACAACCAATAAAACAACTACAAAGAAGTAACTCACGGCAAATTCTGCACCCAGAGGCCACAGAACATTGGAGTGAGGGAGATTTCTGTTCTGGAGAGACCTACAAACCTCTCGCAAATGGTCCTTCGTGCTGCAGACTGGGCACCGGGACTGGGAGCTGAGTACAGCCCTGCCACGGCCGCGGCACCGAGAGGAAGAGATCCGAATGGGCTTCAGGGACGGAATCTCCAGTGGCCACGCGGGTTCCTCCACCCACAGGTGACAGGGGTCGGTGAGAGGGGGGAGTGGGGTGTCCCCATGGCTCGGGCCCCCTCGGGAGACAGAAGCTGAGGGGCGGCAGCAGACTGGGGCTCCCCAAGCAGGCAGGAGCCTGGATCCATTGTAGAAGGTCTGTGCATAAACTCCCTGAGGGAACTGAGCCTGAGAGGCGGCCCTGCCCCAACCTAAGCACCTGAACTTAATCTCACACAGAATAGCAGCCCTGCCCCCGCCAAAAGCCCTAAGGCTGGAAGCAGCATTTGAATCTCAGACACCAAATGCTGGCTGGGAGGATCAGGAGGCGAGGTGGGTGTGAAGAAAATATTCAGAGGTCAAGTCATTGGCTGGGAAAATGCCCAGAAAAGGGAAAAGAAATAAGACTGTAGAAGGTTACTTTCTTGGTGAACAGGCATTTCCTCCCTTACTTTCTGATGAGGAAGAGCAATGCTTACCAACAGGCAAAGACACAGAAATCAAGACTTCTGTGTCCCAGCCCACCCAATGGGCTCAGGACATGGAAGAGCTCAAAAAGAATTTTGAAAATCAAGTTAGAGAGGTGGAGGCAAAGCTAGGAAGAGAAATGAGAGACATGAAGTCAAAGCATGAACAGCAAATCAGCTCCCTGCTAAAGGAGACCCAAAAAAATGTTGAAGAAAATAACACCTTGAAAACTAGCCTAACTCTATTGGCAAAAGAGGTTCAAGAAGCCAATGAGGAGAAGAATGCTTTCAAAAGCAGAATTAACCAAATGGAAAAGGAGATTCAAAAGCTCACTGAAGAAAATAGTTCTTTCAAAATTAGAATGGCACAGATGGAGGCTAATGACTTTATGAGAAAGCAAGAAATCACAGAACAAAGTGAGAAGAATGGAAAAATGGAAGATAATGTGAAATATCTCATTGGAAAAACAACTGACCTGGAAAATAGATCCAGGAGAGACAATTTAAAAATTATGGGACTACCTGAAAGCCATGATCAAAAAAAGAGCCTAGACATCATCTTTCATGAAATTGTCAAGGAAAACTGCCCTGAGATTCTAGAACAAGAGGGCAAAATAAACATTCAAGCAATCCACAGAACACCGCCTGAAAGAGATCCAAAAAGAGAAACTCCTAGGAATATTGTGGCCAAATTCAAGAGTTCCCAGATCAAGGAGAAAATATTGCAAGCAGCTAGAAAGAAACAATTCAAGTATTGTGGAAATACAATCAGGATAACACAAGACTTAGCAGCTTCTACATTATGGGATCGAAGGGCATGGAATAGGATATTCCAGAAGTCAAAGGAACTAGGACTAAAACCAAGAATCACCTACCCAGCAAAACTGAGTATAATACTTCAGGGGAAAAATTGGTCTTTCAATGAAATAGAGGATTTTCAAGCATTCTTGATGAAAAAACCAGAGCTGAAAAGAAAATTTGACTTCCAAACACAAAAATGGAGAGAACCATGAAAAGGTGAACAGCAAGGAGAAATCATAAGGGACTTACTAAAGCTGAACTGTTTACATTCCAACATGGAAAGACAATATTTGTAACTCTTGAAACATTTCAGTATCTGGGTACTGGGTGGGATTGCACACACACACACATGCACACACGCACACATACATAGAGACAGAGTGCACAGAGTGAATTGAAGAGGATGGGATCATATCTTAAAAAAAAATGAAATCAAGCAGTGAGAGAGAAAGATATTGGGAGGAGAAAGGGAGAAATGGAATGGGGCAAATTATCTCTCATAAAAGAGGCAAGCAAAAGACTCATTAGTGGAGGGATAAAGAGGGGAGGTGAGAGAAAAAACATGAAGTCTACTCTCATCACATTCCACTAAAGGAAAGAATAAAATGCACACTCATTTTGGTAGGAAAACCTATCTTACAATACAGGAAAGTGGGGGATAAGGGGATAAGCAGGGTGGGGGGGATGATAGAAGGGAGGGCATGGGGAGGAGAGTGCAAATTGAGGTCGACACTCATGGGGAGGGATAGGATCAAAAGAGAATAGAAGTAATGGGAGACAGGATAGGAGGGAGGGAAATATAGTTAGTCCTATACAACACAACTATTATGGAAGTCATTTGCAAAACTACACAGAGTTGGCCTATATTGAATTGCTTGCCTTCCAAAGGGAAGGGGTGGAGAGGGAGGGAGGTAAAGAAGTTGGAACTCAAAGTGTTAGGATCAACTGTCGAGTAATGTTCTTGCCACTGGGAAATAAGAAATACAGGTAAACGGGTATAGAAAGCTATCTGGCCCTACAGGACAAAAGAGAAGATGGAGACAAGGGCAGAGAGGGATGATAGAAGAGAGAGCAGATTGGTCATAGGGGCAATTAGAATGCTTGGTGTTTGCAGAGGGGGAGGGCATAAAAAGGGAGAAAATTTGTAACCCAAAATTTTGTGAAAATGAATGTTAAAAGTTAAATTAAAAAAAATCTAATTTGAAAAAAAAAATAGGAATATGGAATTGGACTGCATGTAGAAACAGACCATTTTCTTTTGTATTATGTTTTGTTTTCTTTTATGGTTTCGCTCATTCATTTTAATTCTTCTATACAACAAGTATTAAATAAGAGTGTACGTGTGGAACCTATGTACACCATCTCAGGGAAAGAGTGTGGAGGGAGGGGGGATTGAGGAGGAGGGAGTAGAAAATCTAAGATATATGGAAGTGATTGTTGAACATTGAAAATAAATAAAATAATTTAAATTTGAAAAAGAAAAAAACTAACCAAATGTTTAATTATTTCGCCAGTTTTTTTTCTCATAAGACCAGATACTGATTTTATATATACCTTGAGTGATTTTCTTACTTTCACTTTTAATAGTGTCTCTGATTTTCATGGTTATCAATTTAGTATGCAATTTAGGAGTTTTAATTTATTCCTTATCTAGGTTTTGGGTTTTTGTTTTGTTTTGTTTTTTGGTTTCATATTTTATTCATTGATCTTCTCTTTCTCTTAAGGACATAAATTAATTTACTTATTCAGTGCCATACCAATTGATGATCAAAATTATTTTATAGATCTTTAAAAACTAATAGCAAAATTCATCTTGAAGATTACATGGCATACTTCATAGTTTCATTTATCTATGGAAACCCTTCTACCATGACAAGACAGTAATGTTGTAAGGGCACATTTTAATAGGATGTCTCATTTTGTCATTCTCTTTCATAAAATCATTGGTTGTGTCAATAATCTCTTCTTTGCCTACTGATTCCTTAGGGTTATTAAGTTTATAATTAGATTTTAGAATATTTCTGTGACACTTATTAAACGACATTTTTATTTTTATTACTATGTGAAAATCACACATTTGATATTTTTATTCTCTTCATTTTTTCTGGGTTTATATGCCCTAATACATGGTAAGGTTTTGTGAAGATGTCATATACAGCTAAGGCAAAGGTATACTCTTTCTATTTCTATTCAATTTTCTCCACAGGTCTATCATATTTATTTTTTCCCCAAAATTCTATTCATCCCCTTAATTTTTTGTTTATTTCATGATTTGTTTTATTTAATTCTTGGAAGAGAAAGTTGAGGTACCCCACTGGTATAATTTTTCTGTTTCCTCCTGCAGATCACTTAACTTTTCCTTTAATAATTTAGATGCTATGTTATGTGGTACACACACGTTTAGAATTGATATTACTTCCCTTGTCTATGACACCTTTAAAAAAACATTTTTCCATGTTTATCTCTTGTAATTAAGTTTATTTTTGATTTTGCTTTATCTTATATCGTGATTGCTACTCCTGTCTTTTCTTTTTTCATTCTCGCTGAAGCAAGTTTCTGCTCCAGCCCCTAATTTTCACTCTGTGTATCTTTCTGTTTCATAGCTTTGGTTTGTTTTGGTTTGTTTTTTGACAACGTTGTTAGATTCAGGGTCTTTAATCCATTCTGCTATGCACTTTTGTTTTACGGGTGTAGTCATTCCATTCATATAATCAGGAATTTCCATACATCCTTTCTTCTCTACTATCTTTCCCTCTTCTATGCTTAAAATTGTGTTTTGCTTCTGACCACTGCTTCCCTTAATCAGATTTCTCTTCTATCAACACTCTCTTTCTCTTCTGCCCTTCTCTATTTGTTTCTTTATTGGATAATATAAATTTCTATACCCAATTGATTGTGTATGTTATTCCCTCTTTAAATTAATTCTAATGGAAGTGAGGTTCAAGTGTTACCTGCCAAACATCGCCCCAATTTCTTCCTTACAAGCCTATTTTATGAGATATTTTCTTTATTTTTTTCCTCTCCCTTCCCCTTGTCCCAGGGCATCCCTTCTTCTCACCCTTTATTTTTCTTGATAATCTCATTTTAGTCACCTCACAATCATGCCAGTTGTCTATGTGTACTTCTTCTAACTGACCTAAAAATTGTAACTTTCTTTGGAATTATAAATATCAGCAGCCCACGTCAAAATGTAAACAGTTTAACTCCATCTAGTCCCTAATGATTACTCTTTCATGTTTACCTTTTTATGCTTCTCTTGAGTCTTCTGTTTGAATGACATTTTTAAAGCTGCTATCTTTGCTTAAAAGATGCTTAAAGTCCTCTATTTCATTGAATATACATTTTTTTTCTCCTGAAAACTTAAAGTCAGTTTTGTTGGGTAGGTAATTCTGCATTGTAATCCTAGCTCCTTTGCTTTCTAATATATGTTATCCCAAGTTATCTGATCTTTTAATGGCAAAGCTGCTAAATTTTATGTGATACTCAGCACTGGTCAATGGTATTTGAATTGTTTCTTTCTGACTGCCTGCAATATTTTCTCCTTGACATGGGAGCTCTAAAATCCAGGTATCATATTCTTTGTTATTTTAATTTTGTGATTAATGGATATTTTCAATTTCTATTTTAACTTCTGTTTCCTGGATATAAAGAATTTTTCATTTTTAAAAAAAATATAATGTTTAGATTCCTTTATTGATCATGACTTTCAGATGGTCCAAACAAGTTATATCTTCTCAATCTGTTTTCTAGGTCAGTTTTTCTGAAGAAATATTTTATATTTTGTTCTATTTTGAATTATTTTAAATTGGTTTTATTTTTTCTTATTTTCATATATTATCATTTACTTCCACTTACCCAGTTCTGATTTCTCCAATTTTTCTTTAGAAGCAATTATTTTGTTCAGTTAATTGTTGTAGGTAAATGACAAATGTTGGAGGGGATGTGGGAAAACGGAAACATTAATGCATTGTTAGTGGGGCTGTGAACTGATTCAACCTGTCTATAGAGCAATTTGGAACTATGCTCAAGAGACAATAAAACCACTCTTACCCTTTGAATTACCAATACCACTACTAAGTCTGTATCCCAAAAGACATGAAACTAAAAAAAAAAAAAAAATAGCAAAGGAACCATAGTTACAAAAGCATTTACAACAGCTCATTTCTCAGGGAAAAGAATTAGAAATTGAGGAGGCATCTATCAATTGAGGAACAGCTGAAGAAGTTATGGCATGTGATTACGATGGAATACTAATGTAGTATAAGAAATGATAAGCAAGATGCTCTCAGAAAAGCCTGGAAATAGTTGCATGAGCTGATGCAAAGTGAAATGTACTGCGTACAAAGTAATGGCATTATTGTGATGATCAGTTGTTAATGGCTTAGCTATTCTCAGCAATACAATGATCCAAACAACTCTGAAGGACTTATGACAAAAAAATACTATTGATCCACAGAGAAAGAAACAACGGTCTCTGAATACCGATTGAAGCAAACCTTTGTTTAACTTTCTTTTTCTTTCTTGAGGATTGCTTTGGTCTATTTTTTGTCTTGCAATGTGACTATTATGGATATGTTTTTGCATGACTATAAATGCATAAGCTATATCAAACTGCTTGCCTTCTCAGTGAGGTAGGGTGGGGAGAGAGGAAGGGAGAGAATTTGGAGCACAAAGCTTTAAAAATGAATATCAACATTTTTTACATTTAGCTGGGATGTTTGAATATATGTGTGTGTATGCACATATATATATATATATATACATATATAAACATTTTAAAATAAATTAAAAATTAAAATTTTGCACCTCTTTTTCCATTTGACCATATTAAATGATTTCTCTTCAGTATATTTTACCCTTTTTTGAACCAAACTGTTGACTCTCTTTTCATTATTTTTCTTGCATAGCTCTCAATTACTTTCTCATTTTTCCCTCTACCTATCTTTTTGATTGTTGAAAAAGAAAGAACAATCTAAAAAAAGTCAAAAAAGAGAAATCTTTTTTGCTGAGCTTCTGTTCAAATCACATCTTTTATTTAAGGCTTTGGTGGGGGGGGGGGGGAAACTCTCTTAATATCATTGTCTTCTTCTGAGTTTGTGTCTTGATCTTCCCTCTTCCCATAGTAGTCTTTTTATTATCAGGTTGATGCTTCTTGTTTGCTCCTTTCTGCCAGCTTATTTCTTGACTTTTAACTTTATTTTAAGGGGTTTAAATAAATGATTATCATTGTTAATTTTAAAGAGAAAAAAAGCAATAAAAAAAAGAGTAGTTCAGAAATAGGAACAGGCACTACCAAAGCATGGAGGCAGAAAATGGAATATAATGAAGATGAAACATTAAGTAATGCAGTTTTGCTAAGCAATGAATACTGTTTTGAGTATGAGTCAACTGCATTTTATTTTTCCTGAGTTTGATCAAAGTCCCTTCCTCCAACTCCAAGATCACTAATACTTTGTGGTGTAAACTACATCTATATAGATATATCTGCATAGATAGATATTTGGATAGATCTTTATCCCTATGATTGTAATCTTTGTCTCTGCCTCCCTGCATCATTGACATCCACACCATCCACAGTTATAGCCATATCTACATCTATATCTACATTTAGAGAATATGATATCTACATATATTGTACAATATATTTGTATGCATATATCCAATGTGTTGTGTGTATGCACACACACATACACACATATATTGCATATTAAATAATGTATTGCATTGTATACAGCCACACATGTAAAGTTGGAAGGAGTGTTGATCATAAACAAGAGAAAATAATTAATTCATACTTTGAAAACTGTACTCCATGCTCTATCCCAGGAGTCAGCAAATATGACCTAAGAGTTATATCCAGCCTACTACCTATTTTGTACTACTTGTGTGTCACTTAACTTACAGGTCATTCAAAAACAGGTGCCATGCTATAATTTGCCAACCCTTTTCTTTTTTAGACAAAGTGGCCTGCTTGATGTTCCCTCTATATGATATTTTATTTTCTGCTTTCATGCTTTTGAACCATTGCATACACACATAAAATCAAAATGATTCAATCTTTTGTGCTTCAGATTACATGATTATAAAAATGGTAATAATGATAACAGTAACAATAAAACAAAGATACTTGTGCTAAGCACTGAAAGCCAAACAGCAGCAATTTATAACTCCTCATGATTATTATTAATAACTAATAAAATTATCACTATTATTTACCTTTGGAAAAAAAGATTATACATTGAGAGTCTAGGGTTTAGAATTAACAGGATGATAAGAGTATAAGAGATTAGGAAAGTAGAAAAAAATAAAAGCTTTGCTTCAGTGAGGACTCATTTGAGATTATGTACATAACTATGTTGTAGATCCATCAACATGGTTTCATGATTTACTCAAGTTCCTTAAAGCAGTTAGGGAATACTAATCAAAAAATATTTTAGTGGTTGCAGAGAGGTGCATTGAACGATGTAGGTGTTTCTATTGTTTAAGATTCTTCCAAGAGCTCCATCTTTATGACAGGTGGGGAATGTGGAGTCCTGCGATGCCTCTGATGTCCCATTTCACTAAAGGAAGAAACCAGAGGAGGCATAGCCCTGTAGAATCATGTCAGAAAGAAGACAATGTAAGTCTGACTTAAGAAGATTCTGAGACTGATATGGAACTCAGGAGGCAGATAGTCAGTTGTAGTCCTAAGGATTAGTTTCTGGAGCACTGGAAAAGGCACAGAGTTAAGATAGCCAGCACTGTATCCACTATGCCAAAAACTGCCTGTACATTTGGATGTTTATAATTATATCATCTTACTGAGGTTCCTGTTCCAGTTTGAACATGGGAACTTGAAGTATCAAATTAAGTTCTAAATATTTAAGTTACTATTATAGTAACTGGCCAGCAAGGAATAAGACATCAAAAAGGTGAAATATTTAACTATAATAAGTATGAAGCAAAAACAAAAGAAAACATGTTGCTATCATCCATTGCTCCTTCAAATCAAGATCTGACATAGAGAGGTGTTTGGTGTTTAGGAACTTTAGCCTCTATGTCACAGATAGAAACACAGCTTCCATGGATATCTGACGTTTTTGCTCTTTTCTCCATTGTCAACAATTACGATGAAAACATACAGATAGATTCAAAGAAGGGATATAATACCAATCATGGCAGCACACCTGAGGACTGCTGCTGTGAATAATTTTAAGGGTCTAATCACATAGTATAATGAATTCTCTATTTATTCAACCATAAACCAAAAATTGTTCAATAGAGTAAAGCATGGCATTCATAGCAACATCCTTAAGCAAAATATATTATCTAATACATATATGTATCTCATATCACTCAGTGTGTCATATGGAGCATAGCATATATCTTTGCATCCCCAAAGTCAAGGGTCCCAGGCTAGAGTCTTCCATAGCACAACACATCCTTAAGGGGTAGCAGAAAATATCACACCATCCCCCCTATATAACCGTGAGAAGAACCTCCTTAATCAATACACAGTATCCAAGTAAAGTCTTCTCTCATTTTGACTTGAGGCTAACTTCCAAACCTCACAACCACTCCCAGCTCTTTCCTGGGTTCTCATGAAGGCAGTTCTCTGCTCCTGTTCATTGTCTCAGCTCAAAGGGACTGTTCCACTCCAAATACTTCCTGTTTATGCCACACAACAGCCTCCAGGACCTTCTGTCTCTAGAGAAGCAAAGTTCAACAGGGTTATAACAATATTTATACATATTACTGGTGCCATCGCTTCAGTTCACTCATAAAGACCAACAGACAGGGCTTCTGTCTGAGAAATTAACACAGAACAACAAACAGGATTTCAGTCTGAAAAATCAACACAGATCAACAGACAGGAGTTCTGTGTGAGGAATTAACACAGATCAATAGACAGGGCTCCCAACATTGCAGACATTCTTTTTGTTAGGTTTCCCCATAAGCAAGCCCACTTAGCCTCCTCATGCTCTCTTCTCTCTCTCTGCTCTGCTTCTATCTCTACTATATCCTCTCCCTCCAAGCATATATTTTTTCCAATCAAAGATTCTTGATTCAATTAGAATCTTGATTCAATTAAAGGCATGACTCATTCAAAGGCACTTCATTGGCTAAAACTTAGTCCAAGAAACAGCAAAACATCTTACTTTGCTAGCTTTTACAAGATGTGATGACAACCAAAGTGGGATCTTGTGCTGTTTTTTTTGGTAAAATCAAATATCTCTAACTGAATCTTGCTTTTATCAACCAAGGGTCTTTACCATGAGCAAAGTACAGAAACAAGAGTTTCTGTAACTAGAAACAGTATATGTATTTGTATTGTTAATGTGATTAAAGATCTTCCCAACCCATTAATGGGTCTGCCCATTAAGGGGAACTTATTTAGGGAAATTTGACATTAAGGCCCACACCTTTTCTTAGTTAGGCAATAGTTGCCAAGGGTTGTAATGCCCTCTGGCTCTAAAAAAGGTATAAATATTCTGAGGGTGAAGTTTTACTTTCAGACTTACTGGAAGTGTTTGGCCAGACAAGGAATCTGGGAAGAAGCTAAGGACTGCCCCCCCCCCCCGACTTTGAAAACCCAGATGTCTGTGCTTCCCTCTCTGGTAATTATGGTCAGACAATTGGATCTGTTTTTTGAATTATTATCAGGCAGAGGAAGCCATGTCTGTTGATCTTTGATTTCTCTGTATTTTTTGTTTTGAAGTTCAGGGTGCTGATTCCCCTGAACTAGGCAAATAATATATGTGTTCGGTTAAAGCAATGATACATGTGCTTGATTAAAGTGATTGTTAACCCCTCAAAAGATGCCTTTCCTTTTATGAATGCAGATCTAAGAAACTGTGGTAGTAGGCGCCCTGTGTATGTTGAGGTGCTTACTGTTACACAGGAATGAAGGCCTTCAGATTTGCTTCTTGAAGACTCTGTCAGATGTTGTTTTCCCTTCCTCTAAAGCCTCAGTTTCATTCCAATCAGATATCATCTTTCTTTGCTTCACTAAGTCTTAGGAAGATGCTAAAACTCCTGGAATCTTGGCCAACAGCATTTTGGCTTTGAATGTTCTCTATTCCATATTCCATATTTTCTTTTTCTTGGAATCAGAATCCACAAATAGTATTATGAGAAATAGATTCCAGGAACTTCTAATGAATCTCTGGGCTTGGGCATATGAAATATGTTTCTCACCTTGGCTATATCTTATATATGTTTGTCCTTATAGCGTTAAAAATAGTGCATTAAATTATACCCACCTTTTATTATTTCATACTATGGATCTTTGTAAATTTAGCTCAGAGGAATTGTAGAGAGTATTTATTTCACTTAATGCAAGGGGACTGTGGCCTAGAGATATGACTTTCCTAGGATCACACCGGGAATTTGTGGAAAGTCTTGACTAAAACCCATGTTTCACAATTTCAAATTCAGGGCTTCATCCAACATTAATAATTTCTCTTTGTTTCAGATGACTGCAGCTCCCATAAATGCTCACAAACAGGAGTTTATAGTCAGCTTGAATATGTAGATGAAAACCAAATAAATTAGAGATTATAGGCAGTCAACATACCAATCCACCTAATTTCTGCTGTTCATTTCAATGCTATTGGCCAAGGGTCAATCAATCCTTAGACTTTGTTGTCCAAGAACTGGAATATATGAGTGGTTGAATAATGAGACAATCTTGGTTTCGTCAGAACGCTACACTCTTTTTTCTCATTCTAACACTGATTATTATATTTCATGTTCCCATCCACCCCCACCCCAAGGTCACATTGTTTTGCTTATTGAAAGAGAGGGTATCCATTTGAAACTGTAATACTAGAGAGCCCCAAGTTTTCAAATATTTATCTGGGAGGAAAATTTAGGTATTAGCTATTTAACTCCTCTTCTAACATGAATAGTTATTCCACTGTTGAAAGTCATGAAAAGTAATTATCAGAAAGTCAATCAAGATTTTCAATAAACATTTATTGAAATGCAATAGCTCACAGGTTTTTTTGTGAGGCTTAAATGAGATAATATGTGTAAAGCACTTCACAACCTTAAATTTCTATGTAAATTCAGTTTTTTTATTTGAGGTCACTATTTTATAAAGTACACATCTTAGGTTATTGATTTAAAAATCAATCCTTGAGGTGGAGGCAAGATGGCAGAGTAGAAAGAAACACATACGCAGGGTCTCAATACACAGCCCATAAAATACCTATAGAGAGGGACAATCAACAAATTCTGGAACAGCAGAAGTAGAGAACAACAGAGTGGAGGAGATTTCCAGCCCAGGTTGACCTGAAAGGCCCACAGGAAACGTCAGTTGCACAGGACGCTGAGCGGAGCTTGGAGCCCAGCTCAGCCGTGGTCAAGTCCTGTGGCTCCCGAACAGCCCTCGGGGGTAGATTTTTCAGTCTAGGAATCCCCAGTCCCAGCAGCACTGGATTCGAAAATCCCTCAACCCACAGGCGCCAAAGGTCAGTGACGGGGTTTTTTTTCAGCTGGCCAGGAAGGGAGAAGGGCCTTCCATAGCTCTAGCCTTAGGCACTGGCCTGCAGAGGCCACATTGGGCTAGTGGCAGCAGTTCTCAGCCCCTGCATCAGTCCGCATACATTGCTGGAACTTAATAACCCTGGGGGCACTGAGAAGCTGATTCTTGCCTCTGCCCTGTGTGGAGGCTCTGGGTGAGCTGGTCTTTGTCTCACACTGAATGGCGGCCCTGCCCATGCAGCTTATCTGAAAATCAACCCCCAGTGCTGACTTGGCAGAACTGGAGGCCAAGTGTCTGTGGAGAGGTAACTACTAAGATTCTGAGCACAAAAATCCCTTTCTGCATCCAGACCAGTACACCTTGATTGTGCCACCTTGAAGGAACTGAGATCTCACAGATTCCCAGAGTATACCCTACTCTTGACAAAGGACCCAAAAGTCAAGTAACTGCTTGGAAGGAAATCTAAAAAAGGAAAAAAAAAATTAGACTATAGAAGGCTACTTTCTTGGTGAGCAGATATCTTCTTCCATCCTTTCAGATGAGGAAGAACAATGCTTACCATCAAGGAAAGACACAGAAGTCAAGGCTTCTGTATTCTACACATCCAAAATAAATATACCATGGGCTCAGGCCATGGAAGAGCTCAAAAAAAAATTTGAAAATCAAGTAAGAGAGGTGGAGGAAAAATCGGGAAGAGAAATGACAGAGATGAAAGAAAAGCAAGAAAAACAGGTCAACACCTTGCTAAAGGAGAACCAAAAAAATGCTGAAGAAAATAACACCTTGAAAAATAGGCTAACTCAAATGGCAAAAGAGGTTCAAAAAGCCAATGAGGAGAAGAATGCTTTCAAAAGCAGAATTAGCCAAATGGAAAATGAGGTTCAAAAGCTCACTGAAGAAAATAGTTCTTTAAAAATTAGAATGGAACAGATGGAGGCCAATGACTTTATGAGAAACCAAGGAATCACAAAACAAAACCAAAAGAATGGAAAAATGGAAGATAATATGAAATACCTCATTGGAAAAACAACTGACCTGGAAAATAAATCCAGGAGAGACAATTTAAAAATTATGAGACTACCTGAAAGCCATGATCAAAAAAAGAGCCTAGACATCATCTTTCATGAAATTATCAAGGAAAACTGCCCTGATATTCTAGAACCAGGAGGCAAAATCAGTATTGAAATAATCCACCCATCAACTCCTGAAAGAGATCCAAAAGGAGAAACTCCTAGGAACATTGTGGCCAAATTCCAGAGTTCCCTGGTCAAGGAGAAAATATTGCAAGCTACTAGAAAGAAACAATTCAAGTAATGTGGAAATA
The DNA here is from genome assembly GCF_028372415.1 of Notamacropus eugenii. NCBI lineage: Eukaryota > Metazoa > Chordata > Mammalia > Diprotodontia > Macropodidae > Notamacropus > Notamacropus eugenii. The sequence goes on along the minus strand of NC_092873.1, from coordinate 364,469,548 downwards.
CAATCAGGTTAACACAAGATCTAGCAGCTTCTACATTAAGGGACTGAAGGGCAAGGAATATGATATTCCAGAAGTCAAAGGAACTAGGGCTAAAACCAAGAATCACCTACCCAGCAAAACTGAGTATAATACTTCAGGGGAATAAATGGTCTTTTAATGAAATAGAGGACTTTCAAGCCTTCTTGATGAAAAGACCAGAGCTGAAAAGAAAATTTGACTTTCAAACATAAGAATCAAGAGAAGCATGAAAAGGTAGACAGCAAAGAGAAGTCATAAGGGACTTCCTAGAGTTGAATTCTTTACATTTCTACATGGAAAGACAATATTTGTAACTCTTGAAACTTTTTTCAGTATCTGGGTAGTTGGTGGGATTACACACACACACACAGAGCACAGGGTGAATTGAATAGGATGGAATCATATCTTAAAATAATGCAATTAAGCAGTAAGAGAGAAATATATTAGGAAAAATGGAGAAATGAAATGGAGGAAATTATGTCTCATAAAAGAGGCAAGCAAAAGACTTTTCAGTGGAGGTAAAAAGGGGGGAGGTGAGAGGAAAAACATGAAGCTTACACTCATCATATTTAACTAAAGGAAGGAACAAAATGCACACTCATTTTGGTATGAAAACCTATCTTACAGTACAGGATAGTGGAGGAGAAGGGGATAAGCAGGGTAGAAGGGATAATGGAAGGGAGGGGAGTGGGAGGAGGGAGCAATCTTGGGGAAGGATAGGATCAAAAGAAAGAATAGAAGCAATGGGGGGGCAGGGTAGGATGCAGAGAAATATAGTTAGTCTTACACAAAATGACTATTATGGAAGTCATTTGCAAAAGTACACAGATATGGCCTATATTGAATTGCTTGCCTTCCCAAAGGCAATGAGTGGGGAGGGAGGAATGAACAGAAGCTGGAACTCAAAGTTTTAAGAACAACTGTTGAGTATTGTTGTTGCAACCAGAAAATAAGAACTACAGGTAATGGGGCATAGAAATTCATCTTGCGCTTCAGGACAAAAGAGAAGATGGGGATAAGGGAAAGGAGGGATGTTAGAAGGGAGACCAGATTAGTGATAAGGGTAATTAAAATGCTCGGCTTTTTGGGATGGGGGAAGGGGAGAAATGGGGAGAAAGTTTGGAACCCAAAATTTTGTGGAAATGAATGTTGAAAACTTAAATAAATAAATTTAAATTAAAAATATCAGTCACAAAATTTGAGAGCTGGAAAGGATTTCAGCAGCCATCTAATCCAATTTACATACAAAAAGAATGTCACCTGTTATAATACAGAGACAAATGAATATCTTGAATCTTTCAGCCTGAATTCTCTCATCTATAAAATTGGGGGTGAGGAGGAATGGGGAGGAATACAAGCTAGTTGAAAGAGAAGAGGACCAAATGAGAAAAATATTTGAAGTACTTTACAAATGTTAAAAACACTTTATAAATTCCAGTGATCATTATTGTTATTTTTAGGCTTAAAGATGTTCAATGAGGAGAAGCTGCTCGCTTTTGAAGCATACCATTCCACTGCTTGATATCTCAAATTATTCAAGTTTTGTTTTGCTTTACTTTCTAGTCATCAAGACTAAATTTGCCTTTCTCGAATTTCTATGGAATCATTTTAGTTTTTCCCTTTAGGACCAAAGACAAGTGAAATCTTGTTTCTAAATAAAGAGGAAGTACAGACTTTGACATGCCAGTTCCTAAAAACTTTCTGTAAATAATTATCAATCCATTCAGCCAGCTGCAAATGCAATGAATCATAAAATAGTCAATTCCTCATTTGTCCATTTTGTCCATAAGGTATTTCCTTCACTAAATGCCTTACCAAAATCAAGATACTTTTACCTGGTCTATTAGCAGGGATGTTCTGATAAATTGTTAAAAATAATCTTTCAGAAGAACACACCCTCTTAAATTTAAAATACATTATCAACACTTATTAAGTCTAAATAATCAACAGAACAATAACTCAGTCCCTGATTTGAAGCTTTTGCTGATTTCCAGCATGCAAAAGTTCACACGGAAAAATTAACAATCAAATTTTGAGGGCTTCTACAAACTGGAACCTCTGCTAACTTGGTACTTGTCTGGTGATCCTACACCCCTCAAAAAGTGTGGAGTGGGATCACAGAGACATGAAAGACATCTCACAAAACATTTAATTCCTTGCCTGAATTCAGTTGATGGAGAACTGAGGTACACAGAGATTAAATGACTTGCCCTGGATCACACAGAGAGCAAGAATCTTGGGAGGGATTTGAATCCATGTCTTCCTTTTCTGAATGCTCAGAAACCATATGTTTAATATTAATTCTAGAACTTAATTAGTAATTGATATAAAGTATTGCAGTCTGTAGTTTCCAGAACACACCACCATATATAGTGCCTTGAATGCATACACATATATCGTTAATACTATTGGTCTTTATCATCTCTCTGTCTCTCTCCACCTCCCTCTCTGTTTCTCTCTGTCTCTGTCTCTCTCTGTCTCTGTTTCTCTCTGTCTCTCTGTCTCTCTCCTTCTCTCTCCTTCTCTCTCTCTCTCTCTCTCTCTCTCTCTCTCTCTCTCTCTCTCTCTGTCTCTTCACATTGTCCCTCACACTTTTACCCCCATCTATGTTGAATCACAAAGGCCTGGAAATATTAGAAAACCAAAGAAAAAACTGTGTGTACATGCATATTACCATAATATCTGATTGCTTTTACATATCTGTGAGTATTTCTCCTATTCTCCTAGAATTTCCTTTTCTTGGTGACTCCTTTAGTACCCCTTATCATGATGCCAAAATTGTACAGCAAGCATTTTTAATACCCTGGTATGTCACATTTCTTTCTCTGAAATATATAAAGCTAGATACTTTCTCAGCACTCTTGCACTGCAATACCTCTTAGTCATATTTATCTTATCATTTCTATGATAGAGATTCTATTTGTTGGAAACAAAATGCAGATTTAATATAAGAGTTAAGTAATTCTGTTTTCTTTCCATTTTTTACCTAGTTATCATTCTCCAGGTAATAGAACTCTTTTCCTTTTGGTCTGAACATAACTAGTGCATTCCAGGAATTTACCTCCTCAAAATATTCAAGCTAATCTGAAAAGGTACCTTATTTCATCCTGTTCACATTTCAAATTCAAATGTTTTTTGGAATGCTCACATGTCTAACTTAGTTGGTTAAAAAAAATCAATTCCTGGGAGCCAAGATGGCAGAGTAGAAAGACGCACATACACATAGCTCCGAACCCACAACACATAGAACGGCTACAAGGAAGTAACTGACGGCGAATTCTGCACCCAGAGGCCATGGAACATTGGAGAGAGGGAGATTTCTGTTCCAGAGAGACCTGCAAACCTCTCGCAGGGGGTCCTTCCCGCTGCGGACTGGGCGCCGGGACTGGGAGATGAGTGCAGACCTGCCACGGCCGCGGCACCAAGAGGAAAAGATCCGAGCGGGCTTCAGGCACGGGATCTCCAGCGGCCGAACAAGTCCCTCCACCCACAGGTGACGGGGGTTGGTGAGAGAGTCTCTTTGGTGGGTGGAGAGGGGAGTGGGGTGCCCCCATAACTCAGGCCCCCCCGGGAGGTAGAAGCTGAGAAGTGGCTGCAGACTGGGGCTCCCCAAGCGGGCGGGAGCCTGAATCCATTGTGGAAGGTCTGTGCATAAACCCCCTGAGGGAACTGAGCCTGAGAGGTGGCCCTGCCCCAACCTAAGCACCTGAACTTAATCTCACACAGAATAGCAGCCCTGCCCCCGCCAAAAGCCCTAAGGCTGGAAGCAGCATTTGAATCTCAGACACCAAATGCTGGCTGGGAGGATCAGGAGGCGAGGTGGGTGTGAGGAGAATATTCAGAGGTCAAGTCACTGGCTGGGAAAATGCCCAGAAAAGGGAAAAGAAATAAGACAATAGAAGGTTACTTTCTTGGAGAACAGACATTTCCTCCCTTCCTTTCTGATGAGGAAGAACAATGCTTACCATCAGGCAAAGACATAGAAATCAAGACTTCTGTGTCCCAGCCCACCCAATGGGCTCAGGACATGGAAGAGCTCAAAAAGAATTTTGAAAGTCAAGTTAGAGAGGTGGAGGAAAAGCTGGGAAGAGAAATGAGAGAGATGAAAGAAAAGCATGAAAAGCAGATCAGCTCCCTGCTAAAGGAGACCCAAAAAAATGTTGAAGAAATTAACACCTTGAAAACTAGCCTAACTCAATTGGCAAAAGAGGTTCAAAAAGCCAATGAGGAGAAGAATGCTTTCAAAAGCAGAATTAGCCAAATGGAAAAGGAAATTCAAAAGCTCACTGAAGAAAATAGTTCTTTCAAAATTAAAATGGCACAGATGGAGGCTAATGACTTTATGAGAAAGCAAGATATCACAGAACAAAGAGAGAAGAATGGAAAAATGGAAGATAATGTGAAATATCTCATTGGAAAAACAACTGACCTGGAAAATAGATCCAGGAGAGACAATTTAAAAATTATGGGACTACCTGAAAGCCATGATCAAAAGAAGAGCTTAGACATCATCTTTCATGAAATTATCAAGGAAAACTGCCCTGAGATTCTAGAACCAGAGGGCAAAATAAATATTCAAGGAATCCACAGAACACCGCCTGAAAGAGATCCAAAAAGAGAAACTCCTAGGAACATTGTGGCCAAATTCCAGAGTTCCCAGGTCAAGGAGAAAATATTGCAAGCAGCTAGAAAGAAACAATTCAAGTATTGTGGAAATACAATCAGGATAACACAAGATCTAGCAGCCTCTACATTAAGGGATCAAAGGGCATGGAATAGGACATTCCAGAAGTCAAAGGAACTAGGACTAAAACCAAGAATCACCTACCCAGCAAAACTGAGTATAATACTTCAGGGGAAAAATTGGTCTTTCAATGAAATAGAGGATTTTCAAGCATTCTTGATGAAAAGACCAGAGCTGAAAAGAAAATTTGACTTTCAAACACAAGAATGAAGAGAACCATGAAAAGGTGAACAGCAAATAGAAGTCATAAGGGACTTACTAACGCTGAACTGTTTACATTCCTACATGGAAAGACAATATTTGTAACTCTTGAAACATTTCAGCATCTGGGTACTGGGTGGGATTACACACACACACACACACATGCACACATGCACACATACATAGAGACAGAGTGCACAGAGTGAATTGAAGAGGATGGGCTCATATCTTTAACAAAAAATGAAATCAAGCAGTGAGAGAGAAATATATTGGGAGGAGAAAGGGACAAATTGAATGGGGCAAATTTTCTCTCATAAAAGAGGCAAGCAAAAGACTCATTAGTGGAGGGATAAAGTGGGGAGGTGAGAGAAAAACATGAAGTCTACTCTCATCACATTCCACTAAAGGAAAGAATAAAATGCACACTCATTTTGGTAGGAAAACCTATCTCTCAATACAGGAAAGTGAGGGATACGGGGACAAGCGGGGGGGTGTGATGATAGAATGGAGGGCATGGGGAGGAGAGTGCAATTCGAGGTCGACACTCATGGGGAGGGATAGGATTAAAAGAGAATAGAAGTAATGGGGGACAGGATAGGATGGAGGGAAATATAGTTAGTCCTATACAACACAACTATTATGGAAGTCATTTGCAAAACTACACAGATTTGGCCTATATTGAATTGCTTGCTTTCCAAAGGGAAGGGGTGGAGAGGGAGGGAGGTAAAGAAGTTGGAACTCAAAGTGTTAGGATCAACTGTTGAGTAATGTTCTTGCCACTAGGAAATAAGAAATACAGGCAAAGGGATATAGAAAACTATCTGGCCCTACAGGACAAAAGAGAAGATGGAGACAAGGGCAGAGAGGGATGATAGAAGAGAGAGCAGATTGGTCATAGGGGCAATTAGAATGCTTGGTGTTTGGGTGGGAGGGGATAAAAGGGGAGAAAATTTGCAACCCAAAATTTTGTGAAAATGAATGTTAAAATTTAAATAAATAAATTTAATTAAAAAAATCAATTCCTGAAAGAAAGAGTCAATGTGGGAAGGGCTGTGAGAAGACATCAATATTGAAACATTGTTGGTGGAGTTTCAAATGAATCCAAACCTTATGAAAAACAAATTAAAACCACATGAGGAAAGTGCCTAAAATAATCATAACTTTTGACTCAAAGATCCCACTGTTAGGCATAACCTCTAGAGGTCAAAATCAGAAGGAAATATTCAAGAAATAACAAAATTTTCATGGTAGGATTATTCTTTGTGGTAGCAAAGCCATGAATTCCAAAAGCTAGAACCACATTGGATGATCATTGTTTTATAATGGCTCAGCAAAATTGAGATATATTAAAATAGCATGGGAAACAGATATACTGAAACATATGTCACTGTCACTAATAATGATTACCATAGCAGCTAGCATTTATATAGTACTTGGGCAGCGAGGTGGTACAGTGCATAGAGCACTGGGTTTGGAATCAGGAAGCCTCATCTTTCTGATTTCAAATTGGTCTTCAGATACTTACTAGCTGTATGTTCATGGGCAAGTTACTGAACCCTGTTTGTCTCAGTTTTCTCATAAATAAAATGAACTGGATAAGGAAATAGCAAACCACTCCAACAATTCTGCTAAGAAACCCCAAATGAAGTTACAAAAACAATCTCTGCACAATATATAAAAACATTCTTGGGGTATGGGGGAGGATACGATTTTTATTAGCACTATGAAACCATACCACAGTCATATCCAACCTTAATAGGTCACTTACCTTGAGTGGCTTTGGTTAAAAACAAATAAACAAACAAAAAAATCATCTAGTCAAGGTTTCATAATTGTAGGGGGAAAAGCACTGAATTTGGAATCAGAGGACATAGACTTGAATTGTGGTATTGCCCTTTTCTGCTTATATGACTTTAAGCTAGTCACTTTGCCTCTCAACCACAGTTTCTTCATCTATAAATGAGAAGCATAAAGGAGATGATTTCTAAGGTCCCTTCCAGCTCTAAATCTATAAGAATTTTATTCTAAGATACGTTTGGTGTTCAAATTTCTAGTACTATGGTATGTTGATCTTAACTAGGACAATTCTTAAATAACAGTCATTATTTATTTATTGCCCCATACTCAGATGCTTTCAAGACATATGCTTCAGTGCTATAAGCACATTCAACAAAACATCTTATTTGATCCCCAGTAGATGCTATTAGTATCTCCATCTAACATTTGAGGAAATTGAAACAAACAGTGGTTAAGTGACTTGCCCAGGATCACACAACTAACAAGTGTCTGACGCAGAATGTGAATTCAGGTCTTCCTGATTCCAAGTCCAGTGCTCTCTCCAGTATACCACTACCTCTCTCTGGTATGTGGAAAACAGCAGTGATTTTGCTTTTTGCTTATGTAGTCCATTCCACTGACCTACTTTTCTATATTTAACCATAATGATGATTACTTCATAATATATTTTCATATCTGAAAATGTTATTAACCTTTCATTCCTTATCCTCTCAAGCCATTTCCCCCTATACTTTCCCTTTCAACTTTAGATCATTCTTCCTTGGAAATACAATGGGATTTTGGTACTTGTACAGATAATTAAAGGTAGCAGAACTCTCATCGGAGATGCCATGGTCCTACTCTTGGAATAAAGTAGCCTGAACTGGCCTACTACATGAGTGAGAGCAACCTCTTTCCACTGTCTGCATAGCTGGGACTTGGCTACTGTGGTAAAAGAATAAGACTAGGAAAGTTTCTCTATTAGTGGAGAGACCAAGGTAAAGGTCTCTTTCACCCTCGGAGGTGGGAAAAGTTCAATAAACTGGTTTTGGAGAGAGCTACTTTCCATTGCACTTATGACTTTGAGGGAAATAAAAAGAGTGGGGTGGGGCCATACACCAATACTACTTTGGAGGTAGCATCGTTCAGATTAATCATCTCGTGGTACAAGTCATTGCCTTCCCAGGTCCATTCACCAATGTCAGCAAACACAGAACAGCCACCATGGGCCTTGACAACATTGTTGATTAGTTCCGTGATCAATATCATCTTTCCAACACTAGCATGATCAGATAGACCAATTTTACGGCCCTTGACATATGGGCCAAAAACATCCACAATTTTCATTCTAGTGACCAATATTTCTTGCTCTACATTCAGATCTACGAATTCAGGAGCCTCAGGATGAATAGCAGCAAACTGTTTGGCTTTGCTTGGATCCCTTTCATCTATAGGCTCTCCAATAACATTAATGATTATTGCTAAGGTCTCGGGCCCCATAGGAATGTTGATTGGGGGCACCAGAATCCAGGACCATCTTGCATCTGACCAATCCTTCAGTACTATCCAGAACAATGGTCTAGACTGTGCTTTCACCAAGGTATTGGGTGACCTCCAGTAACAACCTGGTTTCACTGTCCTGCATTTCAAGGGCGTTGAGGATGGGAGGGAGTCCCTCAACTAACTGCACATCCACTATGTTCATGATGACTGCCACAATGCTCCTGTTGGCTGCCCCATTCTTGGGGTCAGTGTATGTCATGGCCACATAGGCTTGGTCTGGTTAGAGCATGGTTGGGGATGTCCACAACAAGGTCTGGGCTTGGAGCAATGGCAATGTAGCATCAATGCAAAATTCAAAGTGGCTACAGTAGCCATAACTATCACGGCACAATTCTAAATTATGAAATATGACAGACTCTCGACGTGGAAGACAAAATCAAAAACATTTATTCAAACACCAGAAAGTAAAGTCCATCAGAGTAACAAAAATCTATACACAACAACAATGCAGAGGGCAACACCATCCCCACACCTTGCCCTGCTAAGCTTCCCACAAACCAGGTCCTTAAACAAATCACAAACAGGCTGCCTTTAAACATGTTACAAACAGGATTCCCTTAAACAAAATGCCCTTCTCACATTCACAGCCAGCTGCAGCATTACCTGCATCCTTCACTTCAGATTGCTTTCTCACTAATTCCATCTCAGCTCTGCTCTACCTCTGCTTCTTCCCGTTCCACCCATTGAGCAAATTTTTCCCACCACAGGACCCATGTGACTTAGACTCAAATTACGGAGACATCCATGTGGTTCTGGAAGGACACATGGGCCTATTAATGAATGGGAAAGATGTCTCCATTTGAATTATCATTGCAAGAGCTGAGGTCTAAAGGTCCTGAAGTGCACCGAGACCAATGCAGTAGCCCCGCAGCTCATCAGCCCCAACATGGCAGAGACTGGGGAAAGACTGAGTTCTTTTTATGCTTCTATTAAGTCTCATATTTGAAAGGCGAATTTTCTATTCAGCTTTGCTCTTTTCATCAAGAAAGCTTATATCTACCCAAAACCTTCAACAACCATTGTATGCAATGGAGATAAGTGAGGTGCATTTCCAATAAGATCAGGTGTGAAACAAGGATGTCCATCATCACCACTATTATTCAATATGGTAGGAGAAATGTTAGCTGTAGTAGTAAGAGCAGGAAAATCAATTGAAGGAATTATAATAGGCAAAGAAGAAACTAAGTTATTACTCTATTTAGATGATATAATGATGTACTTACAGAATCCCAGAGATTCAAGTAAAAAGCTACTTGAAAAAATAAACAACTTTGGCAAAGTTGCAGGTTGCAAAATAAACCCACAAAAATCTTGTGCATTTCTATATATTAATAGCAAAGCCCAACAGCAAGAGATAAAAATAGAAATCCTTTTTAAAGCTAAGGAAAACACTATAATATATTTGGGAGTCTACCTGCCAAAACAAATCCAGGGAGTATATGAACACAAATACAAAATGTTTTTTGCACATATAAATTCAGATCTAAATAAGTGGAAAAACATCAGTTCTTCTTGGGTAGGCCGAGCCAATATAATGACCACTCTATCTAAATTAATTTACTTATTCTGCGCCATACCAATCAAACTGTGAGATAATTATTTTCTAGAGATAGAAACAATAACATCAAAATTCATCTGGAAGAACAAAAGGTCCAGAATATCAAAAGAATTCATGAAAAGAAATGCTAGGGAAGGTGGCCTAGCTCTACCAGATCTCAAATCGTATTATAAAGCAGCAATTATCAAAACCTCCTTGTTCTGGCTAAGAAAAATAGGGTAGATGAGCGGATTGGGTTAGGTACCCAAGACACAGTAGTCAATGAATATAGCAATCTACTGCTTGATAAACCCAAGGACCCCAGTTTCTGGGATAATAACTCACTGTTCAACAAAAATTGCTGGGTAAACTGGATAACAGTTAGGCAGAAACTAGGCATAGACCAATGCTTGATACCATAGACAAGAATAAATTCCAAAGGGGTACATGATCTAGGTATAAAGACTGATAATATAAACAAATTAGTGGAGCAAGGAGTAGTTTATTTATCAGATGTATGCAGAAGGGAAGAATTTTTGACTAAACAAGAGATAGAAAGCATTATGAAGTTGAAAATGGATAATTTTTATTACATTAAACTGAAAAGTTTTTGCACAACCAAGATTAGGAGGGAAGCAGAAAATTTGTAAAGAATTTTTGCAACTAATGTCTGTGATAAAGGCCTCATTTCTAAAATATAGAGAGAACTAAGTCAAATGTACAAGATTACAAGTCATTTCGCAATTGATAAATAATAAAAGGATATGAACAGGGAGTTTTCAGAGGAAGAAATTAAAGCTATCTATAGTCACATGAAAAAAATGCTCTAAATCACTATTTCTTAGAAAGATGCAAATCAAAACAACTCTGAGATACCACATCACACCTCTCAGATTGGCTAATATGACCAAACAGGAAGATGATAAATGTTGGAGAGGTTGTGGGAGAGTTGGAACACTAATTCATTATTGGTGGAAATGTGAGCTGATCCAACCATTCTGGAGAGCAATTTGGAACTATGCCCAAAGGGCTACAAAAATGTGCATACCCTTTGACCCAGAAATACTGCTTCTCGGACTGTATTCCCAAGAGATTATGAAAAGGGGAGAGGGTCCCACATATACAAAAATATTTATAACAGCACTCTTTTTGATGGCCAAAAACTGTAAATCAAGGGGATGCCCACCAATTAAGGAATGACTGAGTAAGTTCTGGTATATGAACGTAATAGAATACTATAGTGCTATAAGAAATCATGAACAGGAACACTTCAGAAAGGCCTGGAAAAACTTATATGAAGTGATGCTGAGTAAAAGGAGCAGAACCAGGAGAGGTTTGTACACACCAACAACTACAGTGTGTGAGGATGTTTTCTGGTAGACTTAGAATTCATTGCAGTGTAAGGACTTAAAAAATTCCCAGTGATCTCTTAAGGTAAAATGCCTTTCACATCCAAAGAAAGAACTATGGAATTCGATTGCAGAATGTAGTAGACCATTTTCTTTTGTATAATATTTTGGTTTGTTTTATGATTTCTCCCATTCATTTTAATTCGTCTATGCAACACGACTAAGGTGAAAATGTATTTAATAGAAATGTATGTGTCGAACCTATATAGAATTGAATGCTGTCTGAGAGAGGGGGGTGGGAGGGAGGAGATGAGGGAGAAGAAGGGAGGGGAAAAATCTAAGGTATACCGAAAAGATGGTAGAGCACTGAAAACAAATGAAATAATCATAATAAAAAAAGAAAAATATAAATACCTTTTCACCTTCAATATCATTTCTTTTCATTAGTTCCCTTTATATTCTGGACCTGCTCTCCTTCCAGATGAATTTTGATATTATTTTTCCTAGCTCAAGAAAACTATTATCTGATAGTTTGATTGGTATGGCACTGAGTAAGTAAATTTTTCCTCTTACTTATACCTGCCTTTATTTGTGGAAAAGTGTTTTGTAATTGTGCTCATTTAGTCCCTGGATTTGTTTTGGCAAGTACTTTGTTTCCAATACATAGAAATACAGAATATTTGTGTGGGTTTATTTGTGACTTGCAACTTTACCAAAGTTGTTTATTATTTCAATTAGTGATTTACTAGAATCTCTAGGATTTTACATCATATCAGCTATAAAGAGTGATAACTTAATTTCTTCTTTGCCTATTCTATTTTCTTCAATTTCTTTTTCTTCTCTTATTGCTACAGCTAACATTTCTAGTACCATATTGAAAAATAGTGGTGATAATGGACATCTTTGTTTCATCCCTGATCTTTTTGGAAATGCATCTTGCTTATCTCCATTGCACACAATGCTTGCTGAAGGTTTTAGGTAGATACTGCTTTTTATTTTGCGGAAAGTCCCATTTATTCCTACGACCTCCAGCGTTTTCAGTAGGAATGGGTGTTGTTTTTTGTCCAAACTTTTTTCTGCATCTATTAAGATAACCTTGTGGTTCCTGTTAGTTGTTGTTGATAAGATCAATAACGCTAATGATTTTGCTAATATTGAACCAGCCCTACATTCCTGGTATAAAAACTACCTGATCATAATGTATTATTCTCATGATAATTTGGTGTATTCTTTTTGTTAAAAATTTATTTAAAATATTTGCATCTATATTCATAGAGATATTGGTCTATAATTTTCTTTCTCTCTTTTGGCTTTTCCTGGTTTAGGCATCAAAACCATATTCGTATCACAAAAACAAAAATTTGAAAGGATTCCTTCTGTCCCGGTTTTCCCAAATAGTCTATATGATTTTGGAAATAACTATTGTTTAAACGTTTGATCGAATTCACTTGTAAATCCACCAGACTCTGGAGTTTTTTTTTCCTAGGGTGTTAATTCATGGCTTGTTCAATATTTTTTTTTTCTGAGATGTTATTTAAGTATTCAAATTCCTCTTCTGTTAATGGGCAATTTGTGTTTCTTACAATAATCATCCATCTCATTTAGGTAATCGAATTCATGAGCATACAGATGGACAAAGTAATTTTTAAGTGTTGTCTTAATTTCCTCCTCGTTGGAGGTAAATTCACTCTTTTCATTTTTAATATTGGTAATTTGATTTTCTTCTTTCTTTCCTTTAATCAAATTGACCAAAGGTTTATGAATTTTATTGCTTTTTTCATAAAACCAAACATTAGTTTTATTTCTTAGTTTAATAGCTTTCATAATTTCAATTTTAATATGCCATGGTTTGGATTTCAGTATTTCTAATTTGATATTTACTTGGGGATTTTGAGTTTGTTCTTTTTCTAGGTTTTCAGCTGCATGCCCAATTCATCCATCTCCTCTTTTTCTATTTTATTCATGTAAGCATTCAAAGATACAAAGCTTCCCCTAAGAACTACTTCTGCAATATTGCATAAGATTTTGTAGGTTGTCTCATTACTGTCATTCTATTGAAAGAAGTTGTTCATTGTTTCTATGGTTTTTTGTTTAACCTCCTCCTTCTTTAGGTTTAGATTATTTAGTTTCCAATTAATTTTTGGTCTATCCTTCCATGGACTTTTATTACATGTATTTTTAATTGCATTATTATGTTAGAAGAAAGCATTAACTATATCTGCCTTCCTACGCTGGATTTTGAGGTTTTTATGCCCTAGTACATGGTCAATCTTTGTATATGTGCCATTTGCTGCTGAGAAAGATGTATATTCCATTCTATTCCCATTCAGTTTTCTCCAGAGATCTATCATATCTACCTTACCCAGAGTTTTATTCACTTCTTTAACTTATTTCTTGTTTATTTTGAGGTTAGATTTCTCAAATTCAGAGTGGGGGAGATTGAGGGCCCCTACTTGTGTAGTTTGCTGTCTATTTTTTCCTATAATTCTCAACTTCTCCTCTAAGAATTTGGATGCTATACAACTTGGAGCATATATGTTTAGTAATGATATTGCTTCATTGTCTGTGGTGCCTTTTCGCAGGATATAGTTCTCTTCGTTATCTCTTTTGATTAGATCCATTTCTGCTTTTGCTTTGTCTGAGATTAGGATTGTTACCCCTGCTTTGTTTGCATTATATGAAGCACAACATTTTCAACTCCAACCTTTTATCTTTACCCTGTGTGTATGCCCCCATTTCAAATGTGATTCCTGCAAACTACCAGTTGCTGGACTTTGGAGTTTGATCTACTCTGATTTTCATCTCTGTTTTATGGGAGAATTCATCTCGTTCACATTCATAGTTATGATTACTATTTGTGTCTTTCCCTCCATCTTCTTGCCAGCCATCTGTGCTTTTATTCCTCCTTTCTTCCTTCCCCTCCACAATAGAGTTTTAGTTTTTGACCACCACCTCCTGCTGTCTTCCCTTCCTTCTTTCAGCCCCCCTCCCTTTTGTTCCACTTTAACCTTTCTACTTCTTTCTTCCCTTTTATCCTCCCTTCCCTTTTATTTTCCCTTCCACTACTTGTGCCTATTCATCTAGTTAGAGAGTAAATATCAAACAATGCTCCTCTCCCTCCCCTCTTTCCCTCTTCTGTATTATAATTTTGTGCTTCTTCCTGTGATGTAATTTACCATTTTCTGCCTCCTCTTTTTCACATCTCCTGTTACAATCCCTTCACACCCTTAAATCACATTTTTTTATCATCTCATCATTTATTTTTTATCTGCTCCCTCTATCTATGTATATTCATTTTATATTTCATAATAAATATACAATTCTTAAAATTAACAAGTATAATCTTCTTTTATAGAGATGTAATCAGTCTGACCATATTGTGTAACAGGTTTTTTTAAATTTTTTTTATTTTTTCCTCTTTTTACCTCTTCATCACCCTCTTGAGACCTGCATTTGAAGACTGAGTTTTCTACTGAGTTCTGGTCTTTTCATCAGGAAGTTCTGGAAATTCTTTGTTTCATTGAATACCCAAGTCCTTGCCTGAAATGTTATGTTCAGTTTTCCAGGGTAATTGATTCTTTGTCTTATGGAATATCATATTCCAATTTTTTCAGTCTTTTAATATAGAACTTGCAAGGTCCTGTGTGTTTCTGACTGTAGCTTTTCAATATTTGAATGTTGTTGTTGTTGTTTGTTTTTGTTTTTTTCTGATTGCCTGTATTTCTCCTTCACTTGGTAGTTCTGGAGTTTGGCAATGATATTCTTTGGTGTTTTTAGTTTGAGATACCTTACAGGAGGCGAAAAGTGGATTCTTTAAATGACTATTTCAGACTCTCGATCTAGGATTTCTGGACTGTTTTCCTTGATGGTTTCTTGGAAGATATTGTCCAGGCTACTTTTTTCTTTTTTTTTCTTCTAGGTTTTTTTTTTTTGAACTTTAAAGATTAGGTTTATTTGGAGAAAACAAAATAAACAAAAAACCAGAAAAAAAAAAAAAACACCACCAATTCCCTCAGCCCAAAGGATGGGGGATTTTACATCAGAAGACATCTCCCAGGTAGTAAGTCAACAGATTACAAATCATTTTCATAGAAGATATCTTTGTACAAATTTTACATGTCTTCAGGTGCTGGACAGAAATCAGTCCTTGAACCTGGTCTAACAGAGGGAGCAAGAAGAGAAGTGGAGAGAACAGCTCCTCCGATGCATCTATTTGGAAGGAGAATAGAAACGCAGAGGGCAAACCCTACCTTATCAACGTCTATGGCAAATGGGCTGTGGCTGCTTACATCTGGATATGCCTTCTAAACGTCCACTTCCTAGCTAACGGCCAATACGTGCCAATTACTTGTATTTAGTAATTTATTCAATTTGTCTATCTTTTATTTCCACCTTATAAAATGATTCAATATACCCAGTGCTGAAGCCACACAAATACCAGCTCATCGACTTGGCTGGGCTGGGAATAATCTAAGACTGCTTAGAGAAGAATTGTGCAAGTATTAGAGACTGGGATGTCATCCTCCTCTCATAGGTGCTAATATTTGGTGAAGGGGGAAGAAAGTATCTACACTAAGTTGACCCTCACAAAGTTGCACATAAAATCAAATACAATGGTCTTTTGTGTTGCAACAGAAACCAATGCCCCGTTGAGTCTTCTCTTTCCATCATCATTTATCGTCTCAAGGGCAAATAAAAAGCCACACACTGGTCTAGGCCATATAATAAATCTAAATATTAGTGTGGGACTCCAGTGGAGAGAAGAACAACTCCTAAAAACATCAACCATCAAAATGAATGGAGAAAATGGATGGGGAAAGGCTACTAATTTAATAGCCTCTATCGATCCATTCCTTATTCACCTCATAAGATCACCTTTTCCATTTGCTGGTGCTCACAAGGGATCAAGGAAACTGGTGCTGGCACAGACCAGGGTGAGGAACAAGGAGCGGCAAGACGGATCAAAAGGGAGCAATGAGAAGCTCTTTTGATCTAGAATAACAATTCAGTTCCTCACCTGACAGCTCCCTGGTATCTGAGGCCCAGAAAATGACCTGTTACATGACATAAACAGAATATGTTAGTTGGGAGACTGCAGAAAAGGAGAGTGGGTAGTAATGGAAGTACATAAGTCTTTAACTGTACTTAAGGCCTGAAATTTCTAAGATTCAGGATTGCAATGGACTATGGATGAATCTAGAAGTTCCCACACCTATGTTCCAAGAAATAATTGCTTATGTTTCCTGGAGATTCTAACCTTTCACCTTATCTGATCTAAAAGGATTTACATCACCCTCAGACCCAGATTTCCCTTCCCACTGCCATCTGGTCACCAAGCAGTATATCTTGTCCTCTTGGCACCAACTCCCAACCACCCCTTTGAGGGGGGGGTGGGAACTGGACGACATTTCCCTCCATGACTGGCCCTCAACAGCTTGGGATTAAATGAAAGTAGGGGCTGGCAGCCTCAGAGACTAGTTATCCTACCTTCAAGGATGGAAATTTTATTCAGATTATGTTTCAGAATTCATATATGCCATAATAAGATAGAAAGAATCAAGAGGGAGAAAACCCACCTCCTTCCTTGTGTCTGTCCTATCAACCAATCAGCTTTCAGAAACCAACTCATTAATATTAACGTTTCTGCTAAAAGGAGGACCCTAGGCACTATTCATACAGGCACGTATATGGTGCTGCTAAAGCACACCAGAACTTTTCTTTTAAAAAGCTGTACATCTTTCTCTCTCTCTGGCTACACTGGTTGGAAATTCTCTTGTTAGTTGAATACTTTAAAGACTGCAGCAGCATGCAAAAGAATTTCATTATTTTCCTTTTTTTTTCCTTAAAAAAAAGTTAAGAAAGGTCTCCAGGAGATGGTGAGTTTTATATTGTCTTGTCTGGATAGAGGTTTGATTTGCTCTCAAATGTTGCAAGTTGGCGAGAGACAGGGAGAAAGCACAAGACATGGAGGTTTATACGGTATAGTCTTTGCCCTCGTTTTCATCTTCACCTTCAACAGAGAGAGTTGCATACTTGCTCGGAGAACTGAATTTGGAGGCCGGATTTTCTTCGAGTTTCTTTGACTCAGATGCAGGTCTAAAATCTTGATCCTTTCTGCCATCTTTCCTATCAGACTCCTGCCAATGGTCTTTACTTCCTCTATCCACTGGACCACCGTTTGAGTTCCCACTTTGGCCTTTCAGCACACTCACCCCATCTACCTTATTCTCATCTGCTTTCCTTGAAATATTAGCAGGCCCTTCCTCAGACTGCTGGGATGTTCCCTTTCCTCTGCCACTGGTGGGAGACTGCTGCTCTGAAGAATCTGAGCTCTGAGATCGGGTGGGAAGGTTGGAGCTTCTTTTCACCTAGGTGTTTTCCTTTGGTGGGGGTGCAGGCATCACCTTTAGGGGAAGCTGATCTGATTTAGAAGGCTTGGAAGTTGGAGACTGAGAATCCTCTTCCTTGTTGAATGTTTCATTTTCTATGGATTTCTCACTCTCCTTCCTTCGAGTGTTTCTGCCAGATGATGCTGTATTCCCAGTCTGTGAAGATTCATGTCCTGTCCTTGACCGTTCCTGTGTTTCCTCACTTCGCCAACTTGGGTGTCTCTCCCGGGCCGTCTTTTTAGTTTAGGCTCCTCCAGCTGTCGTTGTAGTTTCTCTTGCTCCTTTTGTAGTCATTCCTCTACTTCTCATTCTCTAGCAGCTATACCCACTGGCTTTGTTCCCCCAAAGATGGAGGCAGTTCGGCTAGACTGCGAGGTCCTAGCTGATGAATCTTCGTCCTTGGGGGCACTCTGTGGCTTCAGATTCAGTTTGAGTCTCTGGGGGGGTACCTCTCTCTTCACACCTAAAATCATCCCGGCTGTAATCATCTCTTGAGTTCCATGACCGATCATCTCGTCTGTCATATCTGTCTTCATAGAGATCTCCTCCTCCTCTGTAATCATCATCCCGATGGTGCCCACTACCAAATGCTCTTCTGCCACTGCCTATCCTAGAATCAAAGTTTCTATCATAGTCTCAGCTGCTCCTGTCATCATATCGATCCCAGCCTCCATATTGGTCCATGTCCCGCGGGGACCATCATGGTACTGGTCTGAATCATAATGATCACAACGCTTGTCTCCAAAGCTATCATCACCCCTTCCAGGAGGGTAGTCATCAAAGCTGTTTGTGGCAGGGGGAGCCCTCCATGCTGCTTTGCTCTTGTCAGAATCACGATTTCGATCCTGATCACGGCCAAAGGAATGATCGTCTCTGCCTTCATCCTGTGCTGGATCAGCAACATCCACTCATATTCTTCTGTTGCCTATAGACTCTTCATTTAGGCTCAAAGCGCTGAGCAGTGAGTCCAAGTCCTGAAACTAAGCATAACTAAAACCTTTCAACCTTTCTGGATTGCTGGGTTCCCCTGGCAAAAGTACTGCACTGATATTCAATTGTCTAAAGAACTCCTTGATGGAATCCTCTGTTACATTTCAGGGCAGGTTCCCTAGAAAAGCAGTGTAGGGAGGTTACTTGGGAAGACGACTCTGCTCAGTATTGGGTTCCTGGGCAGCCCATGGAGCAGAGGGCAGGATGGAACAGTCAATTGGAACCGCCCTGTACATGTCGTCATCATTACTATGCCAAGTGGTGGAAACATCTTCTTCCAGGTCATCAGTTTCATCAGCCCAGCTGACTGGTTTGGATACAAAAGTGCTTCCTCCCCTACAGGTGCCACCATCCTCAGCAAGGAAGTCTGTCAAGGTGAAGGTCTTCCTCTTCCTCTTCTTTTTGGTTGAAGCCACCATGTTGGGAGAGGGAGAGATAACACAAAGGCCAGGCTATTTTTTTTCATCGTGGCTTTCTGGTAGTTCCATAATTCTTAGATTTTTCTCTCCTGGTTCTATTTTTCGGGTCAGTTGTTTTTCCAAAATATGTAGATATTTTACATATTCTTCTGTCTTTTCCTCTTTATATTTTGTTTGACTGATTTTGATGTGTCTGGAGTCATTAGCTTCTACTTGCCCAATCCTAATTTTCACCAGATTGTTTTCTTCAGTTAACTTTCACATCTCCTTTTTCACCTGTGAAATTATTCCTTTTTAAGTAATTATTTTCTGCAATTACTTTTTGCACTTCCTTTTCCATTTGTCCAGTTTTCCCAGTTGGGTTTTGTGCTTCCTTTTCCATTTTTACAATTTTCCTTTTCAATGAGCTGTTTTCTTCAGTGAATTCTTTTTTTTCATACTTTTCAAATCATTGGCCAGCTTTTCTTCTATTTCTCTAATTTGGGTTTTAAGTTCCTTCTTCAGCTCTTCAAAGAGTTCTCTTTGTGCTTGTGATCAATTCATAGTCCCTTCTGAAGTTTCAGATGGGAGTACAGTCTCAATGCTGACCTCTTTGGTAATCCTGTTTTGGTCCTTGTCCCCATAGAAAGGTTCTATGATCTTTTCTCTCCTGCTTTGCTTCTTACTCATGACGATGAGACTTTGTGTGTTGTCCCCTCTGATTCTTTCAGCTAAAAGCTAAAGTTCTGCAGCTTACCTGGTGCTGAGCTGGCTGGTATGAGAAAGGAGAGGCCAAGTGAAGTCTTTTTGTGTTTCCTGGATTTGCCCTGGAGCTAGTTCATTAAGTGTGGGGGAGGGGTGGTCTAATCACAGGAAGTGTCCTCTGCTGAGCTAGAGCATATGCAAGCTCAGTGGTTGGTGATCTGGCTACCCTAGTGTCTTCCCATTTCCCCTGGAGTGCTGAGGTATACCTGGGATCCTTGTGTTGGTGTTACGGGGCTCCACCCCGCCTAGGCTCAGGATCTCCTCCCAGTTTGCTGAGGTGGGGCTCTCTTGGACCACTCTGGTCCTGCACTGCTCCCCTTCCACCACAGCAAGATGGATCCTCCTTAGTGATTTTCTTAGTCTCACATCCTTTGAGACTGTTTGCCCCTTCCACTGATCCCACTGATCCAAGATTTTTCTGGGGAAACATTTTTAGGGTTCTTTGAAGGTCAACAATGGGAGGGGAAGAGAGCATTTACTGATCACTCTGCTATTTTGGCTCCCAGAAGTTCCCAATTTATAGTATTCTTGGAAGCTTTGGTGGTAGGAACCGTGACTTTGTTGTTTTCTGTTTTCATGCTTTGGTCTTCCTTGTGACCCCAAGTAAGATTCTATAGTCTGATCCTTTTTCTGGTTTTTGCTCATTTACTTGACTTTCAATTTCATTGTCAGAGTAGATATCTACTTCCAGTGGAGCTCTGGAGTGTACTATCAACTGCTTGATCCTCCCAAAATCTATGGGCTTACAGCTCCAGAGAATGTTGCTGCAGCTGCCTCCACTGCTGCTGTGGCTGTTGTGGGCTCCTCTCCCCCTTCCTCATCCTGTGACTGGGACTGAACCTCCCTATTCTCTCACACAGTCTGACAGGGTTTTTCCACTGACCTTCCAGTTTGTCCTCAGGATTTTAGAGTTATGAAGTCTGGAAGTCACCACTTGTGCCAGAGTTTTAGTCCCACCAGACCTGCTAAGGTCCTGTCTATGCCAGTGTGGCTCAAGTTCTCTTTCACTCTCTTCCCAGCGTTATGCAATAGCCACCTCCTCTCAAATTTCCAGGGTGTTTTGCGTAGTCTTGGTTTGGAAATCTGCTTTACTACATCATTCTTTGGGTTTTGCAGTTCCAAAATTTATTTATAGTCATTTTTCAGGTATGTGGCTAGGATTGAGGGAAGAACTCTAGAAAGTTCTTGCTGTTACTCCACCATCTTGACCCCTCCTCAAAATCCTTTTGTAATTCTTCCATCATCTGAGGCCAATTCTTATTTTTCTTGAAGGTTTTGGATGTAGGAGCTTTGTTATCTTCTTCTGATGTGTGTTTGTAATGGTAAGGGAATTTGAATTTCTTCCCTGCCCCTTAGTGACCCATGTGACCTCTTTTGAGCTTTGGTCCCCCTCACAGTTTGAGTTACATGGAGGTGATGGTGCGAGGAGATTGCTGAACAGGTGAAGGAAAAGAGAGTGAGGTTGAATGAGGAGAGAGAGAAATGGAAGCAGAACAGATGATCTAGAGTAAGAGAGAGAGGGAATGATTTTGCCTAAGACAGCTTGTTTGTGAGTAGGCCTGACAGAGGGAAAACTTGGGGATGGCTATGTTCCTTTTATTGGTAATATGCACAAACTTTGTTGTTACCATAGTGGAATTGGCTTTCTGGTGTCTGAATAAATATTTTTGTTTTGTCTTTGAGGAAGAAAGTCTATATTTTGTGAATTTACTCTGGATACATACATGCATATCCATAGCAGCTGCTTTGAGTATTGCATTGACAATGTTTTGATCTTCTTTTTCACCATAATAACTTTCTGTGGTCAGAATCTTGTGGTTGTTGCTGTTGCTTGCTCATTTTTTAAAGTAGGACTCTGTTTCTAGAGTGCGGGGCTCACTGTTCCAAAGTTCAGGGGTTCTGTGCAGCTATTTTCAATGATACTTATTGGGACCTGTAAGCTCTCAGTTCTTCCAAGATGGTAAAATCGAGGTAGAGATGTATTTATTACTCTACTGACCTATGTTCTTGTCTTTGAGCAACCTCAAGCACTCTCTTCTGTTTTGGAAGTGTGTTGAGGATTCCCATTCCACTATAGACCCAGGTACTATTGTGTTAGTGCTCTTCTTCATGCTGGGACTGTCACCTGGAATTGTGATATAGATCCAAGCATGGGCAAAGCAATAGAATTCTGTCCCCAGTGTTATTAAAGAGTTCCCTGTAATCTCCTTCTGACAAGTTGTTTAATCCCCTTAACATGTGGGCTAACAGCTCTGGAAACAACTACTAATTCAGTCACTTCCAAAGCCTGCTTTTCATTTGCTGTGTATGGATTTGTGCTGGTGCATTCTGCACTGAACTGTGATCCACTCTTACCCAGGTGTAACAGAACTTTTCTGCTGACCTTTAAAGTTGTCTTTGGCTAGAAAATTATTTCATTCTGAACTTCTGCGGATTCTATTACTCCAAAAATTGTTTTATGGCATTTTTGAAAGTTGTTCACAGAGATTTTGAGTAGAGCTCAGGCAAGTTCCTACTTCTTTTCCCCTTTCTTGGCTCCACCCCTGATATCAATTTTATATGTTTGAAATCAAGCAAAACATTTTCATATTAACCATATACAGACAAAAAGTGAGAAAATTATATTTTGATTTGCACTAAAATTTCATCAGATCTCTATCTAGAGGTGAGAGAATTTTTCATTAGGAGTCCTTTGGAACTGTCTTAAATCTCTGTATGAATCAGAGTAGTTAAGTCTTTCCTAGTTGCTCATCATCATAATATTGTCATTACCATGAACAATAATTGCCCAGTTCTTCTCATTTCTATTTATATCAATTCATATAGGTCTTGCTATGTTGTGTGCTTTTTTACTTCCTAAACCCATCTCCCCTATAATTTCTTTTAACATAATATAACTCCATGACAATCATGTGGCACAACTTGTTCAGCCATTCCCAAATTTATGGGCATCCCTTAAATTTCCATTTCTTTGCAAACAGAAACAGAGCTGCTATACTTTTGTATCTATAGGTCCTTTTCCTTTTTCCTTGATCTCTTTGGTGTACAGACATAGCAATGATATTGCTAGATGGAGGAGTATGTACAGTTTTATAGCCTTTGGGGAGTAGTTTAAAACTATTTTCTAGAATCGTTGGACTAGCTCATGTCTCTGTCAACAATGATCTAGTGTACCTATAACCCTGTATGTCCTCCAGTATTTTTTCATTTTCTGTCATCTTAGTCAATCTGCTTGGTATGAAGTGGTACCTCAGAGACATTTTAATTTGTGTTTTTCTAATTAGTAGTGATTTAGATAATTTTTATGTGATTGTTGTTAGCTTTCATTTTTTTCTTCTGAAAACTACCCATTCTTATCCTTTGACTATTAATTGTGGAATGACATTTAAAAAATATGCTCAGTCATTTATATATTTGAGAACTGAGATCATTATCTGTGAAACGTGCTGCAACTTTTCTCAGTTTTCTGCATTTCCTCTCATTTTAGCTGCATTGTTTTGGTTAGTACAAAAGTTGGTTTTATTTAAATTGTAAGTAATCAAAAATCCATTTACCTCTCACAATTCTCTCTCTCTTTTGTTTGATCATGATTTCTCCTATACATGGATTCGAATGATAATTTCTTCCATGCTGTACAATTTTGCTTATGATATCACCTTTTATGTCAAAATCGTGTACCCATTTTGATCTTATCATGGTATACACTGTGTGATGTTGGTATATGCCTAATTTTTGCCAGTCAACTTTATAGCTTTCTCACCTTGATAGAAATAGTTTATCCTTACCCCAGTACAAGGGATCTTGGGGTTTATCAAACACTAAACTATTGTGTTCATTTGTTTTGATGATTTCCATTTTTCCTATAGTTTTGGATCTGTTACAGACAACCTCCTCCTCCTCCTCCTCCTCCTCCTCCTCCTCCTCCTCTTCTTCCTTGTAATCTTCTTCATCATTGTCTTCTTTGTCATAGTCTTCTTCTTCTTCTCTTCCTACCCCTCCTTCTCCTTCCTTTTCCCCTTCCCCTTCCCCTCCTCCTCCTCCTCCTCCTTTCTCTTCTTCTTCTTCTTCTTCTTCTTCTTCTTCTTCTTCTTCTTCTTCTTCTTCTTCTTCTTCTTCTTCTTCTTCTTCTCCTTCTCCTTCTCCTTCTCCTTCTCCTCATCTTCCTCCTTCTTTCTCTCAATTCCCTTGATAGTTTTTACCTTTTGTTCCTTCAAATAAGTTTTCTTATTTTAAAGTAACCTTTTTGGTATCTTGATCGGCATGACACAAAATAAGTAAATTAATCAAGATAATATTGTCATATTTGTTGATATTGGCTTGATCTACCAATGAACAATGAACATTTTTCCAATTTTCAGATCTACCTTTCTTTATATAAAATGTGTTTTTTATTTGTGTTCAAACTGTTGATGCCTGTGTCTTGGCAGGTAGACTTTTATGTATTTTATATTGTCTCTTTCTGTCTCTGGCCTCGAGATTTTGTTGATAATACATGGATTTCCTGATGATTTATGTGCCTTTATTTTATATCCTGCACATTTTCTAACTTTATTAATTGTGTTGACTAGTGTTTTTCATTGATTTTTTAGTATTCTCTTGGTAAATCCTGATATTACCTGAAAAATTGATAGTTTGGTTTTCAAATTGCTTGCGTAAATGACTTCAATTATTTTCCTGTATTATTGCTGTAGCTAGAATTTATGGCAGAATATTGAATAATAACGATGATATTAGACATTCTTGCTTCGCTCTTGATATCACTGGAAAGGCATTTAAATTATTATTTAAATATTCATCCATTTCACATATGTTTTCAGTTTTCTTGGTATATAGTTGGGCAAAATAATGTATCTGCTAATAATTGCATTTACTTCTCCTTTATTAATTGTGAAATTTTATTTTCATTTTGAAACTGTTAATTTTGTTTTCCTTATTTTGCTATATTTTAAAATAAAATGACTCCTAATTTTATTTGCATTTTAATACTTTTTTAACTATCGTAATTATTTGAATTACTGGAATTCAATTTTGTCATTTAATTTCAAGTTCTAACTTTATAAATGTTGTTATTTTTGTTGTGCTCTCAATTGATTAGTCTGCTCTTTCTCTCTTCTGTTAATATATATCGTTTTTGAGTTATACATTTTCCATAAGTACTGCTTCGACTATCTCCCACAAATTTTGGTATTTTCTTCCTTTTTTATTGTCTTAAATGAAATTATGTATTCCTTGCATGATTTGTTCACTGGTCTACTCATTCCTAAAAATTACTATTTAGTTTGCAGTTGATTTTTAATCTTTGGTTAATAGGGCTTGCACTGAATGCAATTTTTATTACATTATGGTGAGAAATATATACTTTTAATATTTCTTCTTTTCTTCATTTTTGTGAAGTTTTTATATCTAAATAAATGGTCGATTTTAAAGTATCATCTGCAAATGAGAAATTGGTATACATGCTTTTCCCAGCCCATTTTTTCCAGAGATCTGTGTCATATCTAACTTTTCAAAATCTCTACTCACCCCCACAATTTCTTTCCTGCTTATTTGTATTTTTCTGTATCAAGTGTGTTTCTTAAAAACACATAGTTGAATTCCAGTTGGTAATCCACTTCTTTGCTCTTCCATTTTACAGGTGAACTCATTCCATATGCAGTCATACTTACAATCAGGGTGGATTTCCCTCCTTCCTAATTCCTTATACTTATCCTTATCTTTTTTAATCTGTCTCCTCCGGGAAGGGTCTGTTTTGCTTCTGATGACTACATCCTATAATCTACCCTTCTACTTATCTCAGCTGCTTTCTCTCAACCCCTTTCCCTTCTACTTCCCCATTGGGTAAAATGAATTCCTGTACCTAATTGTGGCTATATTCTTCCTGTCTGGAATCAGTTAAGATGAGGAGGCTCAAGTGTTATCCATTCCACTTCATTCTTATTTTCACTATATAAAGTCTTTTTAAATGACTCATTGAAATGAGATAGTTTTCTTCATTCTTCTCCTTTCCCCCTTTCTGCCAGTACATTCCTCCTTCTCACTGTTCCATTCTTCCTTTGAGACCTCTCCAATATAATGCAATCACACCCATGTGTTCTAAGTAGACTATCTCTAATAGATTTAATTATGAAAGAGTTTGGAGGGATCACATGCATCAGTTTCTTTTACAGGAATGCAAACTGTTTAACCTTATTTATTCCCTTAAAAGTTTAACTCACGTTTAACTTTCCATGCTTCTGAGTCTTCTGTTTCAATACCAAAATTTTCATTCGGTTCTATTCCCTTCATCAAGAATATTTGAAAGTGATTATCCAATTCCAGGAGCCACGATGGTGGAGTGATGTGTAATTGCTATCTCCCTCCCCTTGTTGACCTTGAGGAGCATAGAGAATATCTCCCCAGGAAAATCCCTGGAACAGTGGGAGCAGCAGAAGGGGTAAAGTGACTCTTCGTCCTTGAGGCTAGAAAGACCACTAAGGAGGGTTTCTCTTGCTGTGGCCAAAGGAGACCAGTGCAGGGTCAGAGTTATCCCAGACAACCCCACCTCAACAAACCAGGAGAAAATCCTGAGTCTGAGGGGGGGTGAAGTCAGCAACTGCCAATACCAGAACCTCAGGCATGCCTCAGCACCCCAGGGGAATCGGAAAGACACAAGCGCAGCCAAGATCACCAAACGCTGAGCTTGTTTATGCTCTAGCTCAGCAGAGGAGATCTCTGGCATCCAGACCAACCCTCTCCCACAATTAATAAGCTAGCTACAGGGTAACTGGGGGAAAACTCGAAAAGACCTCACCTGGCCCTTACTTTCCAAAACCAGTCAGCTCAACACCAGGTAAGCTGCAGCATTTTAGTTGCTAGCTGAAAGAACCAAAGGCCACAATACACAAAGTCTCAAGTTTTAGGCACAAGAACTGTAGTACAGAACTTCCTGTGCCACAGACCCAGAGATTTGCTTTAAAAGTGAGGTAAAGGGTGATAATCATGAGTTAGAGGCAAAACAGAAAAGAAAAAAAAAACCATAGAATCTTTCTATGGGACAAGGACCAAAACACTAAGCAGATGTCAGGAGTGAGACTGTACTCTCATGTGAAAATTCAGAAGGGAATATGAATGGGTCTGAAGCACAAAGAACCTTCTTGGAAGACCTCAGGAAGCAGTTTAAAACCCAAATTAGAGAAACTGAAGAAAAACTGACATATGACTTTAAAAATATGAAAAAAGAAATCACTGAAGAATTTAACAGGACAATTGGAGAAATGGAAAAGGAAGCACAAAACCAAACTGGTGAAAATAACTTTGCAAAAGGAACAAATGGACAGATGGAAAAGGAGATGTAAAAGTTAACTGATAAAAAATAGAATCAGGCAACCAGAAGCTAATGGATATATGATACATCAGGAAGCACTCAAACAAAATCTAAAGAATGAAAAGATAGAAGAAAATGTAAAACATCTAAATGGAAAAACAACTAACTTGGAAGAGATCCAGGAGAGAAAATATAAGTATTTTTGGTTTACGAGAAAGATGTGTTAAAAAAAAAAAAAAGAGCCTGGACAATATCATCCAAGAAATCATCAAGGAAAATTGCCCAGAAGTCCTACACCCAGAGGGCAAAAGAGTCATGGAAAAAATCCACTGTTCACCTCCTGAAAGGAGCACCAAATTAAAAATGCCAAGGAATATTGTTGTCCAATTCCAGAACTATTAAGTGAAGGAGAAAGTACTGCAGGCAATCAGAAAGAAACAATTCAAATATCGAATAGCTACAGTCAGTATCACACAGGACATTGCAGCTTCTACATTAAACGATCAAAGGAATTGGAGTATGATATTCTGTAAGACAAAGGAGCTTGGACTGAAACCAAGGATTAATTACCCAACAAAGCTGAGCATAGTATTTCAGGCAAGGAGATGATCAATCAGTAAAATAAGGGTTTTCCCTACCTTCCTGATGAAAAGACCAGAACTCAATAGAATATTTCATTTTCAAACTCAGGTCTCAAGAGAAGAATAAAAAGGTAAACATGGGGAAAAAGATTTCTTTTACATCCCTACAAGGGAAGGTGATACATGTTAAGTTTAAGAATTGTATATTTATTGTGAAATGTTAAAGGGATATACATAGTTAGATACAGAAAAAGTTTTTGAAAAAAATACAACACTCATTCATATAGAAAACACTGGAGAGCATAGGAATAAATGGAACTTTCCACAAAAATAATAACCATTATCTACCTAAAACCTTCAGCAAGCATTATATGGAATGGAGATAAGTTAGATGCATTTCCAATAAGATCAGGGGTGAAACAAAGCTGTTCATTGTCACCACTATTACTCAATATGTGGTGCTAGAAATATTAGCTGTAGCAATAAGAGAAGAAATGGAAATTGAAGGAATTGGAAGAGGCAAAAGAGAAATCAAGTTATCACTCTCTGTAGATGATATGATGACATACTTAAAGAATCCCAGAGATTCAAGCAAAAAACTACTTGAAATAATAAACAATTTTGGCAAAGTTGCGGGTTACAAAATGAACCTACACAAATTTTCTGCATTTCTTTTTTTTTTAATGTTTAACAATCACTTCCATACAATTGTGATTTTATCCCCCCCACCTACCCCCCACTCCCCCCTTCCCTCCCCACGACTGCATACAATTCTGTATAGATTCTACATATACTTTTCTATTGAGTATATTTTCACTATAGTCATGCTATGTAGTCAGACTAAGATAAATGAAAGAAATAGCATAACAAATCAGATCATGATACACAAATACATACACATACACAAACATGATCTGCTACATTTTGTGAGTGACTTCCATATTTCTCTCTCTGAGTGTGGAAGGCATTTTGCCTTGAGAACCACCATTGGGATTTTTTTTTTTTGTAAGAAGTTCTTGTGTTATTACAAAAATCTAAGTCTACCAGAAAAAACTCTCACACACTGTGGTCGTTGCTGTGCATAAAGTTCTCCTGGTTCTGCTCCTTTCACTCAGCATCAGGTCATATAAGTCCTTCCAGGCCTCTCTGAAGTCTTCTTGTTCATCATTTCTTATGGCACAATAGTATTCCATTACATTCATATACCATAATTTATTCAGCCATTCCCCAATTGATGGGCATCCCTTTGACTTCCAGTTTTTGGCAACTACATAGAGTGCTGCTATAAATATTTTTGTACATATGGGACCCTTTCCCATTTTTATGATCTCTTGGGGATATAGTCCTAGTAGCGATATTGCTGGGTCAAAGGGTATGCACATTTTTGTAGCCCTTTGGACATAGTTCCAAATTGCTCTCCAGAATGGTTGGATGCGCTCGCAGCTCCACCAACAATGAAATAGTGTTCCAACTCTCCCACATCCTCTCCACTGCATTTCTATGTATTACTAACAAAGCCCAACAGCAAGAGATAGAAAGAGAAATCCCATTTAAAGCTAGGGTAGAAGCTGTAAAGTATTTGGGAGTCTGCCTGCCAAACAAACCCAGGGACTTTATGAATACAACTACAAAACACTTTTCGCACAGATAAAGTCAGATCTAAGTAAGTGGACAAACATCAGTTGCTCCTGGGTAAGCTGAGTCAATATAATAAAAATGACAATTCTACCCAAAATAGTTTATTTATTCAGTGTCATAACAATCAAACAATCAAATAATTGTTTTCTTTTTTAATTTTTTTGCTAAATAAATCCGTTATTCACTGACTCATTGATTCAGTCATCTACCATATAAATTTCAGTCATTCTCGCAGTAGTCACCCATCATGTATGCATAACTTTGTTATAGTATAGTATATTTCTGTTTCTATTGTTTTTATTTTACTTCATTTGTTTTCACTGTTCTACAATCACTTCCATATAACGTAGATTTTTTTCTGCTCCCTTCCCCCCACCTCTCCACTCCCTCCCTGAGATGGCATACAATTTTACATTTGTTCTATCCATACATTCCTATTAAATACATTTTCAACTTAGTCATGTTTCATAGAAGAGTTAAAATGAATGGAAAAATCATAAAAAAAAACAAAACCAAAGTTTAATACAAAAGAAAATGATCTGCTACATTCTGCAATTGAATTCCATAGTTCTTTCTCTGGATGTGGAAGGCATTTTGCCTTAAGAGATCACTGGGAATTTTTTAAGTATTTGCATTGCAATGAAGTTCTAACTCTACCAGAAAAAATCCTTGCACAATGTGGTTTTTTCTGTGTATAAAGTTCTCCTGTTTCTGCTTTTTTCCTTCAGGATCAGTTCATATCAGTCTTTCCAGCCATCTCTGAAGTTTTCTTCTTCATCATTCCTTTTTTTAATGTTTATTTATTTATTTTTAGTTTTTAACATTCATTTCCACAAAATTTTGAGTTCCAAATTCGCTCTCCATCTCTCCCCTCCCCCTCAACCCATGATGCCTAGCATTCTGGTTATCCCTTACCTCAATATGCCCTCCCTTCTATCACAACCCACCCTTCCCTTATCCCCACTATCTTTCATTTCTTATAGGGCAAGATAGATTTCTATACCTCATTACCCAGTTTTATTTCCCAGTTGTATGAAAATACAATTCTTCACATCATTTCTAAAACTTTGAATTCCAACTTTTCTCCCTTCCTCCCTTCCCACCGATCCCCACTGAGATGGCAAACAATTCAATATAGGCTATATATGTGTAGTTTTTCAAAGACTTCCATAATATTCATGTTGTGTAACACTAACTATATTTCCCTGCATTTTCTCCTGCCCCGCCTTTATTCTATTCTCTCATTTGACCTTGTCCCTCCTGAAAATTGTTTACTTCTAATTGTTCCCTTCTCCCATTTGCCCTCTCTTCTATCATCCCCCCCCCCCTATATCCCACTTATCTCCTCGCCTACTTTCGTGGACTGTACTGTAGGTTTCCAGACCAAACTGAGTGACCATGTTATTTCGTCCTTAAGTCAAATGTGAAGAGAGTAAGCTTCACTTATTCCCTCTCACCTCCTCCCTTTTCTCCTCTTGAAATGGATTTTTCTTACTCTTTTATGAGTGATAAATTGCCCCTTTCCATTTCTCCCTTTATCCTCCCAAGATCCTCCTCTTTTACCCATTAATTTTATTTTTTAGATATCATCCCTTCTTATTCAACTCAACCTGCACTCTGTCTTTGTGTGTGTGTGTGTGTGTCCCTGTGTGTGTAATTCCTCCAACTACCCAAATTCTGAGAAAAGTCTCAAGAGTTACAAATACTGTCTTTCCATGTAGGAATGTAAACAGTTCAACTTTAGAAACTCCTTTATGATTTATCTTTCCTGTGCACCTTGTCATGCTTCTCTTGATCCTTGAGTTTGAAAGTTGAATTTTCTATTCATTTCTAGTCTTTTCATCAAGAATGCTTGAAAATCGTCTATATCACTGAATGACCACTTTCCCCTTGAAGTGTTATACTCAGTTTTGATGGGTAGGTGATTCCTGGTTTTAATCCTAGTTCCTTTGAAATCTGCAACATCATATTCCAAGCCCTTCAATCCCTTAATATAGAAGTTGCCAGATCCTGTGTTATCCTGACTGTATTTCCACAATACTCGAATTGTTTCTTTCTAGTTTCTTGCAATATTTTCTCAGTGAGCTGTGAACTTTGGAATTTGCTACAATACTCCTAGGAGTTTTTCTTTTCAGGTCTCTTTCAAGAGGTGATTTGTGGATTCTTTCAATATTTATTTTGCCCTCTGGTTCTAAGCTATCAGGGCTGCTTTCCTTGATAATTACATGGAACATGATGTCTAGGCTCTTTTTTTGATCGTAGCTTTCAGGTAGTCCCTTAATTTTTAAGTTGTATCTCCTGGATCTTTTTGCTAGGTCAGTTGTTTTTCCAAGGAGATATTTCACATTGTCTTCTATTTTTACATTATTTTGCTTTTGTTTTGTAATTTCTTGGTTTCTCATGAAGTCCTTAGCTTCCATCTGCTCCATTCTCATTTTTAGAGAACGATTTTCTTCAGTGAGCTTTTGATCCTTCTTTTCCATTTGGCTAATTCTGCTTTTTAAAGCATTCTTCTCCTCATTTGTTTTTTGGACCTCTTTTGTCAATTGAGTTAGCTTATTTTTAAAGCTGTTATGTTCTTTAGCATTTTGGGGTCTCTTTAGCAAGCTATTGACTGGGTTTTCAAACTCTTCCATGACTTAAGCCCATGTCATATTTATTTTAGAGGTACTGGATGCAGAAGACTTGACTTCCTCTGACTGTACGCATTGTTCTTCCTCATCTGAAAGGATGGAAGAAAATACCTGTTCACCAAGAAAGTAACCTTGTATAGTCCAACTTTTTTCCATTTTTCCAGGCATTTCCTTGACTTTTGAGTCCGTTGTCAAGAGGACCGTATACTCCGAGGACCTGAAAGTTCTCAGTTCCTCCAGGGTGGTACAGCATGGGAGAGGTGTTCACTCCTCTCTTGACCTGCATAGTGGTCTGGGAGCAACCAAAAACTTTTCTGCCCAGGATCTGTGAGAAGTAGAATTCCCTCTCCTCAACCATCCCCATACGTCATCCCACTGTGCCTCCTCACCCCAGGACAGTGCTCAGGGCTGAGATTCAGATAATCTGCTTGATTCCCCCAGGGGCTTTAGGTGGAGGACTTCTCACATGGATGCTGTAGCTGTTGCCACCTGGGACCAAGTCTACGGATGAACCCTGCTCCCTTCTTGCCCAGTTGAAAAAGCCCTCTCACTGAAGTTTGAAGCTTTGTTTACCATTTGTGGTATGAAGGATCTGAGAACCTGCTCTTTTGCTGGGGATTCTACCCCCGAGACCTATTCTTGTCCTGTTCCTCCCGATATTGCACAGTTGAAGCTGGGATTCACTCCACTTCATGCTCCGTGCAATAGATCTTTCCTTTTGGACTTCCAGTTTACCTTTACCTGGAAATCTCTTTCACTTTCTCATACTTTGCCTTCTGCTGTTGTAGAATTTGTTGAGAGTCATTTTTTATAGGAATTGAATGGGCTGCAGGGCTAAGAGCTAGAGTATGTGCGTCTTTCTATTCCATCGTCTTCTGAAGTCTTCCTGTTCATCATTTCTTACAGCACAATAGTATTCCATTACATTCATATGCGACAATTTATTCAGCTATTCCCCAATTGATGGGCATTCCCTTGATGTCCAGTTCTTGGCAACCACAATGAGTGCAGCTATAAATATTTTTGTACATGTGGGACACTTTCTCATTTTTATGATTTCTTGTGAATACAGTCCTAGAAGCTGTACTGCTGCGTCAAAGGGTATGGGCATTTTTGTAGCTCATTGAGCATAGTTCCAAATTGCTCTCCTGAATGGTTGGATAAACTCACGGCTCCACCAACAATGAATGAGTGTTCCAACTCTGCCACATCTTCTCCAGCATTTATCATCATACTGTTTTGTCATGTTAGCCAATCTGATAGATGTGATGTTGTATTGTTTTGACTTACATTTCTCTAATCAGTAGTGATTTGACCACTTATCAACTGGGAAATGACTTGTATTGTTGCACATTTGACTCAGTTATCTATATAATTTAGAAATGAGGTCTTTATCACAGACATTACTTCCAAAAAGTCTTTCTAGTTTTTGGCTTGTGTTTTTTGTGCAAAAACTTTTCAATTTAATGTAATCTAAAACATCCATTTTGTACTTCATAATGCTTTCTATCTCTTGTTTAGTCAAAAATCCTTTCCTTCTCCATAAATCTGATAAACACACTAATCCTTCCTTCACCAATTTGTTTATGGGACCAGTCTTTATATCTATATCATGTACCCATTTGGACTTTATTCTTGTGTATGACATCAGACATTGGTCTATGCCTAGTTTCCATCATACTATTATCTGGTTTTCCCAGCACCTTTTGTTGAGCAGTGAGCTCTTCTCCCAGAAACTGGGATCCATGGATTTATCAAGGAGTAGATTGCTATATTCATTGACTAATGTGTCTTGGGTACCTAACCTATTCTTCTGGTCTACTCTACTTTTCGTAGCCAGTACAAGGAGGTTTGGATAATTGTTACTTTATAATACAATTTGAGATCTGGTAGAGCTATGCCACCTTCCCTAGCATTTCTTTTCATTAGTTCTGTTGATATTCTGGACCTTTTGTTCTTCCAGATGAATTTTGATATTTTTTCTAGATCTACAAAATAATTATCTGATAGTTTCATTGGTATGGCACTGAATAAGTAAATTAATTTAGGCAGAATTGTCATTTTTATTATATTGGCTCAGCCCACCCACGAGCACAATGTTTTTCCACTAACTTAGATCTGAAATTATTTCTGAGAAAAGTGTTTTGTAAGTGTGTTCATACAGTCTCTGTGTTTGGTTTGGCAGGGAGACTCACAAACACTTTAGAGTTTCTACCGTAACTTTAAATGGGATTTCTTTTTCTATTTCTTGCTGTTGGGATTTGTTAGTAATATATTGAAATGCAGAAGATATGTGTGGGTTCATTTTGTAACCTCCAATTTTGCCAAAGTTATTTGCTATTTCAAGTGCTTTCTTACTTTAATCTCTGAGATTCTCTAAGTAAATGATCATATCATCTGCAAAGAGTGATAACTTATTTTCTTCTTTGCTTTTTCTAATTCTTTCAATTTCCTTTTCTTCTCATTGCTACAGCTATTATTTGCAGCATCATATTGAATAATAATGGTGATAATGGATATCTTTGTTTCACCCTGGACCTTATTGAAAATGTGTCTAGCTTGACTCCATTGCAAGTAATGCTTACTGAAGGTTTTAGGTATATATTTATTATTTTGCGTGAAGTCTCATTTATTCCTCCTGTGCTTTCCACTGTTTTCTATATGAATGAGTGCTGTATCTTGTCAAAATATTTTTCTGCATCTATTAAGACGATTTTGTTGTTTCTGTTAGTTGTTGTTGATATGTTCAATAATGTTAACAGTTTTCCTAATATTGAACCATTCCTGCATTCCTGGTATAAATCCTACCTGATCATAATATATTATTCTCATTATTAGTTGCTTTATTCTTTTTGTTAAAATCTTATTTAAAATTTTTTCGTCTGTATTCATTAGAGAAATTGGTCTTGAATTTCATTTCTCTGTTTTGGCTCTTCCTGGTTTAGGTATCAAAACCATATTTGTACCATAAAAAGAATTTGAGAGGACTCCTTCTTTCCCAATTTTTCTAAATGGTCTATACAGAATTCAAATTAACTGTTCTTTAAATGTTTGACAGAATTCATTTGTGAATCTAACTGGCCCTGGAGACTTTTTCCTAGAGAGATCGTGGTTGGATTCTTCAATTACGTTCTCTGAGATGGGATTATTTAAGTATCCAACTTCCTCTTCTGTGTGTCTGCGCAATTTGTACCTTTTAAAATAATCATTCATCTCATTCAGATTGTCGAATTTATGAGTATACAGTTGAGCAAAGTAATGTCTCATTATTGTTTTAATTTCCTCTTTACTGGACCTGAGTTCACCTTTTATATTTTTTATATTGGTAATTTGGTTTTCTTCATTTTTTAAATCTAATTCATTAAAGGCTTCTCACTTTTATTGCTTTTTTCATGAAACCAACTCCTACTTTTATTTATTAGTTCAATAGTTTTCTTAAATTCAATTTTAATATTCTCTCCTTTGGTTTTCAGTATTTCTAATTTGGTATTTACTTGGGGATTTTCAATTTGTGCTTTTTCAGCTGCATGCCCAATTCATTGTTCTCCCCTTTCTCTACTTTATTCATGTAGGTATTCAAAGATCTTCCCCTAAGAACTGCTTCTTCAATATCCCATAAAATTTGATAGGTTGTCTCATTATTGTCATTCTCTTGAATGAAATTGATGTTTGCTTCTATAATTTGTTGTTTAACCCACTCATTCTTTACGATTAGATTGTGTAGTTTCCAATTAGTTTTTGGTTTATGTTCCCATGGCCTTTGATTACATATAAATTTAATTGCATTATGATCCGAGAAATGTGCATTGACAATCTCTGCCTTTCTGCACTGGGTTGTGAGGTTTTGATGGTGTAGTACATGATCAGTTTTTGTATATGTGCCATGTACCGATAAGAACACTGTGTATTCCTTCCTATCACCATTCAATTTTCTCCTGATATCCATCATATTTAACTTATTCAGAGTTCTATTCACCTCCTTAACTTCTTTCTTGTTTATTTTGATGTTAGATTTATCAAGTTCGGAGAGGATGAGGTTGAGGTGGCCCACTAGAATAGTTTTGCTGTCTATTTCTTCCTGTAACTCCCTTAATTTTTCCTCTAAGTATTTGGATGCTATACCACTTGGAACATACATGTTTAGGAATGAAATTGCTTCGTTGTCTGTGGTGCCCTTTTAGCAGAATATAGTTTTCTTTCCTTATATCTTTTGATTAGATCTAATTCTGCTTTTACTTTGTCTGAGATTCGGATTAATAATCCTTTTACCTTTACTGTATTTGTATCTCCCCTTTTCCAATGTGTTTCTTGTAAAACAATGTATTGTATCTTCTGACCAGTTCATATTCCCTTCCGAAATTTCAGATTGGCATACAGTCTCAATGCTGTCTTCTTTGGTATTTGTGTTTTGGTCCTTGTCCCCTTAGAAATATTCTATGGTCTTTTCTTTCCCTGCTTTGATTTTTACTCATGATATTAACACTTTTCCTGGCTTTTAAGATAGATCTCTGCATCTGCGGCACAGGGAGCACTGTCCTACAGTTCTTATGCCTAAAACTTGAGACTTTTGGTGTTGTGGTCTCGGGTTCTTTCAGCTAGCAATTAAATGCTGCAGCTTACATGGTGCTGAGCTGGCTGTTGTTTGAAAGCAGAGGCTGGTTAGGTCTTTTTGGATATCCCCACAATTACCTTGTAGGTAGCTCGTTAAGTGTTGGGGAGGGGTGATCTGGATGCTGGAGGTTCCTCTGCTGAACCTGAGCACAGGCAAGCTCAGCATTCTGCTCTAGTGTCTTCCTCATTCCTCTGGGGTGCTGAGGTACGCCTGCAGTCCTGGTGTTGGCAGTTGCTGGATTCAACTCCCTGGGATTCAGGATCTTTACCTGGTTAATGAGGTGGGACTGTTTGGGACAGCTCTGTTCCTACACTGGTGGCCTTTGGTCACAGGAAGAGGAGCACTTCTTAGCGATCTTTCTAGCCTCCCTTGCTGAGAGTCTGTTTACCCCTTCTGCTGCTCCTACTGTTCCAGGATTTCCAGGGAAATAATCTCTGGGCTGGTCAAGGTCAACAGGGGGAGGGAAGTAGCAGTTACTGATCACTCCACCATCTTGGCTCCTAGAACCGGAAATGAAATTATTTTCTAGAGCTAGAAAAAAAATATCAAATTGACCTGGAAGAACAATAGGGCTAGAATTGCAAGATAACTAACGAAAAGAAATGCAGTGGAAGGTGGCTTAGCTCTACGAGATTTCAAACTGTATCATAAGGTAGCAACCATCAAAAGCACTTTGTACTGGCTAAGAAACAGAAAGGTAGAGCAATGGAATTAATTAGGTACTCAATACACAGCAGTCAACGAATATAGCAATCTGCTGTTTGATAAACCCAAGGATCCCAGCTTTTGGCATAAGAACTCACTGTTTTACAAAAAGTGCTGGGAAAACTGGGTAACAGTGTGGCAGAGATTAGGCATAGACCAATGCCCGATGCCATAACAATAAAGTCCACATGAATGCATGATCTAGGTATAAAGACTGATACTATAAACAAATTAGTAGAGCAAGGAATCAGATTTATGGAGAAGGGAAGAATTTTTGACTAAACAGGAGATGGAAAACATTATGAAGTGCAAAATGAATAATTTTGATTACATTAAATTGAAAAGATTTCCGTAAACAAACCCAATGCAACCAAGATTTGGAGGGAAGCAGACAACTGTGAAAGAAGTTTTGCAACTAGTGTCTTTTATAAAGACCTCATTTCTAAAATGTATAGAGAACTAAGTCAAATGTACAAGAATACAAGTCATTCCCCAATTTAAAAATGGTCCAAGGGTATGAAGAGGTAATTTTCAGAGGAAGAAATTAGATATATCTACAGTCATATTAAAAAAATCCTCTAAATCACTACCGATTAGAGAGATGTAAAGCAATACAACTCTGAGATACTAAATCACACCTAACAGATAGGCTAAC
This sequence comes from Notamacropus eugenii, assembly GCF_028372415.1. Taxonomy (NCBI): domain Eukaryota; kingdom Metazoa; phylum Chordata; class Mammalia; order Diprotodontia; family Macropodidae; genus Notamacropus; species Notamacropus eugenii. Next base: position 364,431,691 of record NC_092873.1, on the reverse strand, counting down.
ATGATAAAACAGGATGATGATAAATGTTGGGGAAGATGTGGGAGATTTGGAACACTAATTCATTTTTGGTGGAGCTATAAGCTGGTCCAAACATTCAGGAGAGTAATTTGGAACCATGCCCAAAGGGCGAAATAAATGTTCATACACTTTGACCCAGCAATACCACCTCTAGAACTGTATCCCCAAGAGATCATAAAAATGAGAAAGAATCTCACATGTGCAAAAATATTTATAGCTGCATTTTTTGTGGTAGTGAAAACCTAGCAAACAAGGGGATTCCCATCAAATGGGGAATGGCTGAATAAATTGTGGTATATGAATGTAATGGAATGCTATTGTGCTGTAAGAAATAATGAAAAAGAAGATTTCAGAGAGGCCTGGAAAGACTAACATGAAGTAATGCTGAATGAAAGGAGGAGAACCAGGAGAAGATTTTACACAGCTACAACCAAAATTTGCAAGGATTTTTTCTGGTAGACTTATAACTTCATTGCAATGCAAAGACTTAAAAAATTTCCAGTGGTCTCTTAAGGCAAAATGCCTTCCACATCCAGAGAAAGAACTATGCAATTCGATTGCAGAATGTAGCAGACTTTTCTTTTGTATTACATTTTGTTTTGTTTTATGATTTCTCTCATTCATTTTAATTTTTCTATGCAACATGACTAAGGTGAAAATGTATTTAATAGTCATGTATGTGTAGAATCTATATAAAATAGTATGCCATCTGAGGGAGAGGGGGGAGGGAGAGGAAAGGAGGGCAAGGGAGGGGTAAAATCCAAGTTATATGGAAGTGATTGTGGAACACGGAAAACAAATTATATAATTCTAATGAAAATAGTATTTGAAAGTTCTCCATTTCATTTACTATCATTCCCTTCCTTGACTTTACACAGCCATTTCTTTCTTTCTTTCTTTTTTTTTTTTTTTTACCCGAATGGGTCATTCTTGCTTGTACTGCTAGGTCCCTTTCCTTTTGGAATATCATATTACCAAGCTTCCATTTCTTTATTCGGGTAATGCCAAACCTTCTGTGATTCTGACTTTGCTTCTACGGTATTTGAAATGGTTCATTCTGATTGCTTGCATTATTTTCTTTTTAATCTTGATGCTTTGGATTTTGATTAGACTATACTTGAAAGTTTTCAGTTTTGGATTCTTTTCATAAATGACAAGTGGTGACTATTTTGACCTCTTATTCAAAGATATTTAGGCAATTTTCTTTCGTAATTTCTCGAAATATGATGTCTAGGCTGTTTTATTTTTTTATGTCTTTCACGTAGTTCAATGATTCTTAAATTATTTTCTGCTTGTTTTATTTTCTAGGAGATATTTCATATTTTCTTTCATTTTCCAGTCCTTTGATTTTGTTTTTATTCGTGTCTCATGAAGTCGTTAGTTTTCATTTGACCAGTTCTGATTTTTTAAAAGTGTTTTCCTAAGTACTCTTGTGCCTATTTTGCAAACCATTAATTCTTTTTCATAAAATAATATTTTATTTTCGCCATTGACATATAATGAAAATTTTATTATTCTATTTTAATTTTAAAAAACATTTAACTTAAATACAAAAAGACGAAAAAGAGAATATTTCCATGTACATAGCATTACATAAAGGGAAGATTCATCAAAAAACAATTAATTTCCTTTTCGGAATGTTTACTTAAAAAAAAAAAAACTGATTCTCTGGGGGGCGGAGCCAAGATGGCGAAGTGAAAGCAACGACTCACCTAAGCTCCTGGAAAAACTCCTCTGGATATATCTGGGGGGAGAGTCTGACCAGACTTTGGAGGTGTAGAATCCAGTGGGAGACGGACTTTGACAGATTCGGAGCCCAGGCTGGACTGGAAGGTCCACGGGAGGGATCTGTTCCGCGGGGGCAAGACCCTGGCGCACAGCGCAGCGCGGTGGGCACGGCAGGGGGGAGGGGACCCGAGGGGCCCGAGAGTGGCGGGCGAGACCAGCGGAGCAGGAGATAAGCCAGGCCAAGCCAACGATATCAGCGCAACAGCCTTTGAAATATTCAGCCTAAAGACGGGACTTCAGTGGGTCACTACTTGAACATCCAGAAGCTGGGATGCCGGAGTGATCAGTAAGTGCTCTCCCCTCCCCCCCGATGACCGTGAGGGAACCATAAAATCCTTCCCCAGATTGATCCTGGATCAGTGGGAACAGCAGAAGGGGGCGGGTGGTCTCATAACACCACAGGCTGGAAAATTGGCAAAGGGGGATTCTTCCCACCGTGGTGGAGGCTATCTGGAGGGACAGACGACCCAGGGCAGAGAAAATTCGCACTGATACCCAAGCAAGCCTCAGCCCGGGAGACGAGCCCCAGGAGGGGCGGGAACACGCATTAGCCTCTAGGCGTTCCCCAGCCCTCCCAGGGGAAAGGGAAGACAATAGGGAAGCTGGGATCACCATCCCTGGACCTTGCCTTTGCCTCAGGCCAGCTGAGGAGATAGCCTGAGACCAGACCACACCTCCCACACACCTATCAAGCTAACCCCAGGGTTGATCTGGGAAACAACAACAACAACAACAACAACAAAAAAAAAAAAAGCCTGCTTTTAGCCTAGACAAACATCAACTCAACTTAAAAGATCTGTATCTTCTGACTGAAAGAACCAAAAGCTACAACACTCAGCCAACATCATGAATCGGAAAAAGCAGACGAAAAGTGAAAAAACCATAGAATCTTTCTATGGGGATAAGGACCAAAACACAAACACCAAAGAGGTCAGAGCTGAGACTGTACTTCCATCTGAAACCTCAGATGGGACTATGAATTTCTCGCAAGCACAACTAGATTACCTGGAACGTCTGAAGAAGGACATAAAAGAAAAACTGGCCAATGATTTTAAAACCATAAAAAAAGAATTCACTGATGAGAACATCAATCTGAAAAAGAAAATTGAAGAAATGGAAAAGGAAGTTCAAAAGTTAACTGGAGAGAATAATTCCCTAAAAGGAAGAGTTAATCAAATGGAAAAGGAAACTCAAAACCTAATAGGGAAAATTGATCAGATGGAAAAGGAAACCCAAAACCTAACTGGGAAAATTGGTCGAATGGAAAAAGAAGTACAAAAATTAAATGGAGAAAATAGCTCCTTAAAGGGAAAAATTGGCCAGATGGAAAAGGAGATGCGAAAGCCAACTGAAGAAAACAATATGATCAAGATTAGAATTGGGCAAGTAGAAACTAATGACTCAATGAGGCAACAAGAATCAGTCAAACAAAATCTAAAGAATGAAAAGATAGAAGAAAATCTAAAATATTTAATTGGAAAAACAACTAACCTGGAAAATAGATCCAGGAGAGAAAATCTAAGAATTATTGGCCTGCCAGAAACCCATGATGAAGAAAAGAGTCTGGACAATATCTTCCAGGAAATCATCAAGGGAAACTGCCCAGAAGTACTAGATTCAGAGGGCAAAATAGTCATCGAAAGAATCCACCATTCCCCACCGGAAAGGGATCCCAAACTCAAAACCCCAAGAAATATAGTTGCCAAATTCCAGAGCTATCAAGTGAAGGAGAAAATACTACAAGCAGCCAGAAAGAAACAATTTAAATATCAAGGTCACACAGTCAGGATCACACAGGACCTTGCAGCTTCTACATTAAAAGATCGAAAGAATTGGAACCCAATATTCCGCAAGGCAAAGGAGTTGGGACTCCAACCGAGGATCAACTACCCAGCAAAGTTCAGCATAACATTTCAGGCAAGGAGAAAGTCATTCAACGAAATAAGGGATTTCCAGAGCTTCCTGACCAAAACACCAGAACTCAATAGACAATTTGATCTTCAAATGAAGGTCTCCAGAGAATCATAAAAAGGTAAACAGAGGGGAAAAAACAAAAACAAAAACAAAAACTTGCAACTCAATTAGGGCAATCTGTTTACCTCCCTGTAAGGGAAGATGATACCTGTTAATCTTGAGAACTGTGCAGCTATTATGATAAAAGGGATATATGTAGAGGGAACGGGCATAAAGTAAATGATGTCATGGCAAAAATATGATTTAAGTATGAGAAGGGAATGTAATAGGAGGTGTGGAAAGGGGGAAGCAGAAAATGGCAAATTATATCACAGGAAGAAGTACAAAACTATAGTAGAGGGAAGGAGGGGAGGGAGATGAGCATTGTTTGAGAGGTACTCTCATCTGATTTGTTCAAAGGAGGGAACAATAACCTTAAGCAGATAATCCTAACTAGCTCTATAGGTAGTAGGAGGGGAAGGGGGAAGAAAGGGGAGGGTGGCTAAAAGGGAGGAAAGAAGCAATAAGAGTAAAGGGGACTAAAAGCGAGGGGGACTAAAAGAAGGAGGGGAAGGCTGCAGGAGGAGGGGGAGAAAAGTGAATACTATTGAGGAGGGGAAGGGAGACGGGAGAGTTAAAAGCACAAATGGTGGGAAAGAGGGTGGAGGGAAATACACAGATTGCAATCATAACTGTGAATGTGAATGGGATGAACTCTCCCATAAAACGGAGACGGATAGCAGAATGGATTAAAAGCCATAATCCAACAATATGCTGCTTACAAGAAACACATTTGAAACGGGGGGATACACATAGGATAAAGGTCAAAGGATGGAGCAGAATATATTGTGCTTCAGCTCATGTAAGAAAGGCAGGAGTAGCAATCCTAATCTCAGACAAAGCAAAAGCAGAAATAGATCTAATCAAAAGGGATAAGGATGGAAACTATATCCTACTAAAAGGCACCATAGACAATGAAGCAATATCATTACTAAACATGTATGCTCCAAGTGGTATAGCATCCAGATTCTTAGAGGAGAGGTTGGGGGAGTTGAAGGAAGAAATTGATAGCAAAACTATACTAGTGGGGGACCTCAACCTCCCCCTCTCTGAACTAGATAAATCCAACCTTAAAATAAACAAGAAAGAGGTTAAGGAGGTAAATAAAACTCTGGATAAGGTAGATATGATAGATCTTTGGAGAAAATTAAATGGGAATAGAAAGGAATATACCTTTTTCTCAGCGGTACATGGAACATTTACAAAAATTGACCATGCACTAAGACATAAAAATCTCACAATCCAGTGCAGAAAGGTAGAGATAATCAATGCATCCTTTTCAGATCATAATGCATTAAAAATTACATGTAACAAAAGGCCATGGAAAGAGAAACCAAAAATCAATTGGAAACTAAATAATCTAATTCTAAAGAAGGGTTGGGTTAAAGAAGAAATCATAGAAACAATCAACAACTTCATTCAAGAGAATGACAATAGTGAGACAACGTACCAAAACTTATGGGACACTGCAAAAGTTATTAGGGGAAGTTTTATATCTCTGAATGCTTACATAAATAAAATAGAGAAAGAGGAGATCAATGACTTAGGCTTGCAGTTGAAAAAGCTAGAAAAAGAACAAATTGAAAATCCCCAAGTAAATACCAAATTAGAAATACTGAAAACCAAAGGAGAGATTAATAAAATTGAAATAAAGAAAACTATTGAATTAATAAATAAAACCAATAGTTGGTTTTATGAAAAAACTAATAAAATTGATAAACCTTTGGTTAATCTGATCAAAAAAAAAGAAAGAAGAAAACCAAATTACTAACATTAAAAATGAAAGGGGTGAACTCACCTCCAATGAGGAGGAAATTAAAACAATAATTAGAAACTACTTTGCCGAACTTTATGCCCACAAATTCGACAATCTAAACGAGATGGAAGAATATTTTAAAAAATACAAATTGCCCAGATTAACAGAAGAGGAAGTTGAATACTTAAACAACCCCATCTCAGAAAAAGAAATTGAACAAGCCATCAATGAACTCCCTAGGAAAAAATCTCCAGGGCCAGATGGATTCACAAGCGAATTCTATCAAACATTTAAAGAACAGTTAATTCCAATACTACATACACTATTCTTGAGAATTGGGGAAGAAGGAGTACTCCCAAATTCTTTCTATGATACAAATATGGTTTTGATACCCAAACCAAGAAGAGACAAAACAGAGAAAGAAAATTATAGACCAATTTCCCTAATGAATATAGATGCAAAAATTTTAAATAAGATTTTAGCAAAACGAATACAGCATCTTATCACTAGATTAATACATTATGATCAGGTAGGATTCATACCAGGACTACAGGGCTGGTTCAATATTAGGAAAACTATTAGCATTATAGATCACATCAACAACAAAGCTAGCAAAAACCACATGATTATCTCAATAGATGCAGAAAAAGCTTTTGACAAAATACAACATCCATTCCTACTAAAAACATTGGAGAATGTAGGAATAAAGGGAACTTTCCATAAAATAATTAGCAGTATCTATCTAAAACCTTCAGCAAGCATTATATGCAATGGGGATAAGCTAGATGCATTCCCAATAAGATCAGGGGTGAAACAAGGTTGTCCATTATCACCACTATTATTCAATATGGTACTAGAAATGTTAGCTGTAGCAATTAGACAAGATAAAGATATTCAAGGAATTAGAATAGCCAAAGAAGAAACTAAGTTATCACTCTTTGCAGATGATATGATGATTTACCTAGAGAATCCCAGAGATTCAAGTAAAAAATTACTTGAATTAATAAACAACTTTGGCAAAGTTGCAGGGTACAAAATAAACCCACACAAATCCTCTGCATTCCTATATATTAGCAACAAAGTTCAACAGCAAGAGATAGAAAGAGAAATCCCATTTAAAGTTAGGGTAGACAGTATAAAATACTTAGGAGTCTACCTGCCAAAACAAACCCAGGGACTATATGAACACAATTACAAGACACTTTTTGCACAAATAAAGTCAGATTTAAGTAAGTGGAAAAACATTAGTTGCTCATGGGTAGGCCATGCTAATATAATAAAAATGACAATTCTACCCAAATTAATATACTTATTTAGTGCCATACCAATTAAACTATCAGACAATTACTTTCTAGAGCTGGATAAAATAATATCAAAATTCATTTGGAAAAACAAAAGGTCCAGAATATCAAAGGGACTAATGAAAAGAAATGCTTGGGAAGGTGGCCTAGCGCTACCAGACCTTAAACTGTACTATAAAGCAGCAATTATCAAAACCACTTGGTATTGGCTAAGAAACAGAGAGGTAGACAAGTGGAATAGACTTGGCACTCAAGATGCAGTAGGCAAGGAATATAGCAACCTTCTGTTTGATAAACCCAAGGACCCCAGCTTCTGGGATAAGAACTCATTGTTTGACAAAAATTGCTGGGAAAACTGGATAACAGTGTGGCGGAAATTAGGCATAGACCCATACCTGACACCGTACACAAGAATAAAGTCCAAATGGGTACATGATTTAGGTATAAAGATTGATACCATGAATAAACTGGAGAAGCAAGGAATAGTGTATTTATCAGATCTATGGAGAAGGGAAGAATTCTTTACTAAAGGAGAGATAGAATGCATTATGAAATGCAAAATGGATAACTTTGAGTACATTAAACTGAGAAGTTTTTGCACAACCAAACCCAATGCAACCAAAATCCGGAGGGATGTAGTAAATTGGGAAAAAATTTTTACAGCTAAGCTTGGGGATAAAGGCCTCATTTCTAGAATATATAGAGAACTGACCCAAATGTATAATCATACAAGTCATTCCCCAATTGATAAATGGTCAAAGAATATGAACAGGCAATTTTCAGAGGAAGAAATTAAAGCTATCTATAATCATATGAAAAAATGCTCTAAATCACTATTGGTTAGAGAGATGCAAATCAAAACAACTCTGAGGTACCACATCACACCTATAAGATTGGCAAACATTACAGAACAAGAAAATGATAAATGCTGGAGAGGATGTGGGAGAGTTGGAACACTAACTCATTGTTGGTGGAGCTGTGAGCGCATCCAACCATTCTGGAGAGCAATTTGGAACTATGCCCAAAGGGCTACAAAAATGTGCATACCCTTTGACCCAGCAATATCGCTACTAGGACTATATCCCCAAGAGATCATAAAAATGGGAAAGGCTCCCACATGTACAAAAATATTTATAGCAGCACTCTATGTAGTTGCCAAAAACTGGAAGTCAAGGGGATGTCCATCAATTGGGGAATGGCTGAATAAATTATGGTATATGAATGTAATGGAGTACTATTGTGCCATAAGAAATGATGAACAAGAAGACTTCAGAGAGGCCTGGAAGGACTTATATGACCTGATGCTGAGTGAAAGGAGCAGAACCAGGAGAACTTTATGCACAGCAACAACCACAGTGTGTGAGAGTTTTTTCTGGTAGACTTAGATTTTTGTAATAACACAAGAACTTCTGAAAAAAAAAAAATCCCAATGGTGGACCTCAAGGCAAAATACCTTCCACACTCAGAGAGAGAAATATGGAAGTCACTCACATAATGTAGCAGATCATGTTTGTGTATGTGTATCTGTTTGTGTATCATGTTCTGATTTGTTATACGGATTCTTTCATTTATCTTAGTCTGACTACATAGCATGACTATAGTGAAAATATACTCAATAGGAAAGTATATGTAGAATCTATACAGAATTGTATGCAGTCGTGGGGAGGGAAGGGGGGAGTGGGGGGTGGGTGGGGAGGGATAAAATCGCAATTGTATGGCAGTGATTGTTAAACATTAAAAAAATAAAAAAATTAAAAAAAAATTAAAAAAAAAGAAAAAAAAAAGAAATTCTCTGAAAAAAAAAAAACCTATGCAACATATACTACTCATTATTTTTAAAATTGTGCTGATGTTCTGTGCTTCCTTTTGTTTTCTGTGTATTTTTATTGTTTTCCTTACTCCCCACACCCTAAAGAAGGCTACAATCAAAATCATATGTATGTATAAACATACAAACATAATACACATATATGTATACACATGCATATATAAGTATGTGTATGTGTATATAAAAACACCCCTGTGTGTATGCATATTTAAGTATATGTACACATATGTGAGTGTGTTTAAATATATATGTATTTATACGTGTATATATATATATGTGTGTGTATACATACATATCATTCTCTATAAGTATGTATAAGCACACCTCTATTTCAGTTATTTCTCTAAAGGTGGGTAACATCTTTCTTCATAAGTCCTTTGTAGTTAATTTGAGAATTTATGATGATGAAAGTGAATTTATCATTCAAAGTTTTTATTCAGACAATATTTTTTGTTAGCTACAATGTTTTCTTGTTAATGCTCATTTCACTTTTCTTTATTTCATTCAAGTCTTACCAATGTTGTCCTTTTTATCAAATAAGCCAAATTATTATTTCTTATGGCACTGTAGTACTCCATCACAATCATACATCATAAATTTTTTAGCCATTCCCAATTGAAAGGCACTTATCATTTTAACCAATCTGATAAGTGTAAGTTGATATTTTAACTTGTTTTAATTTGCATTTCTCTCATCAATAATGAGTTAGCATATATTTTTTATGACTATAGTTTTGATTTCTTGGTAAAAATCTGCCTTTTTTTGTCATTTGACCATTTAGGGGTAAATGACTCGTTGTCTTAGAAATCTGAGAAAATTTTTTATTTGTGAAATGAGACTTCTATTTCAGAGACTGTATTCAAAAATTCTTTCCTATTTATTGGTTTTCTTCTAATTTTGTCTACTTTGCTTTTTTTTTTACAAAAGATTTTTATTTAAATGCAATTGAAATTATTTGTTTTACACCTCACAATGCCCTATAACATTTGTGTTTTTTTTTTCCAATTTTCTTGTGATATCCCCCTTTATTTGTAGGTCATGTGTCCATTTTGACCTGCATTGGTAAATGGTTTAGGATATGGTTTACACGCACCTTTTGCCAGACCATTCTCTAGCTTGCCTAACACTTTTTTTTTTTTTTTTTTTTTGGTTTTTAAATGCTTCAACTATACTTTTAGTTGAATCTTCAGAATTTTTCAAAGATATCATCATGTCTCCTCCAAAATGACATAGTTCGTTTCTTCGTTTCTGGTTCTGATTACTTCAATTTCTTTTCCCCTTCTTATTATTGCTAGCTCTTTTAAAACAATATTCAAAAATATTGATGAGACATACCTTTGTCTCCTTGTTTATCTGCTTAATTAAACCAATTTTAGGTTTCCGAGCACTACCCCTCCTTTTTTTCCATCAGCTAAAGCACAGTAACTTCTATTGCAGCCCTTTATTTTAGCTCTGTATATCTTAGTTTCATTTGTGTTTCGTGTGAACAACATATCATAAGATTCTCATTTTTAAAATTTTTGTTTTGTGTTTGACTTTATCTCATTCACCTTCAAAGTTATATTGACTACTTGGTTATCTCCCTCTATCTTATTTTCCTCACTCTGTATCCTTGCCCTGTTTACCCTATCACTTCTGATACATCTAATTTGCTTTTAAAAAAAATTAAACGTAATCATTTATTTAACAGTAAAGCAAAATAAATGATAATAGTAAACACTCATAAAATAAAACAAGAAATAATAAAATACATTATAATTCACACATAAGCTTGAGTCATAATCATACACTAATGATTTTAATTCTGTGGAGAGAGTGGGTGCACACTTAGAAGGAAGTACACCAGTGAGAAAAATCCATGTGCTCAGGGTAACTCACAGTTCTGGAACCATGTTTTCCTCTTTATGTCTCATTAATTATCCATTAAAGTTCCTTGATGAATGTAGATTTTGTGTTAAATAGAAGCTTTCAGTGTTCTACTAAGTTGATCTCCTCTGTTTGACCAACAATGTAATTGCCATCTCAACAAGTTATGGGGGAGGGGAGAGAGAGAAATAGAAAGAGAGAGAGAGAGAGAGAGAGAGAGAGAGAGAGAGAGAGAGAGAGAGAGAGAGAGAGAGAGAGAGAGAGAGAGAGTATCTTTAACACAATTCTAGAATCTATCCTTGCAGACCTTTCTTATCTTTCTGGGTTCAGACTGAGTTACTCTCTGTAAATGACCAGCCTTAAATTAAGTTTAGTAATCAAATTCTTATCTTCTTTCTATGGTCTGATAAACCACATTTTGTTCCAAAATCATAGAAGAGTACTAGTGTCCATAGTTCTCCGGTTATTAATTTTAAAATTTCTTCAATTCTTCATTTACACATATATATGTGTGTATATACATATATATTCATTTTGTTTATCTTTAATGTTCTACAACCACTACCATAAAACTTAAACTTTTTTTCCCCTTACCTACTTCCCACCACCCTCCTCCCTCCCCAAGATGGCATACAATTCTATATAGGATTTACACATATATTCCTATTGAATACATTTTCATTGTAGTTATGCTGTGTAGAAGAACTAAAATAGGTGGGAGAAATCCTACAACAAACCAAAACATAATACACACACACACACACACACACACACACACACACACACACAAAATGATCTGCTACATTCTGCGATTGAATTCCATAGCTCTTTCTCTGAATGTGGAAAGCATTTTGCTTTACAAGACCACTGGGATTTTTTTTATGTCCTTGCATTGCTACGAAGATCCAAGTCTACCAGAAAAAATTCTCGCACAGTGGGGTCATTGCTATGCACAAAGTTCTACTGGTTCTGCTCCTTTTACTCAGCATCAGATCATATAAGTCTTTCCAAGCCTTTCTGAAGTCTTCTTGTTCATCATTTCTTATGACAAAATAGTATTCCATTACATTCATATACCATAATCTATTCAGCCATTCCCCAATTGATGGACATCCTCTCAGTTTCCCATTTCTTGCCACCACAAAAAGAGCTGCTATAAATATTTTTGTACATGTGGGTCCTTTCCCCATTTGTATGGTCTCTTTGGGATACAGACCTAAAAGTGGTATTTCTGGGTCAAAGGGTATGCATATTTTCATAGCCCTTTGGCCATAGTTCCAAACTCTTCTCCAGAATGGTTGGATGAGCTCACAGCTCCACCAACAATGAATTAATATTCTAACTCTCCCACATCCTCTCCAACATTTATCATTCTCCTGTTCTGTCATGTTTGCAAATCTAATAGGTGTGATGTGGTACGTCAGAGTTGTTTTGATTTGCATCTCTCTAATCAAAAGTGATTTAGAGTATTTTTTTCATATGATTACAGATATCTTTAATTTCTTCCTCTGAAAATTGCCTGTTCATATCCTTTGGCCATTTATCAATTGGGGAATGACTTGTATTGTTGTACATTTGACTCAGTTCTCTATATACTCTAAAAATGAGATCTTTATCCTTGAGATTAACTGTAAAAATCATTTCCCAATATACTGCATCTTTCTGAATTTTGATTGCATTGGGTTTGGTTGTGCAAAAACTTTTTAGTTTGATGTAATCAAAATTATCCATCTTGAACTTCATAATGCTTTCTATCTCTTCTTTAGTCAAAAATTCTTCCCTTCTCCATAAATCTGATAAATAGTTTCCACCACACTATTACCCAGTTTTCCCAGAAATTTTTGGTGAACAGTGAGTTCTTATCCCAGAAACTGAGGTCCTTGGGTTTGTCAAACAGGAGATTGCTATATTCTCCCCGTTTCAGATATGTTCCTTATAAACAAGATATTGTTGGATTATGGCTTTTAATCCATTCTGCTATCCATCTCCATTTTATTGGAGAGTTCATTCCATTCACATTCACAGTTATGATTACAATCTGTGTATTTCCCTCCATCCTCTTTCCCACAGTTTGTGATTTTAGCTCTCCCTTCTCCCTTCCTCTCTTCAGTAGTTTTCACTTTTCACCACCGCCTCCTGCAGCCTTCCTTTCCTTCTTTTAGCCCTTTACCCTTACTGCTTCTTCCCTCCCTTTTAGCTTCCACACCCCTTTCTTGCCCCTTCCCCTCCTACTGCCTATAGAGCTAGTTAGAATTATATACTTAAGTTTATTGTTCCTTCCTTGAACCAAATCAGATGAGAGTACCTCTCAAATAATGGTCATCTCCCTCCCGTTTTTCCCTCTAATGTAATTTTATACTTCTTCCTGTGGTGAAATTTACCATTTTCTGCTTCCTCCTTTTCACACTTCCTGTTACAATCCCTTCGCATGCTTAAATCATATTTTAACATGACATCATTTACTTTATACCCGTTTCCTCTATGTATATCCCTTTTATATTTCATAATATATGTCCAATTCTCAAGATCAACAGGTATCACCTTCCCTTATAGGGAGGTAAACAGTTTGCCCAAGTTGAGTAACAAGTTTTTGTTTTTTCCCTCTATTTATCTTTTTATGCTTCTCATGAGACCTACATTTGAAGACAGAATTTTCTACTAAGTTCTGGTGTTTTTGTCAGAAAGGTATGGAAATCCCTTACTTCGTTGAATGGCTGTCTCCTTGCCTGAAATGTTATGCTGAACTTTGCTGGGTAGTTGATCTTTGGTTATAGTCCTAACTCCTTTGACTTATGGAATGTTGGATTCCAATTCCTTTGATCTTTTAATGTAGAAGGTACAAGGTTCTGTGTGATCCTGACTGTAGCTCCTTAATATTTGAATGTTGTCTTTCCCAATTCCTGTAGTATTTTCTCCTTCACTTGATAGTTCTGGAACTTGGCAACGATATTTCTTGGAGTTTTGAGTTTGGGATCCCTTTTGGGAGATGAACGGTGGATTATTTCGATGACTATTTTGCCCTATGGATCTAGCACTTCTGGTCATTTTTCCTTTGTGATTTCCTGGAAGATATTGTCCAGACTCTTTTTTTCATTGTGGCTTTCTGGCAGGCCAATAATTCTTAAATTTTCTCTCCTGGAACTATTTTCCAGGTCAGTTGTTTTTCCAATTAGATATTTTACATTTTCTTCTATCTTTTCATTATTTTGATTTTGTTTGACTGATTCTTGCTGTCTCCTAGAGTCATTAGTTTCTACTTGCCCAATTCTAATTTTTATCACATTGTTTTCTTCAGTTAACTTTTGCATCTCCTTTTCCATCTGTCCAATTGTTCCTTTTAAGGCATTATTTTCTCCAGTTAATTTTTGTACTTCCTTTTCCATTTGTCCAGTTTTCCCAGTTAGGTTTTGTGCTTCATTTTCCATTTGTTCAATTGTTCTTTTTAAAGAGATGTTCTCATCAGAAAATTCTTTTTTCATATTTTAAAAATCATTGGCCAGTTTTTCTTCTATTTTCTTCTTCAGCTGTTCCAGGAGAGCTCTTTGTGCATGTGAGCAGTTCATAGTCCCTTCTGAAGTTTCAGATGGAAGTACAGTCTCACTATTGACCTCTTTCGTATTTGTGTTTTGGTCCTTGTCCCCATAGAAAGATTCTATTGTTTTTTGCCCTTGTTCTGCTTTTTCTTGTTCATGATGGTGATTGTATGTTTTGGTTTCTGGTTCTTTCAGTTAGAAGCTGCAAAACTTGGTGTTGAGCTGACTTATGTGAAAAAGCTAAGAACAAGTGTCTTTTAATAGCTTTTGTTTTCTGTTTCCCCCTATGAGCCCTGGGGCTAGCTTGTTAAGTGTGGAGGAGGGGTGGTCTGGTCACAGGAGATCTTCTCACCTGAACTGAGGAAAAGGCAAGCTCAGGGGTGGTGATCCCAGCTGCCCTATTGTCTTCCCATTTCCCCTGGAGTGCTGAGGCCCGCCTGGTCCTAGTGCAAATTTCTACTGCCCTGGGGCCCCTCTCCTTCCAGTTCACCTCTGTCACAGTAGGAGGAATCCCCTTTAGCTATTTTCCTAGCCTCATGAGAGCCTTATGAGAGTATGTGTCCCCTCTGCTGTTCCCACTGATTCAGGATTTTTTGGGGGAAATATTTTATGGTTCTTTCGAGGTCAACAAGGAAGGAGGAGAGAGAATTTACTTATCCCTCTGTCATCCTGGCTCCTGGAAGTTCAAGTAGTTGACTTGCAGACGTTTATTCTGTGGACTGAAAGTCTCAGGAGCTGCTGTGGCTGATAAATTATAATGGTGACTTATAATGACTTTTTAATTGGCTTTTTTGATCAGAATTCCATCTGCGGTGCTTTCTAGTTTGTTGTAAAGAAACAAAAGCAAAAATGTTTCGTTGACTATGCCATTATTACTCTGCTCCCCAACTTTTTTGTGTTTATATTACCTTTATTTCTAAAACAAATTTATTATCCTTGAACTCTACCTGAATACTTTTTGTAAAGCTTTTTAAGTAGGATGGCTTTCATTTCCTCTGTGAACTATCCCATTCTTTTTCTCGATAATCATGTTCCATAAGGTAATCCTCTCTCTAAGTTTGGAAGCCCCAGCTGAGGAATGCTGGAACTTGGGTTTATTCATAAGCAACTTTCAAAACTTGCTACCTAACAGAATGTTCTTTCATTGGTTGTGAGGCTATATTCTGGGATCATGTTACCTATGAAATCCTCAGCTACACAGGAAATTGACATTCATAAACAATACTCTTGAGCACCCTTTCCCTCACATTGTGGAGAAGTACCAGTGTTTCACTGCCATGTGCTTATTCTATATGACACCATTATTTATTAATTTACTACACAATGGAAGACAGAACAAAAGAAAAGTCATAGAAGTGGTCCTGGAAAATGAAAGCTAATAGAATAGGACCAGTTTGCTTTTCTAGGAAATGAGAGGGGACAGATAATCCTCAGAAAACCAATCTTTTGGAGTTACCGTGTCCTTTAATTTGCCTTAGAAACAATGATCCACTCCCTGTAATATTGCACAGTAACTGAAGAATTCTTCACATTGACAGGAGTCACTCGCACATAAACCTCATCTGTGCATGCAAACATATATTCCTGTTCAACTTTTCTTCTCATTTTCAAAGGAAATGAGGAAACTACAATTTAGGTGAAATCCAGCATAGTCTGTGACTAAAAAAACAAGGAAGATCAGGTATCAAACACAAGACTAGTTGCTCTTTAAAAAAAAAAAAAAAGAAAAGTATTTATTAAGCTAGAAGAATTTGCAATGATTCTGGGTCATTACTGCCTTTGAATAAACAAAATAGACCGAAATGTATAAAAATTGAATCAAAGTATTCCACTTTATCTCAGAAATCAAAGCTCACTGAGTAGTCTTTTTTTATGGTGACAGCTCTAGCTGTGAGACATAGCTAACACACTGGATGGCAGAGTCAGAACTGAAAAAGATCTTGGTAGGCTAGAAAATTGGGCTGAATCAAAAAAGATAAAACATATTAAGGATAAATATTAAAATCTTATATTTGTGTTAAAAATCAACTTCACACATACAAAATATGGGAGTCTTAGTTTGATACAGTAGCAACTTCTTTGGGAAAGATGTTTTGCTACATGGCAAGCTAACATAAGTCAGCAATTTGTTATAGAAGTCAAAAAAAGGAGAGAATAATAAACCTTCTTTAAGTGCCTACTACATGCTAGGCACTGTGCTAAGCACTTTATAAACATTATCTTGTTTCGTCCTCAAAACAACCCTTCAAGGCAGGTTTTTCTTAGTCGTCATTGTTTGGGCTCCAATGGCCTAGAACGAGTGTAAATAGCAATTTTTTTCTGTTTTAGCCAGAAACCTTGAGTGTCTTTCCTTTCCAGATTTATTTTTTTAACTAGGTCAAATAAATCATTTTTTTTTTTGCCTCATGTCTTACTTACCCTTGATCTCTGAATGAGTATTGCCTCAGTGAAACTAAGACTTAGGAAAGACCTTAGCTTAAAAATTCCAGGGTCTCCCACTTCATTAGGGGGTCTCTCCAGTCATCCTGATCTATTACCACTGGATCCAGATTGCTCTGTAGGAGAAAGTGAGGCTGGTAACTTTGCACAGCCCTGTCTCACTTACATCCAAATTCACTTGCAAGTCATATTATCTCTTTCCTGAGGTCATGGTCCTCTTCAAGAATGAAGACAAATCACATCAACAACAACAGGAAGAATGTGTTCAACGTTTTCAAAAATTCCACATCAGGGTTGCTAGTTGATGCAAGTAAGGGCTTTATATGGAAGAGTGATTACTGCTAAGGCATATCTTATTAGTTTCCCATCTCCTCTGCCACAGAAGAGATACTCACAGATGCCTACTTCTATTACTGTTGCTTTCTTCTATCCTAAATTGTTTTATTTTTATCCCAATATATAAGAAATACACATCAAAGAGGAAGCACAGCTTAAATTTCTTTCAGATTGTCTTTAGACTTGGTTTGAGACGATTCCAATTTGAAAAGGAATAGGGGTGGGGGTGAACAAAACGTGTGAAGCTCCTTCCCCAGGAGGTAATAGATCTTGGTAAAGAACATTCCTGTGCCAACTATTTTGCTGAGGGCAGTTTACATAGTAACAGACATATCTACACCACTTTCCTAAGGCAGAAGCTCTGCTATTCTCTACCTGTTGGGTTATGGGGAACATTAGTCTTGTTAAGTATCAGGAATGATCATGGTTGATATTAGAAGTCCTGCTTGACAACCATCCCTGATCTGAAAGAGAAAATCTGTTAGCTGCAAGAAGTCTAGTTCCAGTATATAAAAAATGAAGAAGTTAAGAAACTAATTTAACTAATTTATGCTTTAAAAAAGCAAGCATCACTCTGGTGGTAAAGAAAGCCAGAAGTCCCTTCAAATGCTCAATTCTTCAAATTTCAGAAATAAAATCTTACTGAAAGCTTAATATCTTTGCTCTGCAAATAGCTCCCTCCATTCTTCAGTCAGACAAGTGCAATAATCTCTGAATGAGAGGATGCAAGGTTCCACTTACAGATTGGGAGGGGGGAAATTAACATCTAAATTTCAGAGACCTGGCTATTTACCTCATGTGAAGAACGTCAAAATTCTGAAGTTCACTTTTTAAAAATAATCTTAAAAACCTATTACATAGAAAAAAATGTGCAAATATTTCTTTGGTGTATTTTACTTATTAACACTTTAACTTCTCTAATTTGTAGAAACGCTGGCATTCATTTAATAAGCATTTATTATTTGGCAGAGCCAAATTTCTACCCAGAATTAATTTTCACCCAGAACTAGGTACGCTGAACAATTTTCCAATCATCTAAAGAAATGCTTTTCAAATGATCTTAACTGATTTGTATGTTTTCTATCCATTTTTTCTTTTATGATTTTTTCCTCTTGATTTCCTTTTATCTCTCTCACCCACCAACCCCCAGACTAATCTCTACCACTATTTTACTGGGAGGAGGGTGAAGTGTATCCAAATTTATTAGTTAATTTAATTTAACATGTAGAATTTAAAATGTAGAAATTCCATCCATTGAAATACTAAGGCAATTCATTTGGAACTTAGTGTTAAGGTGACTGGAGCATTGAGAAAATTTCAGTTATCCATGATCCTACAGCTAGTACATGTCAAAGGTATGACTTGAACATTGATGTTTCTAACTGAAATACAACAAAAGCATGATATACCACCTTTCCTAGTTACTCTGTTAAATGAAAAGAAATTTGACCATTCCCATAAAAATCATAATTCTTTACAGACTTCCATCAGCTATCAAAAACTCTATGATTTAATAGAAACTAAGTTGG
Source organism: Notamacropus eugenii (assembly GCF_028372415.1). NCBI lineage: Eukaryota > Metazoa > Chordata > Mammalia > Diprotodontia > Macropodidae > Notamacropus > Notamacropus eugenii. The sequence continues at coordinate 364,413,284 of NC_092873.1, read as the reverse complement.
AATTAGTTTCATGTCACTTTGCACCAGGGAAATCAAAACCAAAATGATTTTCTTTCTCCTTTTCCTTTTTAATGAAAGACAAGTATTACATTTAAGATGAATATTTCAGATCACTGTCAAGTTAGAATGTTAACTATGTTCACTGTATTAACCATATTTTATTAGTGATTTAGCAGATGAGTTTTGTTATCTAAGAAGGGAAAAAATGAGTTCTAACTACTCACTTTTCATCCTTCATTCTATTGTTTAATAAAGTGCTGTATTTTACTTATTCAGGATTTGTTCAAATTGCAGGTGAAGATTTTCATGCCCTGTTGAAATCTCATCTATTTCTAGTTTTTCTCCCTGACTATGTTAGTAGTCTGTTTTTCATAATTATCTCCCCAAAAACCTATTTTCTGATTCTTTTGGTAGTAGCAGACAAGCTTCCCCTCACTCAACATCCCCACCTCAACAAACACATGACTGATAGTCTGCTAAAGCAGACGGAAAAACAGCATTCAGTCAGATTAAGATTTATAGGGCTTTTTACTAAATTTGTGTGAAAAACTCAATAGGAATTAAGCTTCTTTCTTCTTAAATACACCATAGGGAATATAAAAGACAGGGATAAGCTATGTGTAACTTGGCAGTTTATTTATTATTTTATTGATTTCCATTCGAAAAAGGAGAGGACCAGTAAAGCATTTCAAATAGCTTTCTATGCCTTCTTGTCTTATTTCTATCTATGCAAATTGAGGTGAACATAAACCAGAGAATTAAAGTGGTTCTCTTGTCCATGTTTAGTAGGAACCTGAATATTGTTATTCAATTGTTTCAACAGTGTCCTATCTTCATGACATGACGTGAGGTTTTCCTGATATGAATACTGGAGTGGTTTGCGAATTTCTTCTTCAATACATTATACAGGTGAGGATATTAAGGAAATCAGTGACTCAATCAGGGTCACACAGCTTATGTTTGTGAGAGTGGATTTGAACTCAGATCTTCCTGATTCCAGGTTCCATGCTTTATCCACAATAGCACCTAGCTGCCCAGGAGCTAGAATGCAATATTTGTATTTTAAGTTTCATAAGTTTTTACCCACGACTGGGAAAAGGCAATGGGAGTGAGTAGAATGTGATGTCATGCTTCTTACTCTTACCCTGCTCATATGTAGTGCTCTGTCTTTGTACTTCTCTGTTTTTCTTTCTCTACGTTGTCTCTCTCATTTTGTCTCTCATTCTCAATTGTATGCACATACTTTGTATTACTTTACACAACATGTAATTTATGTATAATCGTACATTCTATACCATTTGGTTTTTTTTATTTCTTTGTTCATTTTTCTACCTACCTACCTATCTACCTATCTATCTTGATCAATTTATTTTAGTCTTTAGCATGTATTTCCACAAAATTTTGAGTTCCAAATTTTCTCCACATCGCTCCCCTCCACCCACCCCAAGAAGGCATACTTTTTGACTACTCCTCCCCCCAGTCTTCCCTCCCCTCTATCACCTTAATCCCCTTTATGTATCCCTCCCCTCACTTTCTTGTAGGGCAAGATAGATTTCTATAACTAACCCATTGCTTGCAAATCTTCCTTCCAAGTTATGTGAAAAAATAAAACACTTTTACCATTTGTTTTTAAAACTTTAAGTTCCAAATTCTCTCCTTTCTTCCCTCCCCACCCACCCTCACTGAAAAGGCAAACAATTCAATAAAGGTCATACATGGGTAGTTATGCAAAACATTTCTATAATAGTCATATTGTGAAAGACTATATTTTCCTCCATCTTATTCCTCCCCCCATTTATTCTGTTTTCTCCTTTGATACTGTCCCTTTTAAAAACTGTTTACTTCTGCTTACCTCCTCCCCCAATCTGCCTTCCCTTTTATCATCCCCCATCACACCTCACTCCTACTTTCCTGTCAGACAAGTTACCCAATTGAGTGTCTATGTTATTCCCTCCTTAAGACAACTCCAATGAGATTAAAGTTAACTCTTTCCCAGCCTCTTTCCCTCCATTATAAAAGCTTTTTCTTGTCTCTTTTATGTGAGAAAATTTACTCCATTCTATCGCTCCCTTTCACCTTCTCCCAATATATTCCTCTCTCAGTTTTATTTTTTAGATATCATCCCTTCATATTCCATTTGGGATCTCTCTCAGGAGGCAATTGGTAGATTCTTTTAATTTCTATTTTAGCCTCTGGCTCTAGAATATGAGGGCAGTTTTCCTTCATAATTTCTTCAAAGACGATATTTAGGCTCTTTTTTAAATCCTGCCTTTCAGATATTCCAATGATTTTCAAATTAGCTCTCCTGGATCTATTTTCTTGGTCTGTCGTTTTTCCAAAGATATATTTCATGTTGTCTTCTATTTTTGCATACTCTTGATTTTGTTTGGTTTTTTTTTATTTCTTGATTTCTTCTAATGTCAGCTTCCATATGCTCCATCTTAATTTTCAAGATAATATTTTCTTCAGTGAGCTTTTGGACTTCCTTTTCCATTTGGCTAATTCTGCCTTTTAAGGCACTCTTCTCCACGTTGGCTTTTTGGCTGTCTTTTATAATTTAGGTTAGTTTACTTTTTATGGTGTTATTTTCTTCAGGGTCAAGGTGCTTGCTCCTTTCCTGGCTTGTGCTCTTATCTGTGCGTGATCTGGAACACTCTTTTTTGCCTTGGAACTATGAGGAAGATTTCCTCTCCACTGCAGCCACTAGTTCTGCCACAACAGCCTTTACCTGAGGACCACCACCCAGGACTGTGGCCTAGATCCAATCACGTGCAAAGGAAGAGAATTCTGCCTCAGTGCCTATAAAGAGGTTCCTGCATTACTGCTCTGATCAGCTGCTTGATTTCTCAGTGTCTGTAGGTTGGGAACTTTGGAAGCAGATGCTATTGCTAATGCTGTCCTTCCTGCCATGCCACCAACAACTTCGACAGCCCAGGGCTACCACAGGACCACAGTTCTCTCTCACCCAGGTCTGACAGAATTTTCTCAGTGTTATTCTATGCTGTCTTTGGAGTTTGTGGGCCACAAAGTGTGGAAGCAATTGGCAATGATTCATTCCCCTAAGGTTGCTTTGACCCCATCTATGCATGTGTCACCCATGGTGGACTATGCTCCACTCCGAGCCCACTGTGATAGACTTTTCCTGTGGAAAGTCCGGACTGACTTGGGCTTGAGATTGTTTTCCTCCATCATTTTGTGAGTTCTATAGCCCAAGAATTTGTTTAGAGTTATTTTTACAGGTATTTGGAGGGTTTGGGGGAGAGGTCAAGCAAGTCCCTACTTTCACTCCACCATCTTGGCTCTAGTCCACTTCCCACTCTATAACCTTTATAAAGAAAATATAAGTCCCTTGCAGACAGGGTCTTGCTTGTTTGTTAGTTTGTTTGGTTCATTTCATTTGTTTGTGTGTGTGTGTGTGTGTGTGTGTGTGTCTCTACTTTGAAATCAGAACGTTTTGCACATGGTATCTCCTTAAGAAAGGTATGTTGCATTGTATTTTATCTCAGAAAAGACGAGGGATTTTTAGAACAAAACAAAACAGAAAAAACAAATCTTATTCCAGATTACTGGGTATTAGTTATTCTCCTTCTATGCCTTAGAGTCAATGTGATATGATGGAAATAATGCTGAGACTAAAATTAGAGGAGACCAGTTCAAAATCTGTCTTTGCTATTTCTGTTAGCTGTGTGATATTGAACAAGTGGCTTAATCTCTCTACACTTCAGTTTACTTATTTGAAGTATGAAGAGATGGGCTAAATAACTGCTAATGTTTTGGCTGGACTATATGGTGTGAAAGTAATTGAAGTCAAGACAGATTATGAAGGAAAATCCCTGTAGTTGTTAGAATTAACTCTTAACTCAGTACCATGGATTTGATTTTTAAATAGCTTGAAAACTGTATTTGAATGTAATTGGTTTTCTTTACAATTCTATGTATTACATTTTGTTTATTCAAAACCTTGTTCTGAGAAGAGATACATAGTTTTGACCAAATTTCCAATGAAACCATGAAACAGAAGTTAAGTATTTTTGTTCTAGGCAGTATCAAGGGTCAACCTTGACCAGGGGACTGTACAAAAATAAATCATATTTAAAAACAATAGATAGTGCCCAGTATTGGGGCAAAGTAGCTTTTTTAAAATAGAGAATGAATACCTACTTTGTTCATCTGTGTACAGTATTTCTGATTTTTCATCCTTTTGTCCTTTCTAAAATCACTTTAGAAAACTCACCCTTTGCAGAGTATGCATAGATAAGTGTAAGAATAAAAAGTGAACTTGGTATCAAAAATTTACATAGCTGCATGACAGTGGCAGAAGGGTGAAAGATAATTAGAAATAATGAATAACTCCATAGAAAAAAAGTGATAACAATGAAAAAACATACCAAAATTTAGGGTAAATTTTGGTAAAACAGAGGAACGTATACATTTCTGTTCCTTGAAGTGAACAAAATTCTCAAAAGCAGTCAATTAAACAATCTTAAAACCAGTTGTAAAGAACAAATCATGGAAATTAGCCAAAGAATAGAGAAACTTAATTTTTTAAGACTCAAAATACTGATAAAGAAAGCTTGAGCCACTTAATAATTAGTCATATGTTCAAATATGCTTCTAGCTGTGCTCATTTAGAGCTAGTTGTCTTAGTGATTGCCTGTTTCCTTTATTACATAAGAATATGGCCCAGTTGAGAGTAGGAATCAGAAACAGTTTGGCTGGTTATCCTCAAACATTTTGGGATATGTTTCTAGCATTTCCAATTTTGAAGTTTCCCATAGAAGATGTCATCAGTGTAATATTTGTAGCAAAGAGAAATATCAAACTACATGAGATTTTCTGTTCCCTAAAGAGGACATAATATTTAAATTTTTCTTAACTTTCCAAAGGTTTTTAGATAAAAATTTGGGAACCAGTTTGCAGGTTAGCAGCCATCATTCTTCCTAACCTCTTCCACATGGTGCCATAGAATCAGAGGTACTTTATACATGTGTCAGAAATGATTACATATACATGACTTGAGATGTCAGTATAATGAATTTTTATAAATTGTCACAAAATTGTATAACTGCAGCCATTTCAATAATCTCTTTAACAGACTGCGAATATATGATATATGCAAAACATTCTAGACATTGATGATAGAGAGACTGTATATGCATATGAATATATATCTGTATCTGTATATATATATATATATCTTTATCTGTATATATGTATTGCTGCTGCAGTTGCTCATCCTTCATTCTCAAAGAGGACAATGACATCAGGAAGGTGATGCCATGACATTGAGGTGAATTGGATTTAGGTAGGGAGGGCGGTGCAAAGTCACCAGTCTCACTTTTTCCTCCAGAATCAACCAGATCCAATGGCCAAAAATGGAGGTGACCAACTGGAGATGGCTCAGTATACGTTAAGGGACCTTGACCTTTACAAACTAAGGCCTTTAACACACCTCAATTTGACTGAGGCAGAGTCCATTAAGGGAATAAAGTGTAGTAAGAATGCCCTCTTTATATCACGAAAAAATCGATCTTGGAGGGAAAGACCCTCAAGTTTCTGCCCATAAATGTACATGTCAATAAATATGTGTTTGTGTATATGCATGTGCATTAACTAGCATTCATATCATATTTCAAGTTTTCTAAAATGTTTTAACATGAGATTGGTGACTTCTAGTTAAGAAATATAGAAAGACCCATGGAGAAGATACAAACTTGACCTAGATCTTTGAAGGATGGGAGATACTTTGAACATGTACATTATCTGTCTATCTATCCATCTATCTATACATATAGGCACATACACATACATATATGTATACACTCACATATATATGTATATATACATATGTGTATATATGAATTTCCTTGATTATGTTTTTGTTAAAATGTAACATGTCAAGTAAAATGACTAAATGTTCTATAAGCTTTGATCTATTAAAGCCACTACCACGCATATACTCTGAGGCAAAAAAAGAAAATCAAAAGTTTTTAGCATGGAACTGGAACTGGAAATAAAGTAGGGATTCATCTGTAGATGAATGGCTGCATATTATAAGAGGGCTTAACACAATGGCCTCCAACATCCCTTCTAGCTCTAAATCTGTGATCTTATGAATGCAATGTTTTACAGTAAGAAATCGTGAATCAGTGTAACATGGAATAAGTTGTATAAATGGATTCAGAATTTAGACAGCCAGAGGATGCAGTAGATAGAGTCCTGAAACTAGAATTTGGAAGATCTGGGTTGAAATCCAATCTTAGTTTACAAGTTGAATCACGCTGGGGACACCATTTAACCTTTTCAGTTTCCTCATCTGAAAAATGGGGATAATAATAGAAACTTCCTCACAAAGCTATTGTAAGGACAAAATGAGGCATTTATAAAAATATTTTGTGAACTTTAAAGGACTACATAAATGCTGCCATTAAACCACGTAATTGCTGCCATTGAAATAAGTGGAAATTCTCACTGCATTGAATATTTTGTTGGCTTATTATTGTGATGGAGAGGGGAGAGTCATTCTAGAAAGGAATGTGGAGAATTTTTATTTTCCACAAAAATGACTATGATATATGGACAAAAATCATCAATAAAATATATTATGTTAAGCAGAAATTAAATTCATTCAGATATTCAAAAAACTCAATGAAGTGAAAAAATAGGGCAAAATAAAAGTATAATTCAATCTCTTACTCATTTTCTTCAACGCAGAAGAGAATAGAATTAATTTGTAACAGAAAAAGATTAACGAGGCATTTTGTTTCTAAAGACATTATGAATCTACTGAAGATACAGGTATAGTGGGGAGAAGGATATTTTCTTTATTTCAGTGACATTATAGAAGCAGCTTGTCAGGAAACAGCATTCTGAGACTGAAGTCAGGTCGACTTGGTTTCACATCCTGCCCTTGATTCTTGCCACTTTTGCAACCGCAGGTATGTCCCAAACTTTATGTGCTTCAGGCAACTCCCTCAGACAATTTTTATCCAAACATAGACTTGATAATGGATGTGATCTGTATTGGTATGGGCATCCACAGTAGGAGTTTTTTTTCGTTCTGAAACAATGATAGGTCCCATGCAATTTAATATAAATAAGTAAAAACAAACAAACAAAACCTCAAAAATAAAAGCAGAACTCATGAGGAATTACAAATAGCAAAGCAGGCTTTTTAGTTTAACTTTGTATTATTATGTTAGATAAAACTATTTTGCAAATGGTAATAATGGATGACACCTTCCTTCTAGAGCTATCAAAACGATAAAATGAAAGAAGAGGAAGATTCAAGTTGGAAGAATACAAACATATTAGGAGAATTCATAGCCATTGTACTTTGTCACTGAAGACTGTTTAAGACAAGATACAAAGTTATTCCTTATGAGTTTACAACTCCATCCAAATAATCATAATCAAGGATGTTCAAAGCAATATGATCTCTGAGATTAATTTAGTTTAGCATGTTGCAAAATATTTAACAACCAGCTCTTGAGAGAAGGGGATGGTGTACACACAACACATCTTTAAATTTAATGTGTATTATTAACTTTTCCTCTATCAATTTTTAAAAATCTAGACAATACAAGGACAACATATCAGCCCTGATTTGGAGCACTTATCCTCTTTCTGAACCGTAAATGTTCTTGCTAAAATTTATAATCAATTGAAAAATTTTAAGAATCTGCTTTCTCAAGCCAGTATGACCAGGCTCCAGAGCACTCATAGATTTTATAGAAGCTTTTTCCCCCAAAATACAAACTTGCTTTATAACACATGGAGTAGGTAGTAATACCATTTTATTTCTCTCTTTAAAATGCTGCATTCTTAGGTACAGGATTATAGATTATACTTTTGATTTCTTTCCAACAGGAGATCCCTTTGTAGGGAAAGTCCCTCTACCAATGAAGATCATTGTTTTTTCTGCAACTTATTGTCATAAAGAGATATCTACACAATCATCGTGAGTCAAAGGCATGACAAACCCACGTCTTCCTGGCTTCCTTTTTAGCTGCGCTAACAAAGCTATATATAAAATACTCATTTTCAAAATGACAACTTAGAGAAACATTCTTTCTTATTTGCTTATCCAGGACAAACAGTTCAGAGATTGAGACCATAATCAATATGGTTTACTGGGTGACAATGCACCCCAGTTACAAAGTAGAGGAAAGGAAATAGTCACTTGAGTGATGAGCTTGCAAATCTGCACAGAAAAAGAAAAAAAAATGTTATAGTTCCATATTGTGAAACTTTACTTTGGGTGACCCTGTCTTGTAAGAATATCCTTGTGGTACAGCCATAAATAAATCCCCTTGGAAAGAATTTAGCCTTTGCCTATGCCCAATGGCAAAGTACATTACAAGATATCTTTTATCCAGTGTATTATGTGAGAATTTAACTGTTTGCATCATAGTCAATATGCAGTCTTTGCACTCATTGGAGACTCTAGAAGACAGTTGGGAAATGTACCACTGCGGTCAGCAAATTCATCCTTTTATTAGTGTTTTGTTAAATCTTCCCATCTTCCATATCTGATTAGTGAGCAAAAAAGTTAATGTTTTGTAGCATTTTCACATTGGGACCTTTAAAGAAACTGTCAGCTAGAAAATTGTCAAATGATGAAGGGAACTTTTGCTTTCTTGACAGAATTTCTCTTTAGTTAGATAGGAATGATTGGGTTACTTATTATTTATTTTCTATAATATTGAATTAGCTTAAAAACACACCCACACACACCCACACGCACACACACACACACACACACACACACACACACTTACACACATGCATGTTTACGCACCTGCAGCAGAGACATGATATACTTTGCCCTGGACCATAAATCCCAGCTTTACCTCAATGCAAACTATATGTGCAAGGTACTCCATTCTTCATTCCTCAGTATAATTGAACAAATGCAAAAGATATCATTAAAGAATAGTATCTCTATTACAGTTGCCTTGACCCTAGTGCTCAACATCACTAGTCAGGTGACCCATAGCACAAAATGCTTGGAGTTTATCATTTACATGAATATCCTGCTTTTCTTTTTCAAGTTGTTTGGTGAGAGAGAGAGAGACAGAGACAGAGAGATGGAGAGACACAGAGAGAGGGAAAAAGAGAGTCTAAATATTACTGCTAAAAACATTATTACAATTTGGGTAAACAGTGAAATGGTTTATAGGCTGTGGCTTCTTTCTCCTCCCTCTCCTACATTTCTTCCAGACTGACACAAGGAGTTCCTCACGATAATGGTTCTCTCAAGTTTAGTGGAAATAATTTGATCATTTTGAAATTGAAAAATAAATCTACAGATGTTTATTAAATTCTTACTGTATGTAAGGTATTGTGCTATGTAGAGGAATACTAAAACCAAAATGAAACCATCCCTGGCCTAAAAGAATTTGTGTTCTACCTTAACTTCAATAATCTGAACTTAAAATCAAGGAACATGTTTCTCTAAGGCTAGTAGAGTTGAGTACTATGATTCAGTTAGTCATTGAATAAGTATTTATCAAGAGCCTAGGCACTTTGCTGAGAACTTTAGGGGTGGGTATAGCGGCAAGGGGGAGAAAGAGGCCAAAGACACTTCTATTTGCTAGGAACAATGCTATGTTCAAAAGACTCAGAGTTAAAAATGAAGTAATCACTGTCCTCAACAAATTTATTTACCCTACTATAGCTTCAGAAAACTAGTTGGAATTAATTACCCTATTTCTCTCAGGCTTGTAGGGTTGCTTGGTCTTTTTCAATACAACAAATATTTATCAGGTTTCTCTGTCATCTTTTTTGTCAATTTCAACAATCTGTTGGATGTGTATGACGTCAAACCTCAGTGCGGCTTTAACTTGCATTTTTCTAGTTATTAGTAATTAAGAACATTTTTATATGCCTATTAAAAACTTGGATTTCTTCCCTTAAGAACTTCCTGTTCACATTATTTGCAGAATGGTTTTTAATCTCATAAAGTCAATGAGACCATATCAGGGATACTTGCTGCCAAGATTGATTTTCCCTGCTAATCATTTCCCTTCCAATCTTATTTGCATTGGTTTTATTTTTTGCAAAAACATAAAAAAAAATTTTTTTATTCTATCAAAAACATCCACTTTTCATTCTGCATGGGAAGCTTATTATTTTATTGGAGATTCTAAATTAGGGCTCCACAAAATGGGGAACTTAATTTGCCTTGATCTGAAATTACAAAGAACTGATACACTGATTTGACCCCATGTGTCCATGGACAATTCAGTTCCCCCCTCAAAGATTCAATTTTCCATATCAAATGAAGAGTTTGGACTAAATGATCTCTAGGAAATTCACTTGAATTTTTAATATTTTAGGATTTCTATTTTTTCTTGGAAATGCCAAGTATCCAGAACAATGGAAATAAGAAATATAATTGACAGTATTTTTTGTCTGGATGCATGGCCTTTGTTGGAAAATGAAATGCCAGTGTTCAAGTTAATATGAATTAGCAAAAGATGACAGAAACCAACATTTTCATATGCTTGCAACACTAACTAAAAATAAGGGAAAGAAAGTAAAAGTAGTGATATGGTGTTTACTCACTACTAATTTGACAGAATCCAGTCACTTACCAAAATACTCTACTGGACTCAATGCAAAAGTTCAGTTGTTTGACTTCCCCCCTCAAATTATTCAGTATGCACAGACAAAATTGAAGCCTAGATAAACCTGAAAATCTAGATAGTGAAAAATGCAGTGAAGTATATGTATAGTTCTAGTTATCTACATCCTTAGGATTACTCTTTTGTTTTGTCTTCTGGTTATTTCATTATTTCACTGGCATAGGAAATATTCTGTGAGAAAACTCCTTGTATTAAAACCTTACTATAAAAACTCCTCAATTGAAACTCTTAAAGTAGGAAATATTTCAAAGTGTAAGGTATGAAGGCCTCTGGTAGTCCCTGAGACCTTTTGAAAGTATCCACATAGTCAACATGTTTTAATTTTAATGTCTAATGGAGCCAATGTACCTTACAAAAACAAAAGCTCTCTGGGAAGATTATCGATAATGAAGGATATAAAGGTGTTGTGAGGTTCACAATTTGGGAACCCTCTAAGACGTGGGTTGCTAGGGGTCTAGAGACTAGCTCAGGAAAAAAAAGCAGGTATCTGTCAGAGGTGAGACTTGAAACGATCTCTATAGCTCCGCTTCTCCTCATAGAGACAATACCAAACTATAAAATGTTTAAACTGCAAAGATCTTTTAAAAAAACAAACCAAAACAAAGCAAAAGACAAATAGCAACAAAAAAACCTTGATCTTACTATACAGGAAAGTAGGAGAGGAAAGGGAAAAGAGAATGGGAGGTTGACAGAAGAGAAAGAGGATAGGGGGAGGTAAATGTCAGAAGTAAAACACCTTTGAGAATGAACAATATGAAAGGAGAGAGAAAGAGAGTAGGGGAGGATAGGATAGTTGGTAATCATTACTGTGAAAAAAATTGTGGTAAGTTTCTCTGATAAAGACATCATTTCTCAAATATGTAGAATATTAAGTGAAATTTATAGAAGTAAGATCCATTCTTCAATTTGCAAATGGTCAAATCTTAAATTCATGTAAATATGAGGAAGTCATTTTCAGACAAAGTAATCAAGGGAATAAAAAACACAGTCATATGAAAAAGTGTTTTAAAACACTATTGGTTAAAGAAATGCAAATTAAAACAATTTTGAGCTGCCACCACACACTTTTCAGATTACTAATATGACAGAAAAAGAAAATGACAAATACTGGAGGGAATGTGTAAAAGTTAGTACCCTAATGCACTGACGGGGAAATTGTATACTGATTCAACCATTCTGGAGAACAATTTGGAACTATGACCAAAGGGCTATAAAACCAAGTATCATTTTGACCAACCAATACCACAACGCTATTAGGTTTTTATCCCAAATAAATAAAATTAAATAAAAGGAAGGGACTCATATGTAAATATACATATATACATACATGAACAAATATACATATATATGTATATATTATATATGGGGGGGGGGTGTTCGTCCTTCCTTGCCAAAGAATACCATGCCATCAGAGAAATAATGACATGACTTTGCACTTGACTTTGTTTTGAGTGAAGGGGGGCTGTACAGGTCACCAGCCTCACTTCTCCTCCAGAATCATTGCATACTCACACACACACACACACACACACACACACATACACACACACACACTCTTTTAATGGTGGCAAAGAATTGGAAATTGAGGAATGTCCATTACTTGGGGAATAGCTGAACAAATTGTACTATTAAGAAATAACTAGGTGTTCTCAGAAAAAAAAAAAAATCCTGGAAAGACCTACATGAATTGATGCAAAGTGAAACGAGCAGAGCCAGGAGAAAATTGTACTTAGAGTAACAGATACATTGCATGATATCTACTGTGAATAGCTTACTATTCTCAGTAATATAACGATCTAAGACAATTCTAAAGGACTTATGATGAAAGGTGCTGTCCATTTTCAGAGAAAGAACTGGTGAACCCTTAATGCAGACAGAAGATACTTTTTTCTTATTTATTTTCCTTGGGTATTTTTGTCCGTTTTTTAACAGCATAATTATTTTACATGGAAATGTGTTTTTCATGACTATGCATGCATTACCTATGTCAAATTGTTTGCCTTCTCCATAAGAGCTGGAGGAATGGTTAAGAGAGAATTTGGAACTCCGCATAGAAAAACAATGCTAAAATAGTTTCTATATGTAATTGGGAAAAATAAAATATTAAAGTAGCAACAATTTTTCTAGCTTTATAATTTTTCAAGAAAGGATTTCAGTGATAGTGGCATGATTACTCACAAGCTATCCTGACTCACAATCTCTTTCCATCAAATCCTTGCCTTCCTAAATATATATATATAGATATAGATATAGATATACACACATATAGATACACATATATATGTATATATATAGATATACACACACATATATATATACATATACATATGTATATATATATATGTACTTAAGTTTTCACCTGACTGTTTAATTAGTTCAAGGTATACTGTGAAAAAAACAACATTATGTTAATACTGTGAGTTTTTGAAACTCCTGTTTTCAGGGTCACAAGAAGCCAAGAAAAACTAATTGAAATCTGTGAGAAAATGAAGATTTCTATATTCTTTCCCTCCTCTTTTGACCTACTAATTTAGGCTTTTGATGGTTTGGTTTCACCCAACGGGTCCATGTAGTCTTCATATAACCCTCCTATCCCAGAAATTAAACTGAAATCTTCCATATCTATAGTAATTAAAACTGCTATCAAAAGAAGGGAAAAACCGAAATATCTTCACACAGAAAAAATCTACTGACGTAATAATGGAGGACTAAACAGTCTAAAGTATGTGTTGTCTTTATCCATACTTAACTCAATCCATCTTACTGTAGCACATCCACTATACAAATTCTGAAAGTTTTATTGTTTTGAAGACCAATTTTAATTTTCATCATGCTCTCTTAGGAGAAGGACAGCTAGGTAGTGCAGTGGGTAGAATGCTATATCTGGAGTCAGGAGGACTCAGCTTCCTGAGTTCAAATCTGTCCTTGGACACTTACTAGCTGTGTGACCCTGGGCAAGTCACTTAACCCTATTTGCCTTAATTTCTTCATCTGTCAAATGATGTGGAGAGGGAAATGACAAACCACTCCATTATCTTTGGCAAGAAAAGCCCTAAATTGTTTATGAAAAGTAAAAGACAGCAATTTTGAAGGAATACATGGATTCTACAGATGTCAAAATAAATGACTGAAGATTAACTGTATAGAGATCATTCAGACAACATAGGTATCCTCCTCAAAATAAATAATGAAAAAATAAAACAACACACACAATAAACTACAATGAATGCCATACTGTAACGAGTAATACATAAAGATTTTTTCAGATGACCTCAAAAAGGTTGGAAAAAATTCTTCAAGATGCATATTGAAAGAATATAAAGGGATGTTTCTCATAAGGAGAATTACAAATAATTAACATATGATAGAAACTCCAAATACCAAATAATGAGACAAATGTGCATCAAAATAAACCTGTGATTCTACTTGACATCTATCAGTTTGACAAAGATGACAAATAATGAAATTGTCAGTGTTACAAAGGGTACAGAAATATGATTGGATAAATGCATTGTTGGTGGAACTGTGAATTGGTGTAGTCATTAAGGGAAACAATAAATCTAGAATTATGCAAATAAAATAAATGACATGCCCATGTACTTTGACAGAGAGATTTTTGTGCTGCATACCTTCTCCCAAAACATCGGTAATAAAAGTCCAACCTGCACCACATTATTTTTTTTTAAAATATGTTTTATGGTAGTAAGGAACAAGAAAGAAAGTAGCTCTTTAATGATTTGGGAATGACTAAATTCGTGGGAAACATGAATATAAGAAAGTATTACTCTACTGAATATGATGCATATAGAGAAACATGAAGACTTACATGAACTGATACAAAAAGATAAATGATTAGCCATGCATATGAATACCAACAATGAAAAAAGAAAAATGAAAAGTACAGCCAACCATACCAACAATGAATACAATGAAAATGAAAAGGATAGCATCAAAACCCTCAAAATTAAATGCAACAAAATTATATTGACCAGACTATACACAGACGCACACACACACACACACACACACACACACACACACACACACACATCGATGTCTACTCTCCATTTGGAGAAGTGAGGGAACATGCATGGGGAATAATGCATGTATCACAGACTTTTTTTTAGACTTTTTTCATATGTTGTTTTGTAAAACTTTTTTCCTTCTTCCTTTTTGTCTTTATACTTTATTTAAAAAACCAGCAAATGTACATATCTCCCTTTCACTTTAACATAAAATATCGAGAAATAATTATTTCTCTAAAGTCATTTACAGGTTTCTCTTAAACATACTTTATCACTACTTGATAAAAATTTCTCAGAAAATAATACCATCAAATAAATTCCCCCCCTAGTTTTCTTAAGCCTTTCTTTGTGAGCTGTGTATAAACATGTATGTAACAGATTCAATGAATGCATGCACATGTGCATGCTTATGCAATATGATTCACACATAGATATGCATTCTATAAGCATACATAAATGTGTGTATACATATGCGTGTGTTTATGTGCAATGAACACATATAAATGTATGCATACATATCTGCTCATATCCATACTTATTCACATGTACTTATATGTATACAAATATATCCATATAAATTGTATTTCAATATAACATTTTCTTTCTAATCCTATATATTTCACATTATACATTTAAAAACATTATGCTAAGAAAGGGTTGGACATTTTAGATTGCCAAATTATTTCGTGCCTGCTATATGCCAAATATAGTGTTAAGTGCTTTACAATTATTATTCCAATTTTACAACTGAGTTGTTGTGTTTGTGCTTTGTTCTTGAGAAGGACCATGACATCAAGATGATGTGATGAATTGAACTTGCCTTTGTGATTTGAATGAAGGAGGGCTGTGCAAGATCACCAGCCTCACTTTTTTTCTCCAGAGCTACATGTGTCCAGTGGCCTGATATCACAAGGACAACCTAGGGCGACCCAGGGTGCAATGTGAGATCCTTGCCATTTTAAGATAAGGTCTTATCACATTCTCACTTTAAGTGATATACACTCATACAATGAATAGGCCTCTGTAAGTGGTTATTCAAGGGATGGCCCCTTCTAAAAAAGAATTCAAACTGGGAGGGGAAGAACTGTAGGGTTCCTGGGTAAAAGAGAAAGAGTTACTATTTGGTATTCATATTCACTTTGTGCTAGGTGGACAGGGACCTGTTGCTCAATCTATGAGGAAGCTCCAGACTGAGTCAGTAAGAGTTTAAGTAACTTGTCCAGAATCTCACATCCAATAAGCTGAATTTGAACTGAAGTCTTCTTGACTCCAGGTTCAGCTCTTTATCCCTTGCGGTACACACTGCTTCCAAAGGATCTGGGACATGCAGAAAAGGTTGAGAATCCTTACACTAAATGAATTAGGGCATGTATTTGTCCTTCATTTTCGAAGAACACATCAGAGAAATGATGACATGACTTACACTTGACTTTGTTTTGAGTGAAGGAGGATTGTGCAAGGTCACCAGTTTCACTTCTTCTCCTGGGCCATCTGGATTCAGTGACCAGGTGTTCATCAGGATGACTGGAGAAGGCCCAGGATGCACTGGGAGACCTTTGCCTATTCAGATACACACTTAGAGTGAAGTAATGGCCATTCAGTGAATAGATCTCTCCAAGAAGTAAATAGGAAACAGCCCCTTTAATGAATAAAAATAAGTAAATGAACATTACTTAATCCCTCTAAGGATAACCTCTTCAAGCTGGAGGTTCAATTTTCCCCTTCTTCAAAGAATGGAGATAAGTACACAAGATATTGCCTGGTGCATAGTGGGATTGATCACAGGGAAGAAGTCTCTTTGATTTCTTTACGTCATTTGGGAGCATCTGGGTGACAGAATAGAGCTTGAGGGGAGGAATGGGGTTTGATTGTTTTAGAAACTGATTCTCCATGGGTATGCCTAAATTGATAAGTTAATGCTGTCTATTTAGCAAAATGTTGACGCCTAACTGTAGAACTATATTCTATCATATTGTAAAATTTTCTTATGTTCTTGTAAATGTTATATTAAAGTATCTTGCATTGGTGAGATATGTCCAAATCTATAAGACAACTCTTGTTACCTTAAACATATTCTCCTTCTGTCTCTTTCTCTCTCTACATATGTGTCTCTCTGTCTCTCTCTGTCTCTTTGTTTCTTTGTCTGTTTCTGCCTCTGTCTCTGTCTCTGTCTCTCTTTCTCTCTCTCTCTCTCTCTCTCTCTCTCTCTCTCTCTCTCTCTCTCTCTCTCTCTCTCTCTCTCTCTCTCGATGTGTGTATTTCTCTTTTTTCCCTCCAAAGTCCCAAACACAGAATAATTCTTGAATTTAGGATAATGAATAACCAATGAAGATAATTTCTGACAGGCTTTTGTTGTATTTAATACTTTTCGATTCAACAGAATGGCTCTGAGGGAGGGAATGGGGTAGAAATACAGAGGAGAATATAGATTATGCAAAAATATAAAAGATCAACAGGGATTTTTAAAATCATAATTGCACAGCACTGATTTGCAAATTACATAGATTTCAGAATTTCCTCTTCAATGTAAAAACAAATTTTTAAGCAGTCAAGAGAAAATATTTTATCCACAAAAAAGATACAATGAATTGCTTAGAACTGTTATGTATCTATAGTAAAACAAAAAAAGAAAAATATTATTTCCCCAAATCAAGGATATAGGGATGCATCATGTGGTAAATTATCCTTCAAGATTGAGACTAATCATCCAGGAAAATGCTAGACCTTCATCAAAAGGAAGACATCTAGGTCATTCTTGCAAAAGAAATCAGAGGTAACCAGTACATTCATCTAGCCCGCCCTCTGAAAAAGAGAAACACAATAAAGATAAATAATTATAATCATAAAGAAAAGAATACGTAGTGAAATGAAATCTTTCATATATAAACTATTTTTCAAAAGTAAAAAAACTAACCCAAAAATATAAAAAAGAATAATACAGTGAAAAAATCTCTAAGGGATCAACGATTTAAGAGAAATTTACAGAGCATCACAAGAATGAAAAGATAGATAAAATTAATAATTCATGAATTAAATCTCTGAATGATCTTCTATAATGAATAAGTACTTTGTGGGAGGGATCACATAGTAGGAACATCAATAACTTTGGAGAACACATATCAGAACCAGAAGGAATTTGGAGGTGTACTCCTACCCATTCTATTTATGATCAGTGAAAGGATAGTAAAAATTCATCTGCCAATAAGAATGTTGGTTTCCGCATAATAATACAAAAACAAGAAACTGAAATGATTGGACTGGGAAATGTATGTGGATATTCTCAAGAATGAAGGGGAATGGAAAGGATGCCAAAATAGGAATACTTGTTGCATCTTCTGAATGAAAATAGCCATATAAAATAATATGGTAATGATGAGATTATATACCATCTTTCTAGAATGACGCTAAATCAATTAACAGAGGGCAAAAATATTTTAAAACTATATTGTCTAAATGGAGAGAGTGTTTAAAAAGCAAATGTGCAATTTTTAGAATTAGCAAACAAACTCAAATGGACACAAAAATATTAAACATTAGGAAAGAAATAGAATCTAAAAAGAAGATTATAGAGATTTTGAAGAAAACTAAAATATAATTCCTTGAAAAGGCTAAGGAAATAATATCTAATCCATTTTTTTGGTTAGGCAATCAGGTTTAAGTAACTTGATCAGGGTCATATAGTAAGTGTCAAGTGTATAAAACCTAATCTATAACAAAAATAAAACCAAATTACTAAAATAAAAAAAAAATAACACGATGTGTAAAATAAATGAGAATTACAGATAAGAAACAATATATTTATTTGAACCAACTATGTGTGATTTTATACTAGCTAAACCGACAGAGAATTTAAAAGAAATGGATGATTATCTATCTAATAGAAAAATTAGCATAATAGGTAAAAGAAATTTTAATCCCATTCCAGTAAATGAAATTGCACTAACAATAGAAAGTTGGCTTTATATGAGGGAGTTATTTCAGGTATATTGGGAGGTAAATTTTAACAGGTCTTTAAAGGGCAATTAAATGCTATGTCAATCATCATTTTTACAATTTCAGAATATGGGGAAATAATTGTCTAAAATCGTTCACAAATATAATTCTAAAACCAAAAGAGAGATAAAATAGAAAGGAAACCATACATCAAACTCACAAATGAATAATGATGAAAACACTTAAAATAAGATCCTATCAAAAAGTCTATAACATCATTTCTTATAGCACAGTGGCATTTCCTCACAATCCTATAGCACTATTGTAAAATCATTCCTCAATTGATGGGCATCGCCGCAATTTCCAGTTCATTGCCACCACTTCCAGTTCATTGCCACCATAAACAGAGCTAGTATAAACATTCTATTCATTCATTTATTTGTTTGTTTGTTTCTGAGAGGTAATCTTTGGTAATTGATTTGCCCAGAGTTACACAGCTACAAAGTATTAAGTGTCTGAAACTGGATTTGAACGCACATCCTCCTGAGTACTGTGTCCACTTCTCTATCCAACTCTATCTAAGCTGGTACTCTTCTAGTTGCCTCTGCTATAAACACTGTAGAACACATAAGCTCTTTTACGTTTCCCCTAATAATTTATGAAAATAGATTGAAAAATGGAATTACTGTGTCAAAGGGCCAGGGATTGTTTAATAATTCCATATTGCTTTGAAAAATGTTTGGATCAATTCACAATTCCACCAAAAATGAATTAGCATCTCATTTTTTTTTTAAATTCTGATCAAGTTTATTTTATACTGATTATTAAAATACACAAAGTGAGTACTCACTGAGTACGGAATGGAATTTTTAAAAATGTTATTTGTGGATGAAATGTAATATACCTTTTCCCACATGTTAAGAAATGTATAAAATGAAGACTTCAGTAAATCCAAAGGGGTACGTGAAGTGATCAGGAAATAGAAAATGATAAAAACGACGATTCTAACTGCATAAAGCAAAAAACATAAAACATATCTGAACTCTTATTGTAATCACCAAACGTGGATCTGGAAAAGACTTCAGAAAATGTTCTCAACTTCCTTCATTGCAGAGGTAGGGAAGAACAATATGTAGTATTTTATAATAGTGTCGGGTACAGTTGAGAAATTGGTTATGTTACCTGATCATTTTTCTTTTTAAAGAAAACAATTCTTGTATGGGAAGTCTTAGTAGATATTTGAGGGGGAGATTAGATATTCACAAATGAACATGATGGTAAACCAGTTGCTATAATAAAAAACAAAACACAGTATTGGAAATTTTGTTTCTAATGAGAAGACGGCCATAGGAGAGAAAGGGGAGGGAAAGGAGACAAGGAGAGAGAGAGAGAGAGAGAGAGAGAGAGAGAGAGAGAGAGAGAGAGAGAGAGAGAGAGAGAGAGAGAGAGAGACAGACAGAGACAGAGAGAGAGACAGAAACAGAGACAGAGACAGAGAGACAGAGACAGAGACAGAGACAGAGAGACAGAGACAGAGAGACAGACAGACAGAGACAGACAGAGATAGAGACAGAGAGAGACAGAGAGAGAAACAGAGAGACAGAGACAGACAGAGAGAAACAGAGAGACAGAGACAGACAGAGAGAGACAGAGAGAGAGACAGAGAGAGAGAGGAGAGAGAATTAATTTTCTTTATTATATCTCCAAATTAAGATAGCCAATGGCAAAAATCTCAAGTGGAGAGCCTCTACAGCCAGTCTCTTGAAATGGTAAAAGGCTCAAAATTTTTTTCAGATAAACCCCACTTAGGGTGGGGCGATATTGAGTCAGCCTATAGAATCACCTTATCCCACTTAAAGTGTGTCAAGATGACAACATGGATAAAAATATGTCTTTATTGTATCAATTAACCAGAGATTTCAGTTTAGCAATACTCGTTCATCCACTGGAATGATGTTGCACAAGAAGTGTATTTGGATTGACTGAGAAAATTTGATCACGTAAGCCCCCCCAATACACTACACAATATCAAGTAAGTGAGGAAGGAGAAGAAAGCATTCCCAATAGCCTCATATGAAGAAATAAATTGGAGAAGGGCATACTTTATTTTAAAAAAAAAACAAACAGATTTTTCTGGGTTTTTTCTCTTAAATGTTTACTTACTAATTTTTAGTTTTTATATTCATTTCCACAAAACTTTGCCCTCTCTTCTATCAAACCCCTCCCTTCCCCTTTTCTCATCTTCTCTCTTTTCTTATAGGGCAAGTTAGATTTCTATACCCCATTAGCTGTAATTTTTTCCCAGTTATTTATTTTTTTTTAATTTATTTATTTAACTTTTAACATTCATATTCACAAAATTTTGGGTTCCAAATTTTCTCCTCATTTCTCCCCTTCCCCACCCCAAAACGCTGAGCATTCTAATTGCCACTAACACCAATCTGCCCTCTCTTTTAACATCCCTCCCTTCCCTTGTCCCCATCTTCTCTTTTGTCCTGTAGGGCAATATAACTTTCTATACCCCATTACCTGTATTTCTTATTTCCTAGTAGCAAGAACAGTACTCGACAGTTGTTTTTAAAACTTTGAGTTCCAACTTTTCTTAATCTCTCCCTCCCCACCCACTCCCTTTAGGAAGGCAAGCAATTCAATATAGGCCATATCTGTGTAATTTTGCAAATGATTTCCATGATAGTCGTGTTGTGTAAGACTAACTATATTTCTCTCCATCCTATCCTGCCCCTATTGCTTCTGTTCTCTCTTTTGATCCTGTCCCTCCCCAAGAGTGTTGACCTCAAATTGCTCTCTCCTGCCATCGCCCTCCCTTCCATTCTCCTCCCCACCCTGTTTATCTCCTTCTCCCCCACTTTCCTGTATTGTAAGGTAGGTTTTCATACCAAAATGAGTGTCCA
Source organism: Notamacropus eugenii (assembly GCF_028372415.1). Lineage (NCBI taxonomy): Eukaryota > Metazoa > Chordata > Mammalia > Diprotodontia > Macropodidae > Notamacropus > Notamacropus eugenii. The sequence goes on along the minus strand of NC_092873.1, from coordinate 364,391,765 downwards.
TTTTATTCCTTCCTTTAGTCCAATGTGATGAGACTAAACTTCATGTTTTTCTCTCATCTCCTCTCTTTTTCCCTCCACTAAAAAGTCTTTTGCCAGCCTCTTTTATGACAGATAATTTGCCCCATTTCTTTTCTCCCTTTCTCCTCCCAATATATTTCTCTCTCACCACTTAATTTCATTTTTTTAAGATATGATCCCGTCCTATTTCATTCACTCTGTACTCTCTGTCTCTGTGTGTGTGTGTGTGTATGTAATCCCACCAACTACCCATTTACTGAAAAGTTTCAAGAGTTACAAATATTGTCTTTCCATGTAGGAATATAAATACTTCAATTTTGATAAAGTCCCTTATGACTTCTCTTTACTGTTTACCTTTTCATGCTTCTCTTCATTCTTGTGTTTGAAAGTCAAATTTTCTTTCCAGCTCTGATCTTTTCATCAAGAATGCTTGAAAGTCCTCAATTTCATTAAAAGACCATTTTTCCCCTGAAGTATTATACTCAGTTTTGCTGGGTAGGTGATTCTTGGTTTTAGTCCTAGTTCCTTTGACTTCTGGAATATCATATTCCACGCCCTTTGATCCCTTAATGTAGAAGCTGCTAGATCTTATGTTATCCTGATTGTATTTCCACAATACTTGAATTGTTTCTTTCTAGCTGCTTGCAATATTTTCTCCTTGACCAGGGAACTCTGGAATTTGGCTACAATGTTCCTAGGAGTTTCTCTTTTTGGATCTCCTTCAGGCTGTGATCGGTGGATTCCTTGAATAATAATTTTGCCCTCTGGTTCTAGACTATCAGGGCAGTTTTCCTTGATAATTTCATGAAAGATGATGTCTAGGCTCTTTTTTTTTATCATGGTTTTCAGGTAGTCCCATAATTTTTAAATTTTCTCTCCTGGGTCTATTTTCCAGGTCAGTTGTTTTTCCCATGAGATGTTTCACATTGTCTTCCATTTTTTCATTCTTCTGGTTTTGTTTTGTGATTCCTTGGTTTCTCATAATGTCATCAGCCTCCATCTGTTCCACTGTAATTTTTAAAGAACTATTTTCTTCAGCGAGCTTTTGAATCTCCTTTTCCATTTGGCTAATTCTGCTTTTGAAAGCATTCTTCTCCTCATTGGCTTTTTGACCCTCTTTTGCCACTTGAGTTAGCCTATTTTTCAAGGTGTTATTTTCTTCAGAATTTTTTTTGGGTCTCCTTTAGCAAGGTGTTGACCTGCTTTTTATGGTTTTCCTGCGTCTCTCTCATTTCTCTTCCCGGTTTTTTCTCCACCTCTCTAAATTGATTTTCAAAATTCTTTTTGAGCTCTTCCATGGCCTGAGCCCATTGAATATTTATTTTGGATGTTTGGGATACCGAAGCCTTGAATTCTATGTCTTTCCCTGATGGTAAGCATTGTTCTTCCTCATCTGAAAGGAAAGGAGGAATTATCTGTTCACCAAGAAAGTAACTTTCTATGATCTTATGTTTTTTCCCTTTTCTGGGCATTTTCCCAGCCAGTGACTTGACTTCTGAGTTTCCTTTCCACATCCACCTCACCACCAGATGCACCGTTCTTGGGAGCTGAGATTCAAATGCTGCTTCCCAGCCTTAGCGCTTCGGCAGGGTGGGGCTGCTATTCAGTGTGAGATTAAGTTCAGGTGCTCAGGTTCGGGCAGAGCCACCACTCTGGTCTTAGTTCCCTCAGGGGGTTTATGCAGAGACCTTCAACAATGGATCCGAGCTCCTGCCTGCTTTGGGAGCCCCTGTCTGCTGCTGCCTCCCTAGGGGCCCTGAGTCATGGGGACACCCTGCTCCCCTCGGTGAGCCAAAAAGACCCTCTCACTGACCTTTGGCACCTGTGGGTGGAGGGACCTGCACAGTGCTGAAGGTTCTGTCCCTGAAGCCTGCTCGGATCTGTTCCTCTTGGTGCTGTGAGTCCAAGGCAGGGCTAGGCTCTGCTCCAAGGCTGGTGCTCGATGGACCTTTTGTGTCAGTTTTTCAGGTCTCTCTGGAACAGAAATCTCCTCCACTCTCTTGTTTTGTGGCTTCTGCTGCTGCAGAATTTGTTTTGAGTTCTTATATGTACATATATGTGTATAGGTATATATACATACATATATATATAATATATATATGTAAGTATATATGTATATGTGTCTGTGTGTCTGTGTGTGTGTCTGTGTGTGCATTATCCTTCCAACTACACAAATGTGAGAAAAGTCCCAAGAGTTACAAATATTGTCTTTTCATTTAGGAATGTAAGCAGTTCAAATTTAGAAAGTCCTATATGATTTCTCTTTCCTGTTGATTTTTTCATGCTTCTCTTGATTCTTGTGTTTGAAAGTCAAATTTTCCTTTCAGGTCTAGTCTTTTCATGAAGAATACTTGAAAGTCCTCTATATCATTGAATGCTCATTTTCCCCCTGAATTATTATTCTGAGTTTTGCTGGGCAGATGATTCTTGGTTTTAATTCTAGTTCCTCTGACTTCTGGAATATCCTGTTCCAAGCCCTTTGATCCCTTACTATAGAAGCTGTCAGATCCCGTGTTATCCTGATTTTATTTCCACAATACTCGAATTGTTTCTTTCTAACTTCTTGCAATATTTTCTCCTTGACCTGTGAGCTCTGGAATTTGGCCACAATATTCCAAGGAGTTTCTCTTTTTGGATCTCTTTCAGGAGGTGATTGGAGAATTCTTTCAATATTTATTTTGCCTTCTAGTTCTAGCATAACATGGCAGTTTACTTTGATGATTTCATGAAAGATGGTGTCTAGGCTTTTTATTTTTATCATAGCTTTCAAGTAGTCCCATAATTTTTATATTGTCTCTTCTAGATCTATTTTTCAGATCAGTTGTTTTTCCAATGAGATATTTCACATTGTCTTTTAATTTTTTTTTATTCTTTTGATTTTGTTAAGCAACTTCTTGATTTCTCATAAAGTCCTTAGCTCCCATCTGTTTCATTCTAATTTTTTAAAAGAAACTACTTTCTTAGGAGAGCTTTTGTACCTCCTTTTCCATTTGTCTACTTTTGCTCTTTAAAGCATTCTTCTCCTCATTGGCTTTTTGGAACTCTCTTTCCATTTGAGTTTGTGTATTTTTTAAGGTGTCAATTTCTTTAGCATTTTTTGGTCTCCTTTAGAAAGCTGTTGACTTGCTTTTCATGGTTTTCTTGCATCACTCTCATTTTTCTTCCCAATTTTTCCTCCACCTCTCTTACTTGATTTTCAAAATGCTTTTTTGAGCTCTTCCACAGCCTGATACCACTGCGTATTTATTTTGGACTTTTTGCCTGCAGAAGTCTTTACTTTTGTGTCTTCCTCTGAAGACATAAATTGTCCTCCTTCATTTGAAAGGATGGAAGAATATAACTGCTAGCTAAAAATGTAACCTTCTATTGTCTTATTTTTTTTTCCATTTTTTAGGCATTGTGCCAGCCAGTTACTTGACTTTGGAGTTCTTTTTCAAGGCTGAGCTCAGGGCTGGGATTCAGATCAGTGATTCAATTCCCCCAGTGGCTTTGGGCTAAGGTCTCACATGGATGCCACTTAGGGCTGAGATTCAGATTCACTGATCAATTCCCCCAAGGACTCTAGATAGAGGGCTCCAAAAATGGAAGTTGTTGCTGCTGAGGGTCCAGACAGAGCTCCCCCCTACTGGGTGAAGAGGCCCTCCTACTGAACTTTGAAACTGTTTGTGGGTTGAGCAATCTGGAAACCAGTGTTGCTGGTTACTCACTGAAGTCTGTTCAGGGTCCTGTCCCTGCCACGTCAGTCTGTGCTCCACAGCTCCTATGCTGCTCTATGTGTGCTTCACAACTTTTCCGGTTTAAAAAAAAAAAAACAACTTTGAAATGAAGCATTCAAATGGGTTCTTATCCAACTAGTTTTTAAAATATTAAAATGCTGATCTTTCCAATTTGTTTGAAAGAAAAACAGATGGACCTTGAGACAAATTTAAAAACAAATAAATAAATAAATAAAGTTAAATTTTAAAATAATAACAAACAAAATAAAAAACAAACAAAAGAACCTGGAGAGAAGATAGGATTGAAAAATGAAAATCGTAAGTTAGTAAGTAATGGCCAAAGATGCCCTCCATTCATTTAGATCTGTGAGAGATCATTTTAGGCTACAATAACCAAGTATTAAAATCAGTCGAACTTAGAATCAGGTTTTCAAATTACTGTGTCACAAAGTTTAAAGCAAATTTGTTATTGTTCTTTAAGAAATATATTAAACATATTATTCTTACTAAAATATTTTTGCGAATAATTTTAGTAAGTACAAAAAAGATTTGAGGTACCATTAATAAAACAAAATATTTGTTGCTTCATCTCATCCATTTTAATTTCTGTTTTTTGTATTTAAAGTATATGCCCATAATCATTTGGTGTTGTACTCAAATTTTTGTTGTTCATTCAGTTTTTCAATCTTGAATTTTTTTTTCTTGACCCTTCATGACCCTATTTGGAGTATTCTTGGCAAAGATACTAAGTGGTTTACTATATTCTTCTCCATTTCCAAATCATTTTACAGATGATGAAACTGAGGCAATCTGAATTAAATGACTTGCTCAGGGTCATAAAACTAGTCAGTGTCTGAGGTCCAATTTGAACTGGTCATCCTGACTCCAGGTTGATGCTCTATCCACTGACCCACTTTGCTGCCTATAGTCCACAAATAGATAATTTTATCTGCATGCATACAGTTACTAAAGAGCAGAATAATCCAATATTTTGTAGATCATTTAATAATGGAGAGAAAAAATGACATTCATATACAAATTATGAGTGTTTCAAAAGCTTTGCAAATACTATTCCATTTTATCCTTACAACAATGCTGGAAGATGGGTGCTATTCTTTTCCCCACTCCACAGATGAGGAAGCTGAGATAGATAGAGGTCATGTGACTTTCCTAAGAGCATATGAAGTGGCTGAGACTAGATTTGAACTCTTTTCTTCTTGAATTCAAGTCCAGCACTCTAGACTTCTAGATACCAAGATGTCTCTTGCCTTGCTTTGGATAACTTTCTAACATTACGAAGTTAAGAAGAGCTGCCAATTGGTATTGTTGGAGGGAATTTCCACCCTAGGAAATATCTCCATTCCCTATAATTATGAAATCACAAGTCTAAAATAACTACATCAACAATTAACATAAGGTGGCTTAGCTCAATTTACTAAAGCACATTAATCTTGAGTCCAAGGTAACAAGACTAATTTTCCATGTATAATTGAATTTATTTCTACTTGCATTATTATTATAGTGCCCTGTAACTAGACACTTATGTATGATACTTATTAAAAAGGCAAAATGGTTTAGTATAACATCAAAACTACTGGAAAAACAGCTCACATCTTCTTTTGACAATAATTTAAAGTAAGATCTCCTTCTCCTTCCTTTTTCCTCATTTCTCATCACTAAAAGGTCAACTACTACTACTTTTTCCTTCCCTCCAGTTTCTGATGAATTAACCTTTCTCTTCTCAAAGATCAGTCTCTCTTTCTAAAGATTAGTACAAAGATGTACCCCTGATTCAACCTCCTCCACACTTCTCCTGCATAATGTCCTCTATGGCATCTCTACTCTCTTACTAAACCTTAATTTTTATTTACTGGATGCTTCTCTATTTTCTATAAGAACGAAAGTAGGAGGAGCAGAGGATAAAGGAATGGTCCTGAAGTAAAAAGGAGTGAGTTCAAATCCATCTCCAGATACTTCCTAGTTGTATAATCCTGGGCAAGTAGTTTACCTTCTTTCAGTTTCCTCATCTGTAATAAATTGTTATCAAAATAAAATGAAATCATATTTGAAAAATGATTTAAATATGTTAGTCATTATTACTGTTGTTGTTCATAAAAATATGCCCATCTTCCCCACACTACTCATCCCTCAAAACATACAAACACAGACAAACAGCAACAACAAAAACTCAACTTGGTCCATCCATTCATTTATTATCCAATTTTCCCCATACTCTGTGGCTAAACAACTTGAGAAATAAATTCCTCTCACTTTATTTTAGATAGCATTTAGCACTAACTAATCTTAGTTTACTGAGTGACTGACTAAACCTTCTGAATTTTGACTTTCTACATGATTATTCAACTAAAGTCACTCTCTCCATAGTTACCAATGATCACCACATTGTCAAATGCAAAGGACTTTTCATAATCCTTATCTTTCTTGACCTCTGCCTCTTTTGCCCAGTGAAAATGACATAACCCAAACTATTACAATACATTAAAGATCTGTGATTTCATCAGTGTAATCAATCAATTAATCAATAAACATTTATTTAGTGCCAGTTATTTGCCTGGAACTGTGCTAAGCAATAGGGATACAAAAGAAGGCAAACAAAACAGACTCTGCTTTAGCAGTAAGGAAATTTGAAGATCTTCCCTGCCCCTTAGTAGGCCATTGTGATCTGCTTTTAGCTCTGGCCCAACCCATAGCTTGAATGAGATGGAGCTGAGAGTAGCTTGATGAACGGGTGGAGCACAAAGTGTGCAGCAAGAAGAGAAAGTGAGCCAGAGCTGACAAAGTGCAGGCAGAGCAGAGCAGAGAAGCTAGTATGAGTGAGAGAGGGAGTAATTTTGCCTAAGATACCTTATTTGTGGGAAGACTTGAGGAGGGAAAGTTTGGGGGTGGCCGTGACCCCTGCACTGATAATGTGTATAGATTTCTTTGTTGATATGATGGATTTGACTTTCTGGTATCTAAATAAGTATTTTGGTTTCACCTTTGAGAAAAAGAGTTAATATTTTGCAAAAATACCCTGGAAATACACTTACATATCCATAGTGACTTCTAGGGGTATCACATTGGTCTTACCCTGCCCTCAAGGAGTTCACAATACAATAGAGGACTTTATACTCTAATAGTATCATTTTTTCCAACTTTTCTACGATTAGTGAACATCCACAGGCAATTGCCTAAACATCTGAATAAAGATTCTATAACTTGACTAGAAATAAAATGTTCAGTAATGTGTATTTGTTGGATGATAGGGTGAAGATTCGTGGAAAGAATAGGGACTTGGGTGGACGCTAAGATTATACGTTTCAGAACTGAAATCTCTCTTCTAGATCAACTAAACCAGGGCTCCTCAACCTTTTATTTCTTTATCTATCTATCTATCAATCAATTTATTCATTTATTTCCTTATCCTTTTATTTTTTATTGGCTTATCTGTATGTATGTGTGTTTCATTGAGTCTTTTGGCAGTCTGGTGAAGCCTATGGAAACTTCTCTGAATGATGTCTTTAAATGAAAAAAATAATACACATGAGACTATAAGAGAAGCTGAGTATATTGAAATAGTTATCAAAACCTGACCAAAATACAAAAAACGTTGTTCATGGACACCCAGTTAAGAACTTCTGATTGTAGCCAGAGGTGGGGAACCTGTGGTCTGGAGGCCACATGTGGCCCTCTAAGTCCTCATATGTGACTCTTGACTGATTTCAAACTTCACAGAACAAAGTTAGATTCAGTCAAAGAGATGCATTTGAGGAACTAGGAGGCCACATGTGGCCTCCAGGCCACAGGTTACCCACCCCTGTACCAATACCCCTCAACATAATGATAGCTGGAATATATCTTGTTAAGTTTCCACCAAATCTTTTCTTGTATTTTTGCTCCTCATCCCTGCCTCTAGATAGGATATCTATTCACTTCTCTTCTATTTTTCCAGGCCCTCTACTCCTTTATTAGCAAGGTTTGTCTTTTAAGGATGTAGCTTCTGTGTATACTTTGTGGAGGCATGTCCCCCTCTTCCATGGTAACTGAACCTCTTCTCTAAATGGTCTTGCTCCCTCTCCCTTCACGTTTGTCTTCCCCACCCCTCCAGTCTTGCTTTATTACTTTTATTCTCTCCTCTTTTCCCTGACTAAAATCCCCATGCAATTTCTTCCTCAAAATTCTCTTTTAATACCAGATTATGGTGCTGGAAGGTAAACACAGAATACCTGAGCTGGAGATAAACTAGAAGCAACCGAGTCTAATGCCTACCTGAAGAAGTGTCCCCTCTATAGCATCCCCAAGAAACAATCATTTAAGCCTTTGCCTTAAAATCTCCAAATGAGGAGTAACACAGAACCCTGAGACAACGTATTTCTCTTTGGGATAGACCTAATTTTTCAGAGTTTTTTTTTCTCCCTGAACTTCATCTGAAGTTCACAATAATTTTCACCCACTGCTCCTCATTCTGCCCTGTAAGGCCAAGAAGAAGTCTGGTCCATATACTTTCAAATACTTAAAGGAGCTATCGTTCTTGGTCTTAGAAGACAAGTCAGTTCAACTCTCTGAATTTCACTTTCTGAATCTTTGAAATAAGGCAGTGTTGATTAATAGACAAAGCATTGAATGTGGAAACAGCAAACTGGGGTTGAAGTTTCATCACTGTCATTTATGATTTGTATGATCTTGGACAAATGATACCACTCCCTACTTCAGAAAATTTTGTGTTGGATGAAAATAATTATTGTTTATGTCTCTTTCCCCATATTTGCTGAAGAAAACACTAATGTGTGAAGAGAATACCCAAGGTTACCCAGTGAGTATCACATCAGGGATTAAGAATTTGAATTCAAATTTTCTTACCTTCAGTTCCTTCCGTTGAACTATTTTTCTCATTCTTTGAATACAGTATTAATTCTAGCATACCAAATAATTACAAAGTCATTACTATATTGCTTAAAACAGAAGCTCTAAATATTTGATGAATAGTTGCTTCTATTGCTGTTCTTTTAATCCCATTTAAAACACATTTGTTGTGGTGATAATGAATAATTAACTTCGTCCTTCTTTATCTCATTATTTTTTAATTTTTAGGTGGGTAAATATCAATGGCACACACTTCAAAAAATCATGTGAGGATCAAATTGGGTAAGGGAGAGCATTTATTAAGTACCTACTATGTGCCAGGCACTGTGCTAAGTGCTTTTCAAATATTTTGCTTGATTCTCTCAATGACTCTGTGAGGTAGGTACTATTATTATGGCACATTTAACAGTTAAGGAATCTGAGGCAGACTGAGTTTAAATGAATTGCCCAGTAACACATCAGTTATTATCTGCTGTTGGATTTGAACTTTGATCCTTCTGACTCCAGATTCTATCCTCTGTGCTACCCAACTGCAAAATGAGATAACCTATATAAATCTCAGTCTATACAACCTTCAACTATCATTTAGTGACCTAAAAAAGCTCCCATTGGCCAGAAAGAAGTCACTTTTCAGAATATGAGTAAGAAACATATGTCGATATTTTGATTTCATTTTAAATAATAACAATAATGATTCTGGGAAAAGAAATCACAAAATGATTGAATCATAGATGTAAAATTGACAGGGCTTTGTAGGTAGTCATCAGTTCAAATTCCTCCTTTCCATTATCAAACACTTTTGGAATGTTTACTGGATACCCTGGAAAGGAGATTTAGAGGAATTGGGCAGAATTCCTGTTCACAAGTATTTTGCAATTTAAGCAAACAGACAAGATCAAATATGAATCAGACGCTTAGGGAAGCATTAACTAACAATTCAAGGACACGGTGGCTATCTACAGCATGATAAAACCTTTGGGGAGGTAGTGAATCCATGATTCCCCTGGACTGGTTGGAGAAAGGTATGAATTGGAGTGGTGTTATGAGGCCTTCTCAAGTATTCATAAGTCCACAGATTTAAGGAAAACAACCTTAGACAGGGGTGGAGCCAAGATGGCAGAGTAGAAAGATGCACATACTCTAGCTCTTTCTGCACAGACCATAAAATACCTGCAAAGAAAGAATCTCAACAAATTCTAGAGAAGCAGAAGCTACAGAATTACAGAGTAGAGGAAATTTTCAGCCCACGGTGACCTGGAAGGCCAATGGGAAAGGTCTGTCATGCCAGACGCACAGCCCAGCCTAGGCCACACAGTTCCAGGAGAAGCAGGAACAGAGCAGGCCTTGAAGGTGAAATCACCAGCAGGAGCAGTGGAGGTTCCCGGATCCCTCAATCCACAGGCGACAAAGACACTTGCAAGGTAAGTGAGAGAGTTTTTTCACCTCCCTGACAAGGGAGAAGCGTGCTACCCTAGCCACAGCCTGAGGTGGTGGTGACAGCAGCAGCAGCAGGCCGCAGCTGCTGTAGGAGGCTCAGCTTAAAACCCCTGGGGGAATTAAGAAGCTGATCTGAACCTCAGCCCTGAGAAGTAGCCTTGCCCCGCCTAAAGCCCCTGGAGGAATTGAGCAACTGATCTGAATCTCAGAGCTAGTTCCGGAAGTAAACTCCTCTCCCTTGACTGTGCCACCTTGGAGGAATTGAGATCTTATAGGTCCCCAGAGCATACTCTACTCTTGACAAAGGATCCAAAAGTCAAGTAACTGGTTGGGAAAATGCCTTAAAAAGGGAAAAAAATAAAACTAAAGAAGGTTGTTTCTTGGTGAACAGGTGTTCTCTCCCATGCTTTCAGATGAGGAAGAAAATTTCTTACCATCACGGCAAGAGAAAAAACGTCAAGGCATCTGCATCCAAAACCTCCAAAATAAATATGCAATGATCCCAGGCCACGGAAGAGCTCAAAAAGGATTTTGAAAATCAAGTAAGAGACAAGGAGAAAAAATTGAGAAGAGAAAGGAAAGTGATGCAAGAAAATCATGAAAAGCAAATTAACAGCTTGCTAAAGGAGATGCAAAAAATGCTAAAAGAAGTAGCACCTTTAAAAATAGACTAACTCATTTGGCAAAAGAAGTAAAAAAAAAAAACCAATGAGGAGAAAAATTCTGTAAAAAACAGAATTAGCCAAATGGAAAAGGAGGTTCAAAAGCTCAAGGAAGAAAATAGTTCTTTAAAAATTAGACTGGTACAGATGGAAACTAATGACTTTATGAGAAACTAAGAAATTACTAAACAAAACCAAAAGAATGAAAAAAAATGGAAGATAACGGGAAATATCTCACTGGAAAAGCAACTGACCTGGAAAATAGATCCAGGAGAGACAATTTAAAAATAATGGGACTACGTGAAAGCCATGATAAAAAAAAATAGCCTAGACATCATCTTTCGTGAAATCATCAAGGAAAACTGCCCTGATATTCTTGAACCAGAGGGCAAAATAAATACTGAAAGAATCCACTGATTACCTCCTAAAAGAGACCGAAAAAGAGAAACTCCTTGGAACATTGTAGCCAAATCTCAGAGTTCCCAGGTTAAGGAGAACATATTGCAAACAGCTAGGAAGAAACAATTCAAAAACTGTGGAAATACAATCAGGATAACACAAGATCTAGCAGCATCTACATGAAAGAATGGAAGGTTTTGGAATGTGATATTCCAGAAGTCAAAGGAACTGGGCAAAGATATGATGGAAGGGAGAGTCAAAGGGAGGAGGGAGCAATTAGAAATGAACACTCTTGGGGAGGGGACAAGGTCAAAAAAGAGAATAGAAGTAATGGGGGGGGGCAGGATAGTGTGTGTGTGTGTGTGTGTGTGTGTGTGTGTGTGTGTGTTTGGCCTCGGTTGGCAAAGAAGACCATACCATCAGAGAAATAATGACATGAGTTGCACTTCACTTTGTTTTGAGTGAGGGAGGGCTGGGCAGGTCACTAGCCTCACTTCTCCTCCAGAGTCATCTGAATCCATTGACCAGATGTTCATCAGGATGACGAGATGACTTAGCATGAGGCAACTGGGGTTAAGTGACTTGTCTAAGGTCATATAGCTAGCAAGTGTCAAGTGTCTGAGGTGAGACTTGAGCTAAGGTCCTCCTGACTCCTGTACTGGTACTCTCTCCATTGCACCACCTAGCTGTTCCTGGGGGGCAGGATAGGATGGAGGGAAATATAATTAGTCCTACACAAAATGACTATTATGGAAGTCATTTGAAAAACTACACATACACAGCCAAATTGAATTGTTTGCCTTCTTAGTGGGGATGGGTGGGGGGGGAGGAAGGAAGAGAAGTTGGAACTCAAAGTTTTGGGAACAAATGTTGAGAATTGTTTTTGCCTGCAACTGGGGAACAAGAAATACTGGTAACGGAATACAGAAATTTATCTTGCCCTACAGGACAAGAGAGAAGATGGGGATAAGGGAAGGGAGGGCACATTGGTGGAAGGTGCAATCAGAACGCATGGCATGTTGGGGGGGAGGGGAAAGATGGGGATAATATTTGGAACTCAAAATTTTGTGGAAATGGATGTTGAAAACTTAAACAAACAAACAAATAATTAAAGGAACATTAAAGATGATTTAAACTAGACGTTCTTATGTTTGTCTGTCATGGAACCTTTTATTAGTCTGGAGAAGCCTACAGATTCTCCAGAGCACTTTTTTCATATAAATTTATTTTTTTTTCAGTTTTCAACATTCACTTCCACAAAATTTTGAATATAAAATTTTCTCCCCATCTCTCCCATACCCCACCCTAGGACAGCAAGTATTCTGATTGCCCTTTCCTCCAATCTGTCCTCCCTTCTATGAACCTTCCCCATCACCCCACTCCTTATGTCTTTCCCTTCTATTTTCCTGTACAAAAAGAAACATGTCTATACCTCATTGCATATTTGTCTTATTTCTTTGTTCCATGTAAAAAACAACCTCTAACATTCATTTCTACAGCTTTGACATCCACATACTCTCCCTTCCACTATCCTGACCCACTCTCATTGAGAAGGCAAGAAATTCGATAAAAGTTATACATGTCTGGTCATGCAAAACACCATATGTTGTGAAAGACTAACTATATTTCCCTCTACACTTTTCTGTCCTTCATTTATTCATTTCTTTCCTTTGACATGCCCCTCTACCTATGTGTTTGCTTCTGATTACCTATTCCTCAAATCTGGCATTCCTTCAGTTATCCCCACCTTTTATCCTTCACCTCTACTTTCCTGTAGGGTAAGACAAACTTTCACACCCTACTGAGTGTGTAAGCTATTCCCTTCTGAAGTCAAATCCAGTTACAGGAAGGCTCACATATCCCCGCTTACCTTCTCCTTCTTGCCCCTCATTACAAAAGCTTTCTCTTGTCTTTTTTTCCGTGAGAGGATTTGCTGCATTCTACCTCTCCATTTCTCTTTCTCCTAGTACACTCCTGTCAACATAAACATACACATACACAAACATGTACATATACATACATATGTAAAATATGTATATACACACACACACGACTGTATAAACATATATGCATATATGTGAGTGTGTCTCCTTGACCTGGGAATTCTGGAATTTGGCTACAATATTCCTAGGAGTTTTCCTTTTAGGATCTTTGTATTTCTATTTTACCCTTTTGTTCTAGAATATCTGGGCAGTTTTCCTAAACAGTTTTTTTTTTTTACATTTTATTTTTTCTATTTATTTTCAGTGTTCTACAGTCACTACCATATAACTTAGATTTTCTCCTCTTCTCCCCTCTACCTCCTTCTTACCTTCCCAAAATGGCATACAATTTTATATGGATTCTACACAGACATTCCTAATAAATACATTTTCACTATAGTCATGTGTATAAAAATTAGAGTGATGGAGAGAAATCACATAAAAAACCAAAACATAACAAGAAAGAAAATGATCTGCTATATTCTGCGATTGAATTCCATAGTTCTTTCTCTGGATGTGGAAGGCATTTTGACCTTAGGGAATTTTTTAAGTCCTTGCACTGCAATGAAGTTCCAAGTCTACCAGAAAAATCTTTCACAAACTGTGGTTGTTGTTGTGCACAAAGTTCTGCAGGCTCTGCTCCTTTCACTCAGCATCATATCATGTAAGTATTTCCAGGCTCCTCTGAAGACTTTCTGTTTATCAATTGTTATAGAACAAGAGTATACCATTACACTCATATACCATAATTTATTCAACCATTTCCCAATTGATGGGCATCCCCTTGATTTTGCAGTATTTGGACACCACACGGAGGGCTGCTATAAATATTTTTGTACATGTGGGTTCCTTTCCCATTTTTATGACTTCTTGGGGATACAGTCCTAAAAGCTGTATTTCTGGGTAAAAGGATATGCACATTTTTGTAGCCCTTTGGGCATAGTTCCAAATTGCTCTCCAGAATGGTTGGATCAGCTCACAGCTCCACCAAGAGTGAGTCAATATTCTGACTCTCCCACATTTTCTCCAATAACTATCATCTGGCTGTTTTGTCATGTTAGCCAGTCTGATAGGTGTGATGTGGTACCTCAGAGTTGTTTTGATTTGTATCTCTCTAATCAATAGTGATTTAAAACATTTTTTCTTATGACTACAGATATATTTAAATTCTTCTTCTAAAAATTGCCTGTAAATATTCTTTGAACATTTATCAATTCGGAAATGACTTGTATTCTTGTATATTTGACTCAATTCTCTATATATTTTAGAAATGAGGCCTTTATCAGAGGCACTAGTTGCAAAAATTCTTTCTCAGTTATCTACATTCCTCCAAATCTTGCTTGTTTTGGGGTTGGTTGTGCAAAAATTTTTTAGTTTAATGAAATCAAAATTATCCATTTTGCATTTCATAATGCTTTCTATCTCTTCTTTAGTCAAAAATTCTTCCCTTCTCCACAAATCTTATAAAGACACTACTCCTTGCTCCATTAGCTTATTTATAGTACAAGTCTTTATACCTAGATCACATACCCATTTGGAAGTTATTCTTCTGTACAGTGTCAGGTATTGGCCTATCCCTAATTTCTGCCACACTGTTATCCAGTTTTCCCAGCAATTTTTGTCTAACAGTGAGTTCACTAAATAAGTAAATTCATTTAGGCAGAATTGTCATTTTATTATATTGGCTTGGCCTACCCACAAGCAACTGATCTTTTTCTATTTACTTAGATCTAATTCTATTTGAGTGAAAAATGTGTTTTAATAGTGTTCATATAGTTCCTGGATTTCTTTTGGCAGGTAGAATTCAAGATATTTTATAGTGCCTACCCTAGATTTAAATGGTATTTCTCTTTCTATCTCTTGCTTTTCAGCTTTGTTCCTAATATACAGAAATACAGAGGATTTGTGTGGGCTTATTTTGTAACCTGCAACTTTGCACAAGATGTTTATTATTTCAAGGACTTTTTCCTTGAATTTATGGGATTCAATAAGTATATCATCATATCATCTGCAAAGAGAGATAACTTAGTTTCTTCTTTGCCTATTCTAATTCCTTCAATTTCTTTATCTTGTCTAATTGGTACAACTAACATTTGTAGTAACATATTGAATAATAGTGGTGATAATGGACATCCTTTTTCCATCACTGATCGTACTGGAAATGCATCTAGCTTATCTCGATGGCATATTATGCTTGCTGAAGGTTTTAAGTAGATACTGCTTATTATTTTAAGGAAAGCTCCATTTATTCCTGTGCTCTCCAGTGTTTTTAATAGGAATTGGTGCTGTATTTTCTCAAAAGTTTTTTCTGCATCTGTTAAGATAATCATGTGGTTTCTGTTAGGTTTATTGCTGATATGGCCAATAATGTTGATAGTTTTCCTAATATTAAACTAGCTCTCCATTACTGGTATGAATCCTATCTGATCATAATGTAGTATTCTCGTGGTTAGTTGCTGTATTTTTTTTTGCTAAAATTTTATTTAAAAATTTTGCTTCTATATAAATTAGAGAAATTAGTCTATAATTTTCTTTCTCTGTTTTGGCTCTTCCTGTTTTAAGTATCAGAAACATATTTGTACTATAAAAAGAATTTGAGAGGAATCCTCCTTCCCGATTTTCCCAAACAGTCTATGTAGTATTGGAATTAATTGTTCTTTAAAGGTTTGATAGAATTCACTTGCAAATCCATCAGGCCTTGCAGATGTTATTCCTAAGGAGTTCATTAATGGTTTGTTCAATTTCTTTTTCTGAGATGGAATTATTTAAGTATTCAAATTCCTCTTTTGTTAATCTGGGCAATTTATGTTTTTAAACATACTCATTCACCTCATTTAAATTGTCTAATTTATGGGCATAAAGTGGGGAAAAGTGATATCTAATTACTGTTTTAGTTTCCTCCTCATTGGAGGTGAGTTCAACACTTTTATTTTTGATATTGGTAATTTGGGTTTTTCTTTTCTTTTTTTTAATCAATTTGACCAAAGACTTTAAATTTGGTAGTTTTTTCCCCATAAACCCAACTCTTAGTTTTATAGTTTTTTAAATTACAATTGTATAACTCTCTCCGTTGGTTTCAATATTTCTAATTTGGTATCTTCTTGAAGATTTTCAATTTTTTTTTTGAGCTTTTTCAGCTATACACCCAGTTTATTGATCTCCTCTGTCTCTCTTTTATTCATGTAGGGTTTCAAAGATATTAAGCTTCCCCTAAGAACTGCTTTTGCAGTATCCCATAAAGTTTAGTAGATTGTTTCATTATTATCATTCTCTTGAATGAAGTTGTTGATTGTTGCTATAATTTGTTCTTTAACCCTCTCATTCTTTAGGATTAAATTGTTTAGTTTCCCATTGCTTTTGATTCATGTTTCCATGACCTCTGATTGCATATGAGATTTATGCTATTATGATCTGAGAAGAATGTATTGAATATCTCTGCCTTTCTGCTCTGGACTGTGAGGTTTTTATGGCCTAGTGCACAGTCAATTTTTGTACATATGCCATGTACCACTGAGAAAAAGGTGTATTACTTTCTATCTCCATTCAGTTTTCTCCAGAGACCTATCATATCACGTTATCCAGAGTTTTATTCACCTGCTTAACTTCTTTCTTGTTTACTTTTAGGTTAGATTTATCAAGTTCATAGAGGGGGAGCCTGAAGTTAATCACTAGTATAGATATGCTGTCCATTTCTTTCTGTAACTCCCTTAACTGCTTCGCTAAGAATATGGAGGGTCTACTACTTGGAGCATATATTTTTAGTAATGATATTGCTTTATTTTCTATGGTACCTTTTAGCAGGATATAGTTTCCTTCGTTATCTCTTTTGATTAAATATATTTCTGTTTTTTTCTTTGTCTGAGATTAGAACAAAGAATTATTGGCCTGCCTGAAAGCCATGATGGAAAAAAGAGTCTGGACAATATCTTCCAAAAAATCATCGACTTCGATCCAGAAGACAAAACGGTCATTGGAAGAATGCACCATTCACCTCCCAAAAGGGATTCCAAACTAAAAATGCCAAAAAAATATTCTTGGCAAGTTACAGAACTATCAAGTGAAGGAGAAAATACTACAGGCAGCCGGAAAGAAACCATTCAAATATCAAGGAGCTACAGTTAGGATCACACAAGATGGGGGGAAAGGCACAGATTGTAATCATAACTGTGAATGTGAATGTAATGAACTCTCCCATAAAATGGAGAGGTACAGAAGAATGAATCAGGAGCCATAATCCAACAATATGTTGTTTACACGCAACACATTTAAAATGGGGGGATTAACACAGAGTAAAGATAAAGGGTAAGAACAGAATATATTGTGCTTTAGCTAATGTAAAAAAAGCATGGATAGCAACCCTAATCCCATCCCCTTTCCCGCTGTTTGTGTTTTCAGTTTTCCCTTCGCCCTTTCCCTCCTTAATAGAGTTTTAACTTTTGACCATCACCTCCCGCCTTATAGCCTTCCTTCTTTCAGCCCCCTTCTCTCTTACTACACTTTACCCTTGCTAATTCTTCCCTCACTTTTAGCCTCCCCTTTCTTTTCCCCTTCCTTTCCTACTGCCTATAGAGGGAGTTAGATTTATATACTTGGTTAAGTTTATTGTTACTTTCTTGGAACAAATAGGTGAGTGTACTAGTCAGACAATGCTCGTCTCCCTCCCCTCTTTCCCTCTACTATGATAAAATTTTTTACTTCTTCCTGTGATGTAATTTGCCATTTTCTGCTTCCTCCTTTTCACATCTCCTCTTACGCTTCTGTCACATGCTTAAATCACATTTTTATCACATCATTTACTTTAACCCTGTTTCCTCTATCCATGTATACCTCTTTTATATTTCATGACAGATGTACAATTCTCAAGATTAACAATTATCATATTCCGTAATAGAGAGGTAAACAATTTGAGCAAATTGAGTAACAAGTTTTTCTTTCCCCCTGTTTACCTTTTTATGCCTCTCGAAACTTTTGTTTCAAGATCCCATTTTTTATTGAGTTCTGGCCTTTTTGTCAGGAATGACGAGACATCTTTATTTCATTGAATGTCCTTCTCCTTGCCTGAAATATTATACTGAATTTTGCTGGGTAGTTAATCATTGGTTCTAGTCCCAGCTCCTTTGCCTTACTGAATATCATATTTCAATTCCTTCCGTCTTTTAATGTATAAACTTCAAGGTCTTGTGTGATCCTAACTGTAGCTTCTCGATATTTGAATGGTTTCTTTCTGGCTGCCTGTAGTATTTTCTGCTTCACTTGATAATTCTGTAATTTGCCAACAATATTTTTTGGCGTTTTTAGTTTGGAATCCCTTTTGGGAGGTGAATGGTGCATTTTTTCAATGACTGTTTTGTCTTCTGGATCGAAGTCTTCTAGGCAGTGTTCCTTGATGATTTTTTGGAAGACATTGTCCAGACTCTTTTTCACCATGGCTTTCAGGCAGACCAATAATTCTTAAATTTTCTCTCCTGGATCAATTTTCCTGATCACTTTTTTTTCCCAATTAGATATTTTACATCTCTTCTATCATTCATTAGATTTTCTTTAACGGATTCTTCAAGTCTCAGAGTCATTAGTTTCTACTTGTCAAATTCTTATTTTCATCAAATTGTTTTCCTCAGTTAACTTTTGCATCTCCTTTTCCATCTGTCTAATTTTTTCTTTTAAGGAATTATTTTTTCCAGTTACTTTTTTACTTCCTTTTCCATTTGTTCAATTTTCCCAGTTAGTTTTTGTGCTTCCTTTTTCATTCGTTCAATTTTCCTTTTTAAAGGACTGTTCCATTCAGTGAATTCTTTTTCATACTTTTAAAATTGGTCATTTTTTTCTGTTTCCTTTATCATCTGTTCTAAGAGTGCCCTTTGTGCATGTGAGCAGTTCACAGTCCCTTCTGAAGTTTCAGATCGGAGGTCAGTGCCAATACTGACCTCTTTGTTATTCATGTTTTGGTCCTTGTCCCCATAGATGGATTCTATTGTCTTTTCCTTCTTATTTTGCTTCATCTTACTCATGATGATGATGCTTTGTGTAATGTGGCCTCTGCTCCTTTCAGTTAGAAGCTAGAGAACCTGGTGTTCAGCTGGCTGATGTGAGAAACCAAAGGACAGGTGTCTTTTCTTTTCTTTTCTTTTCTTTTCTTTTCTTTTCTTTTCTTTTCTTTTCTTTTCTTTTCTTTTTCTTTTTCTTTTCTTTTCTTTTGTTTTGTTTTCTGTTTCCCAGATTAGCCCCAGAGCTAGCTTTTTAACTGTGGGGGAGGGATGGTTTGGTCAGTGCATCTTCTCAGCTGTGCTGGAGCAAAGGGAAGCTCACTTAGTGATCTCGACTGCCTTGTTGTCTTCCCATTTCCCCTGGAACCCTGAGGCTCCTGGGTCCTGGTGCAAGAATCCATCCCCCTGGGGCTCCTCTCCATTGGTTCACTGAAGTGAGGCTGTCTGGGATAGCTCCAGTCTGGCACAGTTAGAGGAATCCTCCTTAGCTCTTTTCCTAGATTCATGTGCTTTGAGACTGTTTGACCCTTCTGTTTATCCCACTGATTCAGGATTTTTCTGGGGAAATATTTTATGGCTCTTTCAAGGTCAACAAGGAGATGGGGAGAGGGCATTTACTGATCACTCTGCCATTTTGGCTCCCAGAAATTCAAGTAGGTTCCTTGAGAAATTGTTGAAGGATGATGTCTAGGCTACTGATTTTTTATCATACTTTTCAAGTAGTTCAACAATTTTAAAATTCTCTGTCCTGGATCAATTTTCCAGGCCAGTTTTTTTTTTTTTTCACATGAGATACTTCACATTGCCTTCTATTATTTTAGTTCCTTTGGTTTTATTTTATAATTTCTTGACATCTTACAATGTCATTAGCTTCCATTTGCTGCATTCTGATTTTTAAAGAATTATTTTCTTCAGTGAACTTTTGGACCTTCTTTTCCATTTGATTGATTCTTCTTTTCAAGGTCTTCTTCTCCTCACTGGCTTTTTGGACTTCTTTCACCATTTGGGCTAGTTTAATTTTAAAGGTATTATTTTCTTTTTGGAGTTTCCTTTAGCAAGTTTTTGACTCCCTTTCCAGAATTTTCTTGCCTTACTCTCATTTCTCTTCCCAATTTTTCCTCTGTGTCTCTTACCTGATCTTCAACCTTTTTGAGCTCTTCTGTGACTTGAGAACAATTCATGTTTCTCTTAGAGGCTTTGCATGTAGGAGCTTTGGCTTTGCTATCTGCTTCTGGATGTATGTTTTGATCTTTCTTATCACCAATGATGTAAGAAAATACCTCTTCTTTGAGAAAGTAAGAATCTATTGTCTGATTCTTTTCCCACCATTCTCTCATTTTCCCAGCCAATTACCTAACTTCTGAGCTTTATTAAGTGGAGGTTTCCAGAAGCACCCTCAGTTTAAGCAGTGGCTGTAGCCACCCTGGTGCTGGGTCAGGGGCCAGGGCTGATACCAGGCTGGGACTGGGGCTAGCGATGGGTCTAAAGCATGGTCCCCTCTCAGTCTGGTGTGATACCCTTCCCACTGACCTTTGAAGCTGTCTTTAGCATTTGTGGGTGGAGAAGTCTGGAATCTACAGCAATCATCACTGATTCAGTCCCCTAAGGCCTGCTCCTGCTCAGTTGGCACTGGAAAGGTCCAAGCTGAATTATGTTGTACTCTCAGCCTGGTGCAGCAGACCCTTCCTGTTGACCTTCCAGATTGTCTTATGCTGGAAGTTTGCTTTAGTCTCGCATTTCGTGCCTTCTGCTGCTCTAGAATTTGTTTAGAGTCATTTTTTACATTTCAGGGGTTTGTGAGGGAGAGCTTTAACAGGTCCCTGCTTCTAATCCCCCATATTAGGTCTGACCCAGATTATGGTCTCTCCAGAACTTTTTTAAGGCATGTAATAAAATACATCAGATTCTACAATCAATCAATTATACTGAAATATAAATATGATAGTATTTTAAAATTAAGTTCATGGAACCCAGTTTAAAGCCTATTTTATCTACTCAAATTCCTTTTTTAAAACTAAGGAATTTGAGACCCACAGAGTTTAAAGGAATTGTCCAAAGTCAGATAGGTATTAAGAGACAGAGTAAGTACAGAGTTTCTTTGACCTTCAGTGATGCATTTGCTATTTAGTCAAGGAACTTTTCCAAAGAAAATAATATGCTGAGAATGTGTATATGTGCGTGTGTGTGCATGTGTGTGTGTGTGTGTGTGTGTGTGTGTGATTTTAAAATAGCATTAAAAAGATAAGCCCACTTGGATATGATGTTTTGTTTTTCATTCTCAGTTGCTAGAATAATATTCAACTACAAGTCACAGAAAATGTAAAAAATAATTTCTCCTTTTCCTGGCATCCATAAATATACGAGAATATTTTGCACCTGTTTTACTGGGAGGTGGGGTTGAAGAGGGACTAAGTACCTTATTAGTTCAAAAATGTGATTGCTTTCAAACAGCTCTGCAATTCTTAAACTGCAGGAGCCAACTGCAATCCCCCACTAAGGTTTTCCAGGGCTTACTCTGTCATGCCCAGTTTAACAGTAGATAGACAAATGTGATTAAACGATGCCCTAAATGTAATTGCACCACAGCGTGGAAATGGAGCAGTAAAGCAAATTATCTCTATATTATCACATAATGTGCTAAGAAGTTTTACACACTTTGCATTTGCTTTCTCCAATCTTCAAGCTCTGACATTCTCCAGATATGTAAAATATGGAGCTGGTAAAATTTTATTGTTTCATCTCTCCCCCCCCCCCAAAAAAAAAAACATATAAACGTGGAAAGATTTACTACTTACATTGAGTGGCAATAGTCAGTGGTTTCTTCATGCTAATTAACTTTATTGGTAGTTTTATTATTGGTTTAGAGATGGCAATGAGCTGCGCCTAATGAGTTTTGTATTTTTTGAAAGCCAAAGGATGATATGGGTAAAACATGCTTCTAATATCCAGATAACCGCTTTTAATGCTTAATCATGGTCTCTCTGACAATGCAAAGGAATTCAGTGGTCTGGGCAAAATCTCAGTGATAATATTATATTTTTAAATAGAAGCAAATATGAAATTAAATCGATTTTTGCTTTGTGTTTCTAATCTCCAGAAGTCATAGACATTTTTTTAACAGCTCTATTTTATTCAGGTAATATTTATTTAGCTCCTACCATTATCAAAGTACTGGGTCAGCCATTGAAGACTCAAAGACAAAAATGAAACAGGTTTGCCACCAAGAAAAGCCTTCCATAAGTAGTCACTACCTATATAAACATAAATGTAACACAAATGTAACACAAGATAAAATGAGAATTTAGAGATAACAATAGCTAGAAGGATGGGGGAAGGTTTCATATAAGCAAAAGAAAAAAAAAAAAAACCTTAACTATATCTTTAAGCAAGCCAAGAGTTCTATGAGAGGTGAAAAAGAATGTGCTTCATGAATAGGGACCTATCTTTCTATTGTGCATGTAGTTTTGCCTAATTTAAAGATCTTTTCCATTAATTAATAGGCCCACATGAACTACTTAAATCACATGATAGCCCAAGTCACATGTAGTGGGAGGAACTTTCTGAATAGATGGAAGAGGAAGGGTGAAGCAAAACTGGGAGGAAATAGGTGAAAACTATTAGAGCATAGGAGAGAGATGAAACAAGCAGGCAGCTAGACTAGTGAGTGTTTGCTTGTGGAACAGCCCCAGCAGGGTACTGGAAATTGGGGGTGGGGGTGGGGGTGGGGGTGGGGGGAGACTTGGGAATGGAGCTGCCGCCTGCAGTGCTAATGTATATTGTCTTCTTGGTTATAATGGATTTGGCTTTCTGGTGTCTGAATAAATGTTTTTCTTCTGCCTTCTATATGGAGAGTCTGTTATACTTTGCAATTCAGAACTATGCTGGCCTAGTCATAGTTGCCATCAGGGCTGTGAATATTGCTTTGGTGATACAGTCTTAGGTAAAATGAGGCGTTTGTAGATAGAGTAAGACAGTTTGGCTAAAAGTTTGAATGAGAGAGACTAAATTTGAACACAATTTTTCAATTTCAAAATGTTTTCTCTAAGTCTTTTTCTTCTTTAAAAGGTCAGTGATTATACTTAGAGTCAGATGGACATAGAAAGTTTGGTTAGTTAGACAACTTCCTATAGAATCCCAGATTAGCCTTAGTTTTAATGGTAATATATTTGTCATGCCATACGTTGAGAGGTCAATTCCAAATAACCCCACCCCAAAAAAATTACAAAATAAGTTTTGGTTGGCATAGTTGGCTTATACATTGCCAAAATTTCTCCCAGCATGGTCCACCCACCCACTCACCTCACATCGAATTATTCCAAATACTAAAAAGAATATGTTTAGAGAAAAAGGGGGAAAAGAAAGAGAACATATCAAAACTGATTAATACATAAATAGTTTGAAAGTATGTGCAATACTTCATATCACTTGACTTCCCACCACTAGACATGAATATGTGTGTGGTGTGGAGTGTCTTCTCATATCTCTTCTTTAGCATTAGACTTTTTCTTTGCACAGTTACTTTTGGGGAGGGGGGAAAGAAAGAAGTTTTGTCAGCACCTCTAATTTCCCTCTTTATCTCTTTCCTATTTTTGTGTATAGTTACTCTATATTATGTGTAAATTTTCATATAGTATAGACTCCTTAACTTTCAAATTGGGAGGTGCGTCCCCACAGCATGGTTATTATGACTCTCAGATAAAACCTTTTGGTTTCTATCATCCCAGCACTATAGGTTAAGAGCTCCACCAGCACGCTTCCTTTAACACTGATCTACTAGAATCAAAAAGCATTTTAGAAGAAATTTTCATTTAAATGTCATAATAAGAACAGTTAAGTACAAAGCATTTCCCTCAAAGCCAGCACGGCACTTTCTTAGTAATACCTAAGGAGTAGGAAGGAAGATAATTGAAATAAATTTCAGACAACTTTCCATTCCATGGTTATTAGTTATGTGGTCTTTCATTTTCATAAGCAACTTTGCAGAATATTATGTCTCCCACAAAATAAACTAATAGCCCAAAATGTCTTCAAGATATTGAATGACTTGAAACTTAGCATTTGTCATCTCACTCAGTTCCTTCTCTCTCCTTTGATTGTAAGGGTGACAGGTGGAATAGTCTTCTCTTTCCACAGACTTCCTTTTTAGAGGTGCTCTGTTCTTTCAGAAATTTATAGGTAACTCTCCAATCTTCATCAGCATTTCAGCTTGGTTTCAGCTCTGCTCCATGGAATATTATAATCCCTAGTTCCATCCCTCCTCCAAATTTTTCAAATCCCATTTTTTGTGTTGTTGATCCTCATTAGAATGTAAGCTCTTTGAGGTCATATGCTTTTTCTTATTTTTGTCACACTCAACTCAGTGTCTAGCACATAGTAGGCTCTTAATATATGTTTGTTTAATTGAACTAAACCAAAACTTAAAATACAATCTTGGTAATTATCAAGTACATATGGAACAAATGTGGCAGAGCCAACTCACACATCTGAGGAACCAAATGCTAACACCTTCATGCTAGAGCAGAACAGGGCTGGGTTGTAACGACTCCACTGCTGAGTAAGGTCATGCAACTTGGCTGTTCAACTGACTTCAGCTGATCACTCAGTGGATCCAGGCATTGGATGCAGCTATTATGAGTCAGGAACCAAGAGACTGTTGTGCAATGGGACTTGCCCTGCTTAGGTTAGGTCAAACTCATAACCTGACTATTACGGTGCTCACAGGATGTGGTACCTATGCTAGCTGGGACCATTTGCTGGAGTCTCTGGCAGGATTTCTTGATGCATTATTGTAATATTTACCACTTCCAGGGTCTTATTAAGACCTGGGAGGTGGAAAATGCCTAGGCTCTCTTATTTGATATTTCTCCCACTTTCAAAGCAAGGTTTCTCACTGAGGAGACTCTACTATTATTTGTGGTGACCATACTAGTTTTCTAGTTTCCTAGGTTCATGTCATATCTTCTACAGAAAACTAACTGGATCAATTTCATTGTTTTTATTGACTTTTCATATGTAATTGAACTTTTAAAATATTTTATACTTTCTAAATTTTTTTTCCAAGTTACATTTCAAGATTTTTGTTTTGGAGACTTAAGAACTTTAAATTTGCTAATTCTCAATCAGGCAAACAATTACAAATACTTGGCCATTTTACCATTGATCTTCTAGTGAACTTTTTTTTTGTCCTATTGGTAGCATGTGATGTGTATTTGCATGGGTACTGAATGAGATAAATTTGATTTCATTAAAATATCAAAGTCAAAGAATGACCATGTGACATGGAGTTAATTTCATTGTTACTCCTTCTTTTTCAAATGGGTCCAGTGGAGTCACGAGGTGACGTCTAGGAATTCATGTGAATTGGATTAAATGAGACAGAGTTGCACAAAGTTTTCAGCCTCATTCTCTCTTCCACAGTCACTGAAGTCCAGTGGCAAGATAAATGTCAAGATGACCAGTCATGGTGCGGATTTAATAGCTGATTTTGGTATGTGTGACTTCTGACCAATCTCTAAGTGTTCCACAGTGCCTAACTTCATGGCCATTGGAACAAACTGTTCTCATTTGCCCATTCTCACAGGCTTGGGGTAAATGTCTATTACAGACTTGAAAAATTAGTGACACACAAATTTCAGGAGGGTGATACTGTCTTGTAATTTTGCAGAAGAGTGGTGTATGCAGTTAAAATTTCTGGCAGATGATGTTTAAATCATGAAAGAAAAGGGCAGAGGTGAAAGAAATATTAGTCATTTTAAAAGTGCATGTTATTTTTATGATAGAAAAGTTTAATTCTAAATTATACTAGCTGACCTTTGAGTTTCTTTCCAACTATGAGATTCTAGAGCCCCTCCAATGAATTCACAGTCATTTAAAACTGAGAGGACCTTGAAGGTCATCTTGATAATACCCCTCATTTTTTAGATTAAGATACTGAGGCCAGAGAAGTGAAAGTACAACCCCAAATTCACACGGAGAGTTGATACCAAAACCAAGAATAGAAGCCAGATTTATATACATTCAGTTTAGTGTTCTTCCCACTACTACATGAGATAAGGAGGAGTTGTTAATTATCCATTTCATTCATAATGCATACATTGAGTAGCGATCCAACACTGACCTTCTGGTTACATATTATTACTCTCTATGCTGGTTTGTTCTCTCCAACAAGACTACTAGAGAGTCTAGATTCACAGAGAAAAATTATTACTATATCATTGTTCAAGGGATAACTGTGTGGTGTAAAATATATATCCCCCTTTCTTATCTGTAAAGCCTCCACTGATGACATTCCATTTATACAAAAATAGCCAATCACAATGCTAGGACATTTAGATCTCAGAGATAATCATTTGTTTCCCAATAAAGAAAACAATAATTATAATGATCATGATGATGATGACCTCATAGGTATCACATATTAAAAGAAATATAGAAAAGATAAATGTAACACCATCCACATATTAACCTTAATTTCAATATCCAACGAGGGCACTCAGCATGAATGAATTAACTCATAGAGATCTGGCAAAAATTACACAAATGAGAAATACCCCTATTATCACAACTCTGAAAATATGAACTATGGAGGAGATAGAGGAGAGGAAAAAAGGGGAGGAGAGAGCAAAACTCCTGTGACACATTATATTGCTGACAATTTTGTCAGTGGGACAATTGTCTGTGAAGATAGATGACTTTTTGTTTCTCTTAAAGGGCCAAGTGATAGAGTGAAATAAATACCAATCTACTCCTCAAACCTGGAATTTCTTCCCAAGAAAATCCTAACTCCCAAAATATACCAATATCAGTAGAATTATGCAAACTATTAAAGACTTTAGCAGAAGTGGAGAAGTCTATTTATTTAACTGTCATTTTAAATTTCATTGATTATAAGACTGTAGGGTGACAGATTTAGGATTAAAAGACCTTCCAATCCTCCATTTTACATATGAGGAAATAGATTGAGTAACAAGTAGAGTTGTTGTTGTTGTTGTTGTTGTTTTTTGTAAGTAGATCATTCATGGTGGTGGTCGTGGTTCAATTGTGTCCATCTCTGTAACCCCATTAGAGGATTTTTTTTTTTTAAGCGAAGATACTGGAGTGGTCTCCAGGTCATTGTACAGATGAGGAAGTGAGCCAAACAGGAGTAAGTGTTCGTTTGCTCAAGGTCACAAAGCTGTCAAGTGTCTGAGGCTGGATTTGAACTATTGAACATGAATCTTCCTAATTCCATGTTCAGTGCTTTTTCCACTGTACCACCTAGCTGCTTTCATTTATGTTGGTAGATGGAGGAAATTTGATTTCCCAGTGAATTTTTTTTGTTTTTTTAATTTATAAATGTTTGAATTGGGTTAATAATGATTGCCTCATCGCCTAAGAAATGCAAGTATGCAAATAGTTTAAGATTTTTCTGTATATTTTTCCTTGTCTCATAGGTTCCTGCCTCATGATTGCTGAATCTCAATTTTGCCTCAATTTTCCACCGTCCTCCAGTAGGAAAATCCTTGCATAGTCAAAGTTCATCTTTGTCACTATATCTAGGTCTACCATTTGTACTAGCTCTCATTTCACCTGATTTGGAGTGAATTTTCTCAGCTTAGTTATATTAATATGTCTCCAAGTGTTGATATCAATAACAACAAATAATGTATTAGTATTGGTTGGGTTCTCTTTAAAAAGTAATGAAAGGGAAGATACGCTAGCAGATTTATATTCAAGAAAGAAGTGTTTATATCCTAGAATACTGAACTATAGTTTCCTTTGAAATTAAGAAAAAAGGGGGCGGGGGCAAGAAAGCATGTTGTCATTCCATTTTCATTTCTGTTTTGTTTTGTTTTACTTTGCTTTTATTCTTATGTCTGAATCACTCTTTAATAATGTAGTTTGGAAAATAAGAGCACCTCCAGTTTAGATAACACTTAAGTATGTGGCTCCATGTCAGAATGAGTTGCTGAAATATCTTAAAAAGTGATTGATTTTCTAGATCAGAAAATCCATGTTTGAATGGAAAAAAGAGGAAGTGTTCATGTAATGCATACATCATGTGGTTTCTAAATTTTCAATAATAATGATAGATTCTTACATAGTGCCTAAATGTTTCAAATGCCTTACATATTTTATCACTGTATGAAAGGCTTTGGGCTTCTTATCCCAAGTTGAATTGGATTAGTAAGTTGTGATAATGACTACTGCTCCCCTCTAAGTTTTAGGAGGTTTTATGGCTTCTAATACTATCACATATGAGCCCTCACTGGTGTGCTTGACAATATCATTTAATGAGTTAACATCTATCTAATATCAATTAACCTATTAGTATCAGTTAATTTTATAAAGGGACAATTTCTGGAAAAGGATAAGAAAGAACAAATTATAATAACTCCTTCCCACTCCTCCCTCCCACTTCCAGGCATAGAGGCTCATTCTCCCCTATTCAATTCCATGGTGGTTGGATAATATGGACTCCAACTTAAAGCTGTGTTGTCCTTCGTTTTCAAAGAAGACCATGACGTCAAAGAAATGATGCCATGCCTTGCACTTGACTTTGTTTTGAGTGCGGGCTTGTTGTGCAAAGTCACCAGCCTCACTTCCCATTCTGGGCCTTCTGGATCCAGGTGCCTGGA
Organism: Notamacropus eugenii; assembly: GCF_028372415.1. NCBI lineage: Eukaryota > Metazoa > Chordata > Mammalia > Diprotodontia > Macropodidae > Notamacropus > Notamacropus eugenii. The sequence goes on along the minus strand of NC_092873.1, from coordinate 364,363,087 downwards.
AAAGGCTCAGGATGCACTGGGAGACCTTGGCCTATTCAGTTACTCACTTAGAGTGAGGTAATGCCCGTTCAATGACAGGCTTGTTTAAGAAATAAACAGGAAATGGCCCCTTTAATGAGCAAAAGAAAAAGATAAGTTTAAAGTACTTGCTGTCAGATATCACCATCCCACCCATCCTGGAATAGGGTAGTTCCAGGTTCCAGAATTATTTCCCCCTTCTCAGAATCTTCACCAAGCTCATTTCTGGGTATAGAGTAGCCAGTGCATTAGTTAATCATTTCTTCCTTGTTTGACTTTGTGGAATGTTGTCGCCTGGGACTAGCTGCTTGTCACATCTAACTGCTACCCTGACTGGTTCTGTAGCTTGAATTGTAGGTGAGATTTGGTATGGTTTTGATGTTTCTCAGATGTTAACTGAGCATTCAAACAGATGGAAACTCATTCAACTAAGAGATAAAATTCAAAAGAGAGAAGAATCAGAGGGGGCTTTTCACAAATATATTCGCAATACAAGTATATAGTTGCCAGGGGAGGGAAGGACTCCTCTATCTGGGAGCTCAGAACACATTTTGAGTTGTTTTCATTTTGTTTGGGCTTTTTTGGGGGGGGAGGGGGTTGTTGTATCTTCAACCCTTAGTATAGTGTCTGGCACAAGTAGTTGAGACGTTATGGAGCTAACAACAGATACAACAAAATAGGCTATTCAAACTATGCCCAAAGGGTTATAAAATGTGTATACCCTTTCATCTAGAAATATGACTTCTAGGGTTGTACCCCAAAGACATCATACAAATAGAAAAAGACCCCTCACGTACAAAAATATTTATAGCAGCTCTTTTTGTGACGGTAAAGAATTGAAAATCGAAGGGATGCCCATCAATTGAGGAATGGCTAAACAAGTTGTGGTATATGAATATAATATAACATTATTGTACTAAAGAAATAATGAGTAGGCAGACTTTAGAAAAACCTGGAAAGACTTATATGAACTGCTCCAACCTTTATTTTAACTTTACATGTGTGTTTTTGTTTTGAGTGTGTACCTTATACACTACATATTTTTGTATTCTGGTTACTAATTTATTCTGCTATCCACTTCCATTTTATGGATTAGTTCATTGCCTTTACATTCACAATTATGATTATTAATTGTGTATTTCCCTCCATCCTATTTTCTTTTGTTTACCCTTCTCTTTTTATCTTGTTCCTCGTCAAAAGTCTGCTTGACTTCTGACAGAGCCCTCCTTTAAACCAGCTTCTCTTTTACTATTTCCCCACCCCCTATCTTTTATTCCCTTTCTTTTATATTTTCCTATTTGGTAAGATAGATTTCTATACCTAACTGAGTGTGCATATATATTCTTCCAACTTTGAACCAATTCCAATGAGAGTGAGTTTCAAGTATTGCCTGTCGCATCTCCCCCCCAAAAAACATTTCTTTTCTACCATAAAAGCTTTTCCTTGTGTACCTCTTTTATGTGAGAAACAATAAATCTTCATTTTATCTATCCCTTCTTTCCTTTTCCCAGTGCATCCTTCTCTCTCACTCCTACTTTTTTGGGGGAGAATCGCACTAATATAATCAAATGATTTGCCATTGTTCTATATAAACTCTTTCTAACTGTAGGAGTTACATGTATAATCTTCCCATATAAAAATTAACTGTATTGAGTCCCTTATGATTACATTTTCATGTTTACTTCTTTATGCATCTCTTGAGTCTACTGTCTGAATGTCATTTTTTTAAATTCAATTTTGGTCTTTTCATCTGGAACACTTGAAGCTCATCTCTTTCATTAAATATCCATTCATCCACTGAAAGGGAAACTGTTGCCTGGGTAGGTTATTCTTGGTTGCAATCTTTCCTTTTTTGCTTTCCAAAACATCATAGTCAAAGCTTTCATTCCGTTAATATGGAAGCTGCTAAATATTGTGTGATCTTAATTGTGGCTCCATGATATTTGAATCATTTCTTTGGGTCCTTACAACATTTTCTTCTTGACTGGAAAACTTGGAATTTAGCTATAATAATAATATGATATATCATATATAATATATTATATATTGTGTGTGCGATATGATTGCTTTTCCTGCTTTTTTCTTCAGTTAGAACATAAAATCACTTCCTCATATTTTTATTTTAATTCTGTGTTTGCTTTTCTTCTTTTTAGTGTTTTCTTGTAAATAACATATTGAATCAAGGTTTCTCATCCATTCTGCTATATACTTCAATTTATGGGTGAGTTCATTGCATTCACATTCAAAGTTATGATTTCTAACTGTGTGTACTTCCTTTTCTGTTTTTCCCTCTTCCTCACCTTTAAATATATTATTTTGCTTTTGACTAAAGCCTCCCTTAATCTACACACCTTATTAATCTCTCCTTTTCTCTTAATCCTCTTTCTTCATATTTTCCAGTTGGGTAATATATATTTCTGTACCCAACTATGTGTATATGCATTATTTTCTCCTTTAACTAGTTCTGATGTGAGATTCAGCTGTCATTTACTGGGAAGTAGGTCCACATACACAAATGTTCTTCTCTTAGCCACATATCACTGCATTGCTTGCTGCTTCTCTGCACTACATCTTTTTTTGCTGATATTTTTCATTTTCTGTCTGATTTATCCCACTTTTGCTTAAGCTTAGTGTTATATATAAAACTCATTTTACAGACTGGAAAAAAGAAAGAAGGAAGAGGAAAAGAGAAATATAAAAAAGAAAGCAAAGAAAAGATTAAATTCTCTCATATAATTACTAATTTTGAAAACAATTTTAGAAGGGAAAAAAGGGGTTTTAATTTTTCCTCCTTACCCTATTCTGTGGAAAGACTTTCTTCCTAAGTGTATTCACTCTTCCCAATTCTCCCCATAATCATCTCCCCACTACCCACAATTTCTCAGCCTGCTATAAGACCTTTCCTCAATATCCTCTCCCATTGACACCCAGTAATTTTGAAAATAACATTTGAACACAAAACAATTTTTCAAAATAACTTACCTGTTTAACAATATTCAGTCTTTAAAAAGAAATCAATTTGGTGTAGACAATTTGGAAAGACAGTTATTTTACAAAGACTTATCAGTAATCAGTCACCTTGCAAAAGTAATTAGTCATGATATAATGGGAAGCTTTATAGAACAAATGTTCGTTTGAGTGAATTACTTCAGTGGACATAAACTGCCAGGAAATACAAGGTTAATCCCTGAGAAGAAAACCACAGAACACATCTTATTATGGGTTGAAAAATGCATAAAAATCCATTTGCTAAGTGGGTCTATTTAATCAATACTCTAGGTATGGACATTTTCTTCTTTTCTGAAGAGTGCACTTTCCTCCTACTCAGGTCACTACGTAAGGGATGGATGCTTTCAATCTTGCTATATTATATTCTCCTTTTGAAAATGCGTTTTAGTAATGTAACTATGGCCACAGAATTAAAATATAGGAGAAGGCCAATGGGGCCAGAAGAAGCCCAGCTTTTACATTCAATGCCCCTTTCACAGGAGTCAAAAATGCATTTTATGAGAGACATTAGGCTATTCAGGAGCTATATGAAGATTTTGAGATGAACTTAGAATAACAGATGAGTGAAGGTACATTGCAGAATTAGCAAGGAGAGAAAAACATGCAATTAGCATTCTACCATACTGTATTAGTTGGACGGAAAATTTACCCAGTTGCACTATGTGCATAGCTGGTTATTGTCCATACCAAAAGGAATTAATTACAGAGAGTAGAATATTTATTTTTGGGGGGAGTGAGATATTCACCAACAGTATATAAAAGAGTAATAGGAAGAACTTTCTCGAAAGCATAACCAACTGCATTCTGCTGTTATTTAGTTGTTTCAGCCATGACTCAGATAGTTCAAGACCTTATTTGTGGTTCTCTTGGCAAAGGTACTGGAGGGGTTTGCCCTTTCCTTCTCCAGTTCATTTCACAGATGAAGAAACTGTGACAAACAGGGTTAAGTAACTTTCCCAGGGTCATACAGATAGTAGATGTCTGCAATTGGATTTAAACTCGTCTTCCTGATTCCAGGCCTCAAGATCTATGTATTGAATTCCCTAATTGCCCCTTTGCATTCTTCCCTTATATGTTTTGCGTAAAAATTAAGCTTTCCCACTCTGGGTGAGGGGTGGGGATAGGGTGGAATTGAAATATAGGTCATACACTTTGAAAGATAGGGAAAACAAGCATAGAAGCAAATATTGTTTATTCCTTGAGGTGAAAGTTCTCTTCAGGTTAATACTATTATGTTAGGCTCAAGATTTCAATAAACAGAGATTACGTCTTGCACTCAACTGATCTAACTCCAGCATTTTTTTGGTTGACATTCATATCGTTAGTGAAGCAGTTACTCACACAAAAGGATATAAGACATATTTTCCTTTAGCTTCACTGTTACCCTAAGTCCCTGATTCAGAGAAGTGACTGCAGAAACCTGGAACTCAACTCGATCCAGGCCTTTGCTCAGTTCTGGGGGACCCATATTTTAGAAGCTATAAGATTTTACACATATATAGTTATGACCTAAAACCTTTTTAAACAAATTAATCAGTTTTGCATAGGCCAAATAAAGCTAAATCTTGGTCTTGTTACTATTCTCTCGGTGTCATGAACTATATTCAGAGAATTTATTAGTTGTTTTACCTTTCTCTTACCTGAATTTCTTCCTCTAATCCTCTCTCCCCCTTTACTGGGTAAAAGAAACTGGAATAACTGGAATTCATTAGTAATATTAAAAGGTCCAAATTTATTAATATTTCTTATGGTGAGAGGAGATAGCTATTAAAGGATGATTACATAAATTATCTCCCAGAATTTTGAGTTGAAAAGAATTTGTCACCTGTCCAAACCTTTCATTTTTCAGATAAGGAAACTGAGGCCCTCAGAAGTTAAATTACACAAGGTTATACAGTGAGTGACAGAGACAAAATCCAAACTCAGACCTTCTGACTCTAAATTACTTGTTCTAGCAGTTTAGCCTTCCTCTTATGTAGATTACTCATATAATGAATATTTCTTTTTTTATAGTTTTCAGATATTGTATTCGTTCATAGTTTTATTCATTTCCAGGATTAGGAATAAAAAAAAAAAATTAGAACAATTAGCATAGTGATTTCACTTACCCTCCTCTGATTCTCTCTCATCTTTGATCTCAGGCTGTCTTCAGTATACCTCCTGCGGAATATCCTGTTGTTAGATAAAATAAACCATGGAGAAGACAGAGCTTCACAAAATCTTCCCCTAGTTCATTTTCTCCATCACCAGGGCTAGCACATCCTTGTAAAACCAATGACAAAATGCAAAGTTCCCCTTCATCTCATTCTTTCCCTACTTCTTAATCTCCTTCCTCTTACATTTTCCCTTTCTCTGTTTTCTGGAACCAAGATTGATCTTTAGAATTATGCAGAATTTAGCTTCTTTTTACTTTTCTTTTCATTTACATTATTGGAGTCATTTTTCATATTGCCCTCCTGATTCATGCATTCCACTTTGCATCATTTCACACAGACTTTACCATGGTTGTATGAATTCCTGATATGTATCACGTAAACCTTGTGAGGATCTTCATTGAGAGACAGCTTGGTATAGGGGAAAGAGAACTGGAGTCAGAGGACCTGAATTTGTATGGACATTTTCTTCTGCAAGTTACTTAATCTTTCTGGGTCATGCTTTCCTCCTCTAGTCCACTTCTTGGCGGAGCGCAACCAAGGATTTCTTGCTTTTGCTCTATAGTGTCTTAGCTGTCAGGACGATCCATATCTTCAAAGATGGTTTCTCTCCAGCCTTGGCTTTAGTTTCTGTAGCTATGAAAGTCTGGAATGAGCTTTATTGCTGAGGCTGTGCTGGGTCTTCTGACATGTGAAAGCTCACAAGATCATAATCTTATCTTTTTTTTGTCCTATGCTCATTCACCTAAAATCAGTAAAGAATAAATATAGAGGCAAAGAACGAGGTACCATGTATTCATAAGTAAGTGTGGACCAGTGTGAGGGGGGAGAGAAAGAGAGAGAAGAAGAAGAAGAAGAAGAAGAAGAAGAAGAAGAAGAAGAAGAAGAAGAAGAAGAAGAAGAAGAAAGAGGAGGAGGAGGAGGAGGAGGAGGAGGAGGAGGAGGAGGAGGAAGAGGAGGAGGGAGAGGAGGAGGAGGGGGAGGAGGAGGGAGGAGGAGGAGGAGGAAGAGGAGGAGGGAGAGGAGGAGGAGGGGGAGGAGGAGGAGGAGGAACACGCAAATCGAAAGAGAAAGAAAGGAATGAGGGTTCTCCTATACTTGGAGATCCATGGAATCTCATCTTCCTATTCATAGAAAAGGGAAGTACAGCTTTGCCGCATTTACATCCAATTGCATAAGCAAGTCAAGCCATCACCCCATAATGACATTGGCTCTCTTTGAAGATGAAGGGACAAACAAAAGCCTATATGCCAAGCACTAAGCTAAGTACTAGAGTACAAATAAAAGTCCAAAGCAACTCTTGTTTCCAAGTTTATGTTCTAATGGGGATGATAGCATGGACATAATTAGATATATACAAAATACATATAAATGGCAAGTAACCTTAGAGAGGAGGGAATTACTGTCTGAGAGGAGCAGGGTATGTAGATATCAGGAATCACTTCTGTAGACTTCGAATATGAGCTGAATCTTAAAGTAAGACAATGTTTACTTTTTAAAAATTTTATCATCCCTTTAAAAAAATTTTTAATGTTCTACAATCACTACCATAAAACTTAGAATTTCTTCCCCCTCTTTACCCTCCACGACCCTCCTGCATCCCCACGATGGCATACAATTCTATATAGGCTCTACACATATATTTTTATTGAACACATTTTCACTACAGTCATGCTGTGTAGACAAACTAAAATAAATGGAAGAAATCATATAGCAAATCAAAACTTAATACACACACACACACACACACACACACACACACACAAATGATCTGCTATATTCTGCTAATGAATTCCATAGTTCTTTCTCTGAGTGTGGAAGGCATTTTGCCTTAGAAGACTGTTGGGAATTTTTTTTTTTTATTTTTACGAAGTTCCAAGTCTACCAGAAAAAACTCTCCCACACTGTGGTTGTTGCTGTGACAAAGTTCTCCTGGTTCTGCTGCTTTTGCTCAGCATCAGATCGTATAAGTCCTTTCATACGTCCCTGAAATCTTTCTGTTCATCATTTCTTATGGCACAGTAGTACTCCATTACATTCATATACCATAATTTATTCAGCCATTCCCCAATTGATGGGCATCCCTTTGACTTCCAGTTTTTGGCAACTACAAAGAGTGCTGCTGTAAATATTTTTGTACATATGGGACCTTTTCCCACTTTTATGATCCCTTGGGGGTACAGTCCTAGAAGCGATATTGCTGGGTCAAAGTGTATGCACATTTTTGTAGCCCTTTGGGCATATTTCCGAACCGATCTAGAGAATGGTTGGATGAATTCACAGCTTCACCAACAATGAATTAGTGTTCCAACTCCCCCACATCCTCTCTAACATTTATCATTTTCCTGTTCTGTCATGTTTGCCAATCTAATAGGTGTGATGTGGTACCTCAGAGCTGTTTTAATTTTCATCTCTCTAACCAAAAGTGATTTAGAGCATTTTTTCATATGACTACAGATATCTTTAATTTCTTCCTCTGAAAATTTCTTGTTCATATCCTTTGACCATTTATCAACTGGGGAGTGACTTGTAGAGCTATACATTTGACTCAGTTCTCTATATATTCTAGAAATGAGGCCTTTAACCCTGAAATTAGCTGTAAAAATTCTTCAACAATTTACTACAAACCCTCCGAATTTTGGTTGTATTGGGTTTGCTTGTGCAAAAACTTCTCAGTTTAATGTAATCAAAATTATCTGTCTTGCATTTCATAATGCTTTCTGTCTCTTCTTTAGTAAAAAAATTCTTCCCTTCTCCAAAAATCTGATAAATACACTATCCCATGCTCCTCCAGTTTGCCCATGATTTCAATCTTTATACTTAGATCGTGTACCCATTTGAACTTTATTCTTGTGTACGGTGTCAGGCATGGATCTATGCCTACTTTCCGTCACATTGTTTTCCAGTTTTCCAGCAATTTTTGTCCAACAGTGACTTCTTATCCCAGAAGCTGGGGTCCTTGGGTTTATCAAACAGGAGGTTGCCACATTCCTTGCCTACTGTATCCTGAGTGCGTAGTCTATTCCACTTGTCTACCCTCTGTTTCTTAGTCAGTACCAAGTGGTTTTGAAAATTGCTGTTTTACAATACAATTCGAGATCTGCTACCACTAGACCACTTTTCCTAGCGTTTCTTTTCATTAGTCCCTTTGATATTCTGGACCTTTTGTTCTTTCAGGTGAATTTTGATATTATTTGATCCAGCTCTAGAAAATAATTATCTGATAGTTTAATTGGTATGGCACCAAATAAGTAAATTAATTTAGGTAGAATTTTCATTTTTATTATATTAGCTCAGCCTAAACATGAGCAACTAATATTTTTCCACTTACTTAGATCTGACTTTATTTGTGCAAAAAGTGTCTTGTAACTGTGTTCATATAGTCCCTGGGTTTGTTTTGGCAAGTAAACTAACAAGTATTTTATAATGTCTACCCTAGCCTTAAATGGGATTTCTATTTCTATCTCTTGCTGTTGGACTTTGTTGCTAATATATAGACATGCAGAAGATTTGTGTGGGTTTATTTTGTTACCTGCAACTTTGCCAAAGTTGTTTATAATTTCAAGTAGTTTTTTTACTTGAATCTCTGGGATTCTCTAAGTATATCATCATATCATCTGCAAAGAGTGATAACATAGTTTCTTCTTTCCCTATTCTTATTCGTTCAATTTATTTATCTTGTCCAATTGCTACAGATAAACATTTCTAGTACCATATTGTATTACAGTGGTCATAATGGACATCCTTGTTTCAGCCCTGATCTTATGGGAAACGCATCTAGCTTATCTCCATTGTATGTAATGTTTGCTGAAGGTTTTAGGTAGATAGTGCTTAGCATTTTATGGATAGTTCTCTTTATCCCTGTGTTCTCCAGTGTTTTTAATAGGAATGGGTGTTGTATTTTGCCAAAAGCTTTTCTGCATCTGTTGAGATAATGATGTGGTTGTTGCTAGTTTTGTTGATGATATGATCGATAATGCTTATAGTTTTCCTAATATTGAACCAGCCCTGCATTCCTGGTGTGAATCCTACTTGATCATAATATATTATTTTCGTGATAAGATGCTGTCTTCATTTTGCTAAAATCTTATTTTAAATTTTTTTCATTTGTATTCATTAGAGAAATTGGTCTATAATTTTCTTTCTCTGTTTTGTCTCTTCCTGGTTTAAGTATCAAAACCATATTTGTATCATACAAAGAATTTGGGAGTTCTCCTTCTTCCACAATTTTTGAAAATAGTCTATATAGTATTGGAATTAGTATTGGAATTAACTGTTCTTTAAATGTTTGATAGAATTCACTTGTAACTCCATCTGGCCCTGGAAATTTTTTTCCTAGGGAGTTCATTGATGGTTTGTTCAATTTCTTTTTCTGAGATGGGGTTGTTTAAGTATTCAAATTCCTCTCCTGTTAATCCGGGCAATTTGTGTTTTTTAAAATACTCATCCATGTCGTTTGGATTATCAAATTTGTGGGCATAAAGTTGGGCAAAGTAATTTCTAATTACTGTTTTAATTTCCTCCTCATTGGAGGTGAGTTCATTCCTTTCATTTCTGATATTAGTAATTGAATTTTCTTCTTTCTTTTTTTAAATCAAATTGACCAAAGATTTATTAGTTTTATTGGTTTTTTCATAAAATCAACTATTGGTTTTATTTATTAATTCAATAATTTTCTTAATTTCAATTTTATTAATCTCTCTTTTGCTTTTCAGTATTTCTAACTTGGTATTTACTTGGGGATTTGCAATTTGTTCTTTTTCTAGCTTTTTCAGCTGCATGCCCAGTTCACTGACCTCCTCTTTCTCTATTTTATTTATGTAGGCATTCAAAAGTATAAAACTGCCTCTAATAATTGCTTTTGCAGTATTCCATAAGATTTGGTAGGTTGTCTCATTATTATCGTTCTCTTCAATGAAGTTGCTGATTGTTTCTATGATTTCTTCTTTAACCCACTCCTTCTTTAGTATTAAATTATTTAGTTTCCAAGTGATTTTTGGTTTATCTTTCCATGGCCTTTTATTACATGTAATTTTTATTGCATTGTGATCTGAGAAGGATGCATTGATTATCCCTGCCCTTTTGCACTGGATTGTGAGTTTCTTATGTCCTAGTACATGGTCAATTTTTGTATATTGCCATGCTAATAAACATGTATATTCATTTCTATTCCCATTCAATTTTCTCCAGAGATCTATCATATCTACCTTATCCAGAGTTTTATTTACCTGTTTAACCTCTTTCTTGTTTATTTTCAGGTTAGATTTATCAAGTTCAGAGAGGAGGAGACTGAGGTCCCCCACTAGTATAATTTTGCTTTCTATTTCTTCCTTCAACTCCCCCAACCTTTACTCTAAGAATCTGCATGGTGTACCACTTGGAGGATACATGTTTAGTAATGATATTGCTTCATTGTCTATGGTGTCTTTTAGCAGGACATATTTTCCACCCTTGTCTTTGTTGATTAGATCTATTTCTTCTTTTATTTTGTCTGAGATTAAGATTGCTACTCCTGCTTTTCTTACATCAGCTGAAGCACAATATATTCTGCTCCAACCTTTGACCTTTATCCTGTGTGTATCCCTCCGTTTCAAATGTGTTTCTTGTAAACAACATATTTTTGGGTTGTGGCTTTTAATCCATCCTAGTAACCCTCTCCTTTTTATAGGAAAGTTCATTCCATTCACATTCAGAGGTATGGTTGCAATCTGTGCCTTTCCCTCCATCCTCTTTACCTCTCTTGGTGCTTTTAGTTCTCCTGTCTCCCTGCCATTCCTCAATAGAGTTAACTTTTTACCACCACCTCCTGTAGCCTTCCTTTCCTTCATTTAGCCCTTTACCCTTATTGCTTCTTCCCTCCCTTTTACCTTCCCTCCCCTTTCTTCTCCTTTCCCCTCCTGCTACCTATAGAGCTAGTTAGGATTATCTACTTAAGTATATTGTTCCCTCCTTGAACCAAATCAGATGAGAGTATCTCTCAAACAATGCTCATCTCCCTCCCTTCTTTCCCTCTACTATAATTTTGTATTTCTTCCTGTGAGGTAATTTACCATTTTCTACTTCCTCCTTTTCACACTTCCAGCTATAATCCCTTCACATACTTAAATCTTATTTTCAGCATGACATCATTTACTTTATACCTGTTCCTTCTATGTATATCCCTTTTATATTTCATAATAGATGCACAATTCTCAAGACTAACAGGTATCATCTTCCCTTATAAGGAGGTAAACAGTTTGCCCAAATTGCGTAACAAGTTTTTTCCGTTTTGTTTTTTTTTTCTTCCCCCTCCCCCATTGACCTTTTTATGCCTCTCTTGAGACCTGTGTTTGAAGATCTCATTTTCTTTTAAGTTCTGGCGTTTTTGTCAGAAAGGTCTGGAAATCCATTACTTCGTTAAATGACCATCTCCTTACCTGAAATGTTATGCTGAACTTTCTGGGTAGTTGATCCTTGGTTGTAGTCCCAACTCCTTTGACTTATGGAATATTGGATTGCAATTCCTTCAGTCTTTTAATGTAGAAGGTGCAAGGTCCTATGTGATCCTTACTGTAGCTCCTTGATATGTGAATGGTTTCTTTCTGGCTGCCTGTAGTATTTTCTCCTTCACTTGATAGTTCTGGAATTTGGCAACGATATTTCTTGGGGTTTTGAGTTTGGGATCCCTTTGAGAGGTGAGTGTTGGATTATTTCGAAGACTATTTTGCCCGCTGGATCTAACATTTCTGCGCAGTTTTCCTTTATGATTTCCTGGTATATTTTGTCCAGACTCTTTTTTTCATCATGACTTTCTGGCAGGTCAATAATTCTTATATTTTCTCTCCTGGATCTATTTTCCAGGTAAGTTGCTTTTCCAATTAGATATTTTACATTTTCTTCTATCTTTTCATTCTTCTGATTTTGTTTGACTGATTCTTGTTGTCTCATTGAGTCACTAGATTCTACTTGCCCAGTTCTATTCTTTATCAAATTGTTTTCTTCAGTTAACTTTTGCATCTCCTTTTCCATCTGTCCAATTTTTCCTTTTAAGGTGTTATATTCTCCAGTTAATTATTGTACTTCATTTTCCATTTGTTCAATTTTCCTTTTCAAAGAGATGTTCTCATCAGTGAACTCTTTTTTTATTCTTTTAAAATTATTAGCCAGTATTTCTTATATTTCCTTCTTTAGCTATTCCAGGAGAGCTGTTTCTGCATGGGAGCAGTTCATACTCCCTTCTGAAGTTTCAGATGGAAGTACAGTCTCATCACTGACCTCTTTGGTATTTATGTTTTGGTCTTTCTCCCCATAGAAAGATTCTATGGTTTTATCACCCTTCGTTTGCTTTTTCTTTTTCATGATAGTGATAGTGTTTTGTGACTTCTGGTTCTTTCAGTTAGAAGCTGCAAAACTTGGTGTTGAGCTGACATGTGAAAAAGCTAAGAATAGGTTTTTGTTTTATGTTTCCCTGATCAGGGGGGTGGAGTCAAGATGGCGGAGTAAAAAGACGCACATACACATAGCTCTGAAACCACAACCCATAGAACAGCTACAGGGGAGTAACTCACGGTGAATTCTGTACCCAGAGGCCAGGGAATATTGGAGAGAGGGAGATTTCTGTTCTGGAGGGACCTGCAAACCTCTCCCTGGGGGTCCTTCACGCTGTGGACTGGGCGCCGAGACTGGGAGCTGAGGGCAGCCCTGCAGCGGACGCGGCACCGAGAGGAAAACATCAGAGCAGGCTTCAGGGACAGGATCTCCAGCGGCCACGCGGGTCCCTCCACCCACAGAGGGACCTGCAAACCTCTCGCAAAAGGTCCGTCGTGCTGCAGACGCGGAGCCCAGTCCAGCCTAGACCTGCTGCAGCCATGGCACCAAGAGAAACAGATCCGAGCAGGCTTCAGGGACGGGATCTCCAGCAGCCGCACAAGTGCCTCCACCCACAGGTGACGGGGGTCGGTGAGAGAGTCTCTTTGGCGGGTATAGATGGGAGTGGGGTGCCCCCATGATTCGGGACTCCCCGGGAGGTAGAAGCTGAGAGGCGGCTGCAGACTGGGGCTCCCCAAGCGGGTGGGAGCCTGAATCCATTGTGGAAGATCTGTGCATAAACCCCTTGAGGGAACTGAGCCTGAGAGGTGGCCCTGCCCCAACCTAAGCACCTGAACTTAATCTCACACTGAATAGCAGCCCTGCCCCCGACAAAAGCCCTAAGGCTGGAAGCAGCATTTGAATCTCAGACCCCAAATGCTGGCTGGGAGGATCAGGAGGCGAGGTGGGTGTGAGGAGAATATTCAGAGGTCAAGTCACTGGCTGGGAAAATGCCCAGAAAAGGGAAAAGAAATAAGACTATTGAAGGCTACTTTCCTCCCTTCCTTTCTGATGAGGAAGAACAATGCTCACCATCAGGCAAAGACACAGAAATCAAGGCTTCTGTGTCCCAGCCCACCCAATGGGCTCAGGCCATGGAAGAGCTCAAAAAGAATTTTGAAAATCAAGTCAGAGAGGTGGACAAAAAACTGGGAAGAGAAATGAGAGAGATGAAAGAAAAGCATGAAAAGCAGATCAGCTCCCTGCTAAAGGACACCCAAAAAAATTCTGAAGAAAATAACACCTTGAAAAATAGGCTAACTCAATTGGCAAAAGAGGCTCAAAAAGCCAATGAAGAGAAGAATGCTTGCAAAAACAGAATTAGCCAAATGGAAAAGGAGATTCAAAAGCTCACTGAAGAAAATAGTTCTTTCAAAACTAGAATGTCACAGATGGAGGCTAAGGACTTTGTGAGAAAGCATGATATCACAGAACAAAGCGAGAAGAATGGAAAAATGGAAGATAATGTGAAATATCTCATGGGAAAAACAACTGACCTGGAAAATAGATTCAGGAGAGACAATTTAAAAATTTTGGGACTACCTGAAAGCCATGATCAAAAGAAGAGGCTAGACATCATCTTTCATGAAATTATCAAGGAAAACTGCCCTGAGATTCTAGAACCAGAGGGCAAAATAAATATTCAAGGAATCCACAGAACACCACCTGAAAGAGATCCAAAAAGAGAAACTGCTAGGAACATTGTGGCCAAATTCCAGAGTTCCCAGGTCAAGGAGAAAATATTGCAAGCAGCTAGAAAGAAACAATTCATGTATTGTGGAAATACAATCAGGATAACACAAGATCTAGCAGCCTCTACATTAAGGGATCGAAGGGCATGGAATAGGATATTCCAGAAGTCAAAGGAACTAGGACTAAAACCAATAATCACCTACCCAGCAAAACTGAGCATAATACTTCAGGGGAAAAATTGGTCTTTCAATGAAATATAGGATTTTCAAGCATTCTTGATGAAAAGACCAGAGCTGAAAGGAAAATTTGACTTTCAAACGTAAGAATGTAGAGAATCATGAAAAGGTGAACAGGAAAGAGAAGTCATAAGGGACTTACTAAACTTGAACTGTTTACATTCCTACATGGAAAGACAATATTTGTAACTCTTGAAACATTTCAGTATCTGGGTACTGGGTGGGATTACACACACACACATGCACACACGCACACATACATAGAGACAGAGTGCACAGAGTGAATTGAAGAGGATGGGATCATATCTTAAAAAAAATGAAATCAAGCAGTGAGAGAGAAATATGTTGGGAGGAGAAAGGGAGAAATTGAATGGGGCAAATTATCTCTCATAAAATAGGTAAGCAAAGGACTCATTAGTGGAGGGATTAAGAGGGGAGGTGAGAGAAAAACATGAAGTCTACTCTCATCACATTCCACTAAAGGAAAGAATAAAATGCACACTCATTTTGGTAGGAAAACCTATTTCACAATACAGAAAAGTGGGGGACAAGGGGACAAGCAGGGTGGGGGGGATGATAGAAGGGAGGTCATGGGGAGGAGAATGCAACTTGAGGTCGACACTCATGGGGAGGGATAGGATTAAAAGAGAATAGAAGTAATGGGGGACAGGATAGGATGGAGGGAAATATAGTTAGTCCTATACAACACAACTATTATGGAAGTCATTTGCAAAACTACACAGATTTGGCCTATATTGAATTGCTTGCCTTCCAAAGGGAAGGGGTGGAGAGGGAGGGAGGTAAAGAAGTTGGAACTCAAAATGTTAGGATCAACTGTAATGTTCTTGCCACTAGGAAATAAGAAATACAGGTAAAGGGGTATAGAAAGCTGTCTGGCCCTACAGGACAAAAGAGAAGATGGAGACAAGGGCAGAGAGGGATGATAGAAGAGAGAGCAGATTGGTCACAGGGGCAATTAGAATGCTTGGTGTTTGGGGGGGGAGGGGATAAAAGGGGAGAAAATTTGTAACCCAAAATTTTGTGAAAATGAATGTTAAAAGTTAAACAAATAAATTTAATTATTAAAAGTAAAAATTAAAATTAAAAAAAAAAAAGATTACCAAGGGAAAAAAATAAAAATAAAAAAAAATTTAAAAAAAGAAGAAGAAAAAAAAAATAAATAAATAAAAGATATGTTTCCCTGATCAGCCCTGGGATTAGCTTGTTAAGTGTGGGGGAGGGGTGGTTTGGTCACAGGAGATCTCCTCAGCTGAACTGAGGTAAAGGCAATCTCAAGGGATGGTGATCACAGCTACCCTATAGTCTTCCCGTTTCCCCTGGCGTGCCAAGGCACATCTAGATCCTAGTTCAAGTTTCCTCAGCCCTGGGTCCCCTTTCCTTCAGGTTTCCCTCTGCCACAGTAAGAGGAATCCCCCTTAGCTATTTTCCCAGCCTCAGGTGTTATGAGACTCTTTGCTTCCTCTGCTGTTCCTGCTGATCCAGGATTTTTCTGGGGAAATATTTTATGGTTTTTTTCAAGGTCATCAGGGTGGGGGAGAGAGCATATACTGATCACTCCACCATTCTGGCTCCTGGACGTTCAAATAAGTGACTTACACATGTTTTATCCGTGGGGTGAAAGTCTCAGGAGCTGCTGTGCTGATATCTGGTTCTCAGTGGTTGTCACTTGCTGGGTTCTGCTGGTCTCTCACCCTGGGCTGTGGCTCTGCTTCTGTCTCATATTTCCCGGGGACCTCCCCTCTGCTGCCCTGGATATCTTGCGCTGTGTGCTGTGAGCTCACTCCCATGGAACAGGTTCTTCCCGTGGACCTTCCAGTCTGTCCTGGGTTTTGAGTCTGCTACAGTCTGTCTGCTATTGGATTCTGCTCCTCCAAAATCTGGTCAGATTCTCTTTTTAGATCTATCTGAAGGAGTTTGCCTAAGAGCTTAGGTGAGTTGTTGTTCTCAATCTGCCTTCTTAGCTCAGCCCCCATGAATATTTCTTAAAGTAACATTTTTAGTTACCAGTGAAAATGAACTCTAATTCGTGGTTCATAGTTCTTAATATGAAAGTGGTTTATTTTGTAGCCTGAGTTGAATGAACCAGTATCTTCTTTGGCTGCCTCTTTCCCTCTCTTTCTATCTGTCTTGTGTCAGAATAAGCATCTCTCTAGCCACCATCCTGACTGCTTTGACCACTATTAACAGAATGTCAGCAGGGAAGGAGGGAAGTAACTGAAAATTGCTTGACTATACATATAGGATTATAACAATGGGAAAAAGGGGTCATAGAGAGGCAGAAGTACCATTCAGAAACCCTAATGAAAGGTGCAAAATCAAAGGACTAGAATTGTACACTTCAGCAGATAAAGATAAATGCAGAAAGTGAAGTGGGATGCATAAAAAGTTTGTAGGTGCTTCAGATAAAAACTTCAAAACACTTGGCTATAGTCAGTGGAGTTGGAATCCAAAGATGCATCTATACTCTGTTTTGTTTGTGTGTGTGTATGTATGTATGTATGTATATGTGTGTGTGTATATAGACATGTTTCTATAAATGTGTGTATATGCATAAATATGTATCCAAATAAGAATTGAGGTAATAACCCATAGATGTCACTGAGAAACTTCACACACACAGTCAAAAAACTAAAAACAAACAAGAAAGAAAAAACCAAAAAAAACAAAAAACCCACTTAGTGTCTCTGTGTCATGTAATTTATCCTTATGAATCTTAATTTACTTAAGTGTAAATGGGGGTTGGTAAGACTCATGCCTCGTGGTTGTTCTTAAGCTCACGAACTAAAAGACACCACAAAATCAACACTCATGAGCGATTAATAAAACTTACTAAACATTATAATACAATAGTTCTAATGTAAGATTAGCAAGTTTACGAAAGAAACTCATGATTGTTATATGGATATATAGATATATGTTGATATGTAAAAAAATGCTCTCTTTCTCTCCTTCCACCATATATATGTATATATGTATACATTCATGCATGCATGTATATATGTATGTGCATGTATATGTATCTAAACTGATACACACATATATAGATATATGTTTATATATACATATGCAGATGCATACACACTCATACATACATGGACCTTAGCAAAGTTGCTTTCGACAATAATGGAGTCATTAGCTCAGCATTTAAGGACTTTAGGATGATGTAACAATCTTAGTGTCCCTCTGACAGCAGTGGGGAGGAAGTTGAGTCAAAGGGGATCAGCTACTGAGCCAGAAAGAACTATCTACTCAGTAGATTTTAAGGGAAAGATTATTTCATGTCTTGCTCTTTCTTTTTTCTCTACGCCATGTGCCTTGGAACACTCTCTGGAACTTCTTTCTAGAAGGGGTAGGGAGTATTTCTGTCTTTTCTCTTAGATGTATCAATTTATGCTCAAAAGTCTTACTTTTGGCTAAAGTGATAGTTGAAGGGAAAAGTGAATAAATATACTTAGAACCTAAGCTGGAATATTCAGAGGAAAGTTACCAGGATACTAAAGGGCCTTGAGTCTCTGCATATAAGGATCACACACTCCTAGTGTTACACTGGGCTGCTCTCCCAGTCTTCAAACACACTGGTACATCAGATCTCAGAGGATAACTGTCTACAGCTCTCTTAATCCCTCTCCAAGCTCCCCTCCTCTCTCTCCAGTCTTTCTCCACCATATCACAACAGTCTTGTCAGCCTAGAAATACACTGTAACCCAATGGCTACTTCTTTTAATTATTTCCATTAATTACAACTATATAGCTTCCTTTCAGAACTTCCATTTTAAGGAAAGTGATCTACAAGGTATATTTTTTCCAAGTTCTTCTCCTGATTGTCTGGACTTTCTGATATCATTTGTGAGTACCTTGTCCTGACCTGCCCTACATACACAGTTTTTAGTTTCTTTGAAAGCTTTCTCTTTCTCCATTAGATTATAAGTTCCTTGAAGACAGGAATTGTGCTTCTTTTTCCTTGTGCATATATTAAAAGCCCTTAGTATATAGTGCCTGATACTCATTAAGTACTTAATAGATGCCTGTTTACATGACTTAATGATTCTAGGGGACTCTGAATGAATGACAAGCCATTTTCTTAAACTATGTAACTCAGGAGTTAATCCCTCCCCCCCCCCCCCAATGATTAATTAATATAAATGAGAGTTAGACTTAGCTTTTAGAAATGGGTATTTACTTGGGATGTATCATAATAATAGTTATTATATGCAAAACATTATACCAAATTGCGGAAATACCCTAGAGAGCAGCATGGGGGAAGTGGTCATTAGAATTCACAGTTTTTGGAACTTAAAATCTTGTGTAAATGAATGTTGCAAAATAATTTAAAAAATAATTAAAAAAATAAAACAAAATTGTTAGACTTAATAAATAAATTGTTTGAGGGAAGGAGCCAAGGTGGTGGAGTAGAAAGAAGCACATACACTTAGCTCTTACCCCCCAGCCAATACAATACCTGTACAGAAGAACTCTCAAAAAATTCTAGAGCAGTCTCTGCCTCCAAAGGGAACTTAAACTGGGCTAAGGCAATAGAAGACTTTAAAAAACAAGTCAGCAGCTTACTAAAGGAGAACCAAAAAAATGCTGAGGAAAATAACAGCTTTAAAAAGAGGCTAATTCAATTGGAAAAATAGGTCCAAAAAGCCAGTGAGAAGAAGGAGGTTTTAAAAAGCAGAATTAGCCAAATGGAGGTTCAAAAACTCACTGTACAAAATAATTCACTGAAAGGGAAAGTTGAGTTCAGGGAAACGAATGACTTTAAGTTAAACCAAGCAATTAGTAAACAAAACTAAAAATTTGAAAAAATAGAAGATAGTATGAAACATCTCACTGAAAAAACAACTGACTTAGAAAATAGATCCAGGAGAAATAATTTAAAAATTATAGGACTACCTGAAAGCCATGATCCAAAAAAAGAACCTAGACATTATCTTCCATGAAATTATCAAGGAAAACTACCTTGATGTTCCAGAATTAGACGGCAAAATCAATGTTGAAAGAGTTCATTGATCACCTCCTGTAAAAGACCCAAACAGAGAAACTCCTAGAAATATTGTGGCCAAATTTCAGACTTCCCAGATCAAGGAGAAAATACTGCAGGCAGATAAAAAGAAACAATTTGAGTACTGTGGAAATACAATCAGGATAACACAAGATCTGGCAGCTCAAATATTAAGGGATCGAAGAGCTTGGTATGAGATATTTCAGAAGTCAAAGGAACTGAGATTGAAACCAAGAATCACCTACCAGAAAATCTGAGTATAATACTTCAAGGGAAAAAATGGTCATTCAGTGACTAGAAAAGGAGATGCAAAAATTAACTGAAGAAAACAATATACAAAAATTAGAATTGGGCAAGGAGAAGCAAATGAATCTACGAGACATCAAGAATCAGTCAAACAGAATTTAAGAATGAAAAGGTAGAAGAAAATGTAAAATGTCTAATTGGAAAGAACAACAGAACTGTAAAATAGATCCACTAGAGAAATTCTAAGAATTATTGATCTACAAGAAAGTCATGTTGAAAAAAGAGCCTGGAAAATAACTTCCAAGAAATCAGCAAGGGAAACTTGTAGAAGTTGTAGATACAGAGGGCAAAATAGTCATCAAAAGAATACACCATTCAACTCCTGAAAGGGATCCCAAAATAAAAACACCAAGAAGTATTGTTGTCAAATCCCAGAACTATCAATGAAGCAGAAAATACTACAGGCAGTTAGAAAGAACCCATTCAAATATTGAGGAGGTGCAGTCAGGATCATACAGGACCTTGTAGCTTCCTCATTGAAAGATCAAAGGAACTGGAATATGATATTTTGCAAGGCAAAGGAGTTGGGACTACAGCCAAGGATCAATTACTCAGAAAAGTTCAGCATAACATTTCAGGCAAGGAGATGGTCATTAATTGAAATAAGGGATTTCCATACCTTCCTGATGAAAAGGCCAGAACTCCATAGAAAATTGATCTTGAAACACAAATCTCAAGAGAGGTATATAAAGGTAAAGAGGGGGAAATAAAACTTGTTGTTCAATGTGAGCAGACTGTTCACATCTCTATGATGGAAGATTGTTAATCTTGAGAAATGTATATTTATAATGATATATAAAACGGATACACATAGACGGAAGGAGTGAATATAAAGGAAATGATGTGCTGACTAAAATGTGATCTAAGGGTATAAAGGGATTGTGACAGGAGACTTGAAAAGGAGTAGGCAGAAAATGGTAAATTACATCACAAGAAGAGGCACAAAATTATAATACAGTAGAGACAAAGAAGAGAGGGAGCCGAGCATTGTTTGATACTTTCTCTCATCTGATTTGGTTCAAGGAAAGAACAACAAACTTATGTATATAAATCTAATTAGCTCTATGGGCAGTAGGAGGGGAAGGGGGCCAAAAAGGAGGGGAAGGAAGAAGTAAGGGTAAATGGGAGTAAAAGGGAGAGAGACTGAAAAAAGTAAGGGAAGACTGTAGGGGGCGATGGTCAAAAATTACAACTCTATTGTGTAGGGGAAGGGAGAATGGAGAACTTATAGCACAAATTGGGGGAAGAGGATGAGGGGAAAAACACAGATATTAATCATAACTTCGAGTGTGATTGAGATGAACTCTCCCATAAAATGGAGATAGAGAGAAAAATGGATTAAAGATCATAATCCAACAACACGTTGTTTACAAGAAAAACATTAAAAATGGGGGATATACACAGAGGAAAGGCAAAAGGTTGGAAAAGAATATATTGTGTTTCATCTGATGTAAAAACAAAAAAAGTAGGGATAGCAATCCTACTGTCAGACAAAGCAAAAGGAGAAATAGGTCTAATTAAAAGAGATAAGAGGGGTGGAGTCAAGATGGAGGAGTAGAAAGACGTACATACACTAGCTCTTTCACCTAGTCCATAAAATACCTGTAAAGAAAGACTCTCAACAGATTCTAGAGCATATAATTTTGCTCAGGAACAACTGGGACCCTTATTTATTCTCTTTCCTGAGATCTGTAACATATGTAAAAAACTATTTTTTTATTTTGTTTCAGAACCCAAGTTTGTTATGTGTGTATATCTTTGTTGCTCTAGAAGTCAGCATCATTTACAAAATTATTTTCTTTTTAAGTCATAAATACACAGTTGGGTGATTACTTCATCATAATTCATTAATTCCTTGGTATTTTAATCACAACCTTTCTACACCATAATTAAAGGTATAATGGCAGAAATTTGATTCCACTCCCCAGTCCCAACCTACTCTTGTTAGAATACACTCCACTGTAGTATGTATGAGCCTAAACTGATTTGCCTTGGGATATTCTGGGGTCATGAGATCAACGTTTAAGAACTTTAAGATGATATAACAATCTTAGCGTCCTTCTGGTAGCAGCAAAGTGGAAAAAGTTGTGACAAAGAGGATCAGCTACTGTGTTAGACAGAACTGCTCACTCAGACTTTAAAGGATAGATGATATCTTCTCTTTCCTTGTTCTTTCTCTCTGTTCAACTTGTGCTTGGAATTCTCTCTGGGACTTACTACTAGAAGGAGGAGAGGGCACTTCTGCCTTCTGTCTGACAGCTATGGTAAATGATTACACATGGCAGCAAGAAAACTAGTCTTCAAATTATTGACTTTTCGGTAAGTTAGGCTAGGAAAGGATGTTGGCAAGGACCTTGAACTCATTGCTCCCTATTTGAAATTATGTTTATCTCTTTATTACTGACAATAGTAACTTGACAATCATCCAGACATGAAATTTCCTACCTATTTTGTGATTTTGAGAAGTTAGGATTTCTTGAGTACTTTAGTCAGAGTTGACTGGCAGCAGAGGTTTCTGCAATTATTCCCTTTTTGTATAAGATAATCCTCAAGAAATGATGAGCCTTGGCCTGGAATTCCATAGAATATGAACCTTGAGGGAACACTACAGATAGCACAAATTAAAGGTAAACGTGAATACCTATTCAGTAGTCTCATAAAGTTTTTTCTTTCTTCATGAATTGCTTTTTCAAATATTGACTTCCCAGGAAACTAGAAATTATTGGTTACAATGTCATATTTTAAATCTTTGCTAATTTGTCCATGAGGGTTTTAGAAGTGTGTGTGTGTGTGTGTGTGTGTGTGTGTGTGTGTGTGTGTGTGTGTGTGCACATGCACGTACGTATTTTAAGCAGTTCTTTTAGATGAAGGAAGTAAATAGCTGTTCAAAAACTAATTTGATCACATGCTTGTAATGTTAAGGGGATTTGAAGATCTTCCCTCCTCCTTAATAGGCCAATATGACTTGCTTTGGCCCAACCCATAACCTGAGTTACATGGAACCTCTGGTGAGAGGAGCTTATCAGATGGGTAGAGCAGGAAGAGTGAGACAGGCAGAACTGGGAGAAAACAACTAGCTTGAGTGAGAGAGGAAGGAATTTTGCCTAGGGGAGCTTGTTTTCAGAAGGAAGGCATGGGGATGCCTGTGGTCCCTGTGTCAGTGATGTGTATTAACTTCTTTATTACCATGGTGAATTTGACTTTCTGGTATCTGAATAAATATTTTGGTTTCATCTTTAAAGAAGGGGGTTCATATTTTGTGAATTTGTGAATACACATCCATATCCATAGTGGTGGCTGTGGGTATCACATTGGCATTACTAGCTAAATATTTATCTATTACATTTTTTTAGGAAAGCAAAGAAGGGGCTCTAGACAGTTTATTTAAGCTTTAAGTGATTTTGTCTGACTACAGAGTTTGTAGTTAGCTTGAAGTCAATAAGGAAGTCTAATTCTCCTCTATTTAGAATTCATGCAAGAGGGGGCAGAGCCAAAATGGAGAAAATACCTGTAGAAAATGCCTCTAACCAAATTCTAGAGCAGCAGAAGCCACAAAACGACAGAGTGAAAGAGATTTCCAGAACAAGGCAGACTGGAAGGCTGACAGGAAAGGTCCATCACATGGGGCTTGGAGCATGGTGCAGCCTTTGTCATGCTGCACACACAGTAGGCACAGGACTGGAGCAGCCTGGGCCAAAGAATTTCAGGAAGCAGCTGCGGTCCACAGATCCCCACAAATGCCAGAGACAGCTCCAAAAATCAGTGAGGAAGCTCTTTCACCTAGGTGAGAAGGGAGCAGGGTCATGCCCTAGCCTTGACCCCAGGCAGGCAACGTCCATTTGTGGAGCCCTCTACCTAAAGACACTGGGGTAATCAAGTGGTTGATCTGGACCTCAGCCCTGAGTGGTTGTCCTGGGGTGAGAAGGAGCACAGCCTAGCATGGTGAAGCTGTTGGAGACTCTGGAGAGGGAATTGCAATGGCAGATCCTCTGCAACAAAGCTTGTGCTTGCTTCCAGACCAGAGCATAGGCCAGGAGAGAAGTAAACGCCTCTCTCTTGATTGTGCCATCTTGGAGGAACTGAGAAATGACAGGTCCCTAGAGTATACCCTTGAACTGACAAAGGACTCAAAAGACAAGTAACTGACTGGAAAATGTCCAAAAAATGGAAAAACATAAGACTATAGAAGTGGACTTTCTTAGTGAACAGATACTTTCTTCCATCCCTTCAGATGAGGAAGAACAAGGCATACCATCAGATGTAGACATAAAAGTCACGGCTTTTGCATTCAAAACCTTCCTCTGGTAATGGAAGAGCTGAGAAAGTATTTTGAAAATCAAGTAAGAGAGGTGGAGGAAAAAAAGGAAAGAGAAATTAAAGCGATGCAAGAAAATCATGACAAGCGAGTCAACAACTTACTACAGGAGATCGAAAAAATATGGAAAAAATAAAATCTTTAAAAATAGACTAACTCAAATGGCAAAAGAGGTCCAAAAAGCCAATGCGAAGAAGAATGCTTTAAAAATCAGATTTAGTCAAATGGAAAAAGAGGTTCAAAAGTTCACTGAAGAAAAGAGTTCTTTAAAGATTAGAATGGAGCAGATGGAAGCTATTGATTTTATAAGAAACAAAGAAATTATATAACTAAATCAAAAGAATGAAAAAATAGAAGAAAATGTGAAATATTTCATTGGAAAATCACCTGATTTGGAAAATAGATCCAGGAGAGACAATTTAAAATTATGGGACTACCTGAAAGTCATGACGACAAAAAGAGCTTAAAAATCATCTTTCACGAAGTTATCAAAGGAAACTGCCATGATATTCTAGAACCACAGGGTAAAGTAAATGTTGAAAGAATGCAACAATCACCTCCTGAAAGACATAGAGAAGAAAAACTCCTAGGAACATTGTAGCCAAATTCCAGAATTCTCAGATCAATGAGAAAATATTGGAAACAGTCAGAAAGGAACAATTCCAGTGCTGTGGAAATCCAATCAGGATAACAAAAGATGTAGCAGCTTCTACATTAAGGGATCCAAGGCCCTGGAATATGATATTCCAGAAGTCAAAGGAACTAGAATTAAAACCAAGAACCAGCTACCCAGAAAAACTGAGTACAATATTTGAGTGGAAAAAAATGATCATTCAAAGAAATAGAGGACCTTTAAATTTTCTTGATGGAAAGACCAGACCTGAATAGAAAATTTGTCTTTCAAACAGAAGCATCAAGAGAAGCATGAAAAGGTGAAAAGAAAAGAGAAACCATAAGGGACCTGCTAAAGTTGAACTGTTTACATTCCTACATGGAAAGATAATATTTGTAACTCTTGAAACTTTTCTTGGCATTTCGTTAGTTGGAGGGATTATACAGACACACACATTATATATATGCATACATACATACATACATACATACATACATACATAAACACACATATGTATGGAGAGAGAGAGAAACAGAGAGACAGAGGGTACAGGGGGATTTGAATATGAAGGAATGATATATAAAAAACTAAATTGGGGGTGAGAGAATATATTGGGAGGTGAAAAGGAGAAATTTAATGCGACAAATTATCTCTCATTAAAGAGAAAATAAAAAAGCTTTTTCAATGGAGTGGAAAATGGGGAAAGTGAGAGGGAAAAAGTGAAGCTTGTTCTCCTCACATTTGGCTTAAGGAGAGAAAAGCATGCACACTCAATTTGGTATGAAAATCTATCTTACACTACAGGAAAGTAGGGGAGAAGCAAATAAATGGGGTGAGGGTGATATAAGGGAGGGTAAGTGGGAGGAGGGAGTAAACAGAAGCAAACACCTTAGGGGAGGGACAAGGTCAAAAGAGAAAATAGAACAAATGGGGAGCAGAATAGGATGAGGAGAAATACAGTTAGTGTTTCACAACATGATTATAGAAGTCTTTTGCAAAACTACACATATATAACCTCTATTGAATTGCTTACCTTCTCAGTGGGGATGGGTGGGGAGGGAGGAAGGGAGGAAAGTTGGAACTCAAAGTTTTAGGAACGAATGTTGAGAATTCTCTTTACATGCAAGTGGGAAACTGGAAATACAGGTAATAGGGTATAGGAATCTATCTTGCCCTACAAGAAATGAGAAAAGATGGAGATAAGGGAAGGGAAGGGTGTGATAGAAGGAAGGGCAGATTGGGGTAGGGGTAATCTGTATGTATGGTGTTTGAGGGTGGAGGGAGTGGAGAGATGAGTAGAAAATTTGAAACTCGAAATTTTGTAGAAATAAATGTTGAAAACCAAAAATGAATAAATTAATTAGAATTAACTAGAGTTCATTCTGAAAGACTGAAACTGGTCTTAGTGCATCATGGACTGTGTATCAAGTTAGCCCAACACCAGTCTATTGATACACATGGCTGTCATAAATTGATGTGTTTGGGGGAAAGTGATTATGTAATGGTCAGTATATGGGCACCGAGCTTTCAAAATTGAGGTATACTGATCTCTGGTGCAACAGACTTGTAGTCCTTTATGAAGCTTCCTTTTAAAGACTTTCCAGTTCTTTCCTTACACTTACCACAAATAATGCTTTGTTGGCTGTAGCATTTGAGAAACAGGATCAACTGTATGTCATGACGCAGCATCAAGAAAATATTGTAGGG
This sequence comes from Notamacropus eugenii, assembly GCF_028372415.1. NCBI lineage: Eukaryota > Metazoa > Chordata > Mammalia > Diprotodontia > Macropodidae > Notamacropus > Notamacropus eugenii. Next base: position 364,336,665 of record NC_092873.1, on the reverse strand, counting down.
AAGCCTAGTGAGATTAACTCAAATTATTCTAAAAGTACGGTGGAAATACCACTGAACATAGAATTGAAAACCTTGGTTCACCTCTCAGCTATACAACTTACTACTGGTATGAACCATGGTTAAAGCTTTATAACTCCCTGGGCTTCACTTTACTCACCTATAAAAATGAGGGAATTTGACTGGATAGCTAGCATTTATATAGCACTTTATGGTTTCCAAAGCCAATTACATGTATTATCTCATTTTGTCCTCACAATACTCTCTATGAGGTAAATGCCATTAGTACCATTCAAGATAGGGAAACTGAAGCAGTGAGAGGATAAGTGACTTCCTCAACATCAGAGAGCTAATGAGTTTGTGAAACAGTATTTGAACCTATGTGTGCCTCACTCCAACTCCAGCCTTGTAACCATGACACCATGTTGTACTCAAGAGTAGTTACATGAGTATCAAGAGAGAAGACTTTCAGATTCAGTAATACCAAGGGTTGTGAGTTGCCTTTCTCTTACTTATACTTTACATGTGTATATCACTATCACCATACTCTAAGTTGGAACTCACTCTTTCCCTAGCCTCTATATGTAGTTGTGGCAGTTTATCCCCCAGGTTTATGAGAAGTATAATATATATCTACTGTTTACACTAAAACATTTTTGCAAATACCTTTGCCAAGAGCTAATTGGTGCCTTTGTGTCTACTATTCGATTTTAATGAGAAATATACTTGTTGTAACTAATGGACTGCAGTGTTATAAATTACCAGTTTACCTCAAAAACTCAAGAGTTAACTCAAGAGAGTAGACTCAACCTACAAAACTGCAAATGATCTCTTCTTTCTAATCTTGATCATAGGATAAATAATTTTAAAACAATTTTTACAGTAATAACAATGAACAAATAATTCATTAATAATTAAGAATTTCAATTTACATAAATTTAATTTCCATTTTAGCAACTGTGGTCAAATTTTTGCCTCAAATTGTTTTGCTTTAATATTGTATTTTCTTCTAAGTACTTACTTTGGAAGGTATTTATATCTACCATAGAAGAATTTTGGAGAAGATAACTCATTAATGGAACAATTTTAGAGGTCTTAACACAATTATCCATAGGTTATGGACTACTAAGGTCACTGAGGTTTTTCGATACCCAAGCAGACTCTCAAATGTACCTGACACTTAAAAAAATCAAATAAAATCACCAATTAGTAGTCATATTATTTCAATAAATTTATAAGACATCTCACTTCTCAGCCAAAAAATTCTACAGACAGTCTCGTATAATGAAAAGAGACCCAACTAGAATAAGAGGACCTATGTTCAAATCCTGCTTCTAATACTAATGCCTTTTGTGACCTTGGTCAAGTTTATTTAGCCTCCCTGCGACAAAGCATCCTTGGCTATAAAATGAGTGGGTTGTTTTAGATGGGGTTTGAGATCCAGTCTGTGTCTATGAACTCACTTCTCCTCAATTTAAAAATTCATCTTCTTTTATGTTTACCTTTTGTGCCTTTTTCCTGTTCTTTTTTAAAACTGTCCTTAATATTTACTTAGATAAATACGAAGATAGGGTCATATAGCAAAATTAGCCTGTGTCATCCACCTTCCTAGAGATTTCACACCACTGGTCTAAACACATATGCATGTACTCAAACATATAGTACATATATATGTACATATATACACATACATATATACACCTATACGTGTGTGTATTTCAACTGGCACAGTGATCTAAGACAATTCCAAAGAAATAATGATGAAAAATGCTATCCACTGTAAGAGAGAGAAGTGGTGAACTGTGAACATAGATTCAAACCCTACTGTTTTCACTTTCTTTTATTCTTCTTTCTTTTTTAAAACAAAATGGTAAATATCAATTATGTTTTGCAGGATTTCACGTACATAATATATTTCTTACTGTTTGCCTTCTCTATGCATGGAGGATGGAGTATTTGTATGGAAGGAAAAAGTTAGGAGCTCAATTTTTTTATAAAGGGATGTTCAAAGTTGGCTTCTAAATTCCTTTTGTTGTTGCAAAATTTAAGTCAGATGCAGGTGTCAGTCAAAGACAGGCGAGATAATGTCTCTCTTTCCACCATTAATAACAATAATTTATTGCTGTACTTCTTTGTATATTTATTTATTTTATTTCGCAATAACAGTAGTTTACTCACCATAGCAAGGTCATCATACAGCAAAGTGCCACAGTACACAGAGTACATCAAATCAGGTTTCAGAAAGACATAAGACAGTATGTTGTCTTAGACCCTGGCCACACCACTAAAACTCACCACCTCAGTCTCCTCACCTTTAAAATTTTATTGAAAATAGTAGCAGCCACCTCACAGAGTTGTAGAGTGAACCCAATGACATAGAATATTTAAAACATTTTGCAAACCTTAAAATGCTATATAAATGCTAGCAATTATTATAAATCACTTTGAGATCTAAATAGCACCATGATAACTCATTGAGTCTATAATGTAGACTTTATTTACCAACATGAAAGAGATCAGTACTCTTCTTCACAATTCCATGCTGCTTCCTACGCTTAAGTGGTGAAGAAAAGATGCTAACAATGACAAGCATGACTGGAGATGTAAATGGTGTTTGGAAGGTCAGAGGGCTAGAAAAATCAAGGGGAATAAGAAGAAAGAGGTTTAACTTCAGAAAATGATGAGGTTAAAAGGAAAAAAAAAAAATCAGAGTGAAGGGGGAAAGATTGTGCCATGAGCCAATTACTAGAAGCAGGATCATATTGTCATATTCAGGCACTGATATAATGCCATTTGTAGCAGAAATTAATATCAGGCTTGTTGTCCCTCGAGAAATTCTCTTTGGTAGTTTTGAGGGAGTGCTTAACTATTTTTCCTTGGTACAAGAAAGGACTCATTGAAGCGCAGCAGTAAAGACAAAAGACATCAATAGAACTTTCAAATAAAGTGCATGCAAACATTTTATTTTTATTTTTGAAATAGGCAAAATTCGCAAGTGGAAAGAACGTGGGAATTATAAGACCTATTTCAATTCCCAGCTCTGAAACTTAGCTAGTTGTGTTCCCCTGATCAGGTCAGACATTCTTTGATCATGTATGTCTTTAAACCATTATTATAATGACATCAATTCTACATCTTCAGTGCTTTCTGTACTTTGGGCTTGCTGGGACTAAACAAAATTTGAAATAGACAAAGTCTACATTCATTTCACATTATGCTACCCTGCCTTAAAACAAATTTGAATATTATGCAAATTTGCATATCTATTTTAGCATCTTTGGAAAAGATCTGATATACCAATAACAACAATAGTAACTAGCACTCACTAACAATTTAAGGTTTGAAAAGCACTTTACAAATATTATCTCATTTTATCCTCACAACATCCCTGGGGACTAAGCAGTATTATAATTTCCATTTTATAGATGAGGAAACTGAGGCAGACAGAAATTAAATGATTTGGTAGGGTCAAACAGTCAGTAAGTGTCTGAGGCAAGATTCGAAATAAGGTTTGTTGACTCCAAATGCAGTGTTTTATTTATTGTGCCACCTTGTTGTTTATATGAAAGTGAAAATGACTGAAATATTGTAGGATTATAGGTACATTTAGAAGGATCATTAGAGATAGGTACAATACCCTTCACAAATAATGAATTACAAATAATGAAACTGAAACCTCAAAGAAATAAAAAGGTTTGTCTATGGTCACATGAAAAGAAAGGCCAGGAGTTGGATGTAGCCTATCTGAATCTCAAGCTTATGCTCTTCTCACAGCATTACAATGTGTCTCTTCTACACTGTTTTTTCTCCCTCTCCTGCTAAGTGTATTTGTGTTTTAAGTGGAGGGGCAGGAAAAATCCTTAATTTCTCTGAGTAGAATCTAGGCTAAGCTTAATGAATATTTAATAGAGAATCTATGATATCACTGACAGATATTTGGTTATGGAAGGAACAGTTTTTTCTTTCCTTTTTTAAAATAAAATTAACATTCATTTAATTTTTTTGAGTTCCTAATTCTCTCCTTTTCTTTTACCTCTATCTCATCTATTAAGAAAGATAGTTATATGATATCAATTATAAGTAGGAAGTTATGCATAATGCAGTGCCATATTTACCATGTTGGGTGAAAAAAAGCAAGAAAAATAAAGTGAAAAAAAAATACTTCAATCTGCACTTAGAATTCATCAGTTCTCTCTCTGGAGGTAGACCACAATGTAAGTCATTCCTCACTTGATATTCAATTCTTTGACAGCACAAAAAACACCTGCTATAAATATTTCTTTTTACTTATAAGTCCTTTACCTTTATTCCTATTTAAGCTCTTTGGGATAAAGACCTAGTAGTGTTATTGCTAGGTTAAAGGATATGCACAGTTTTGTGACACTTTGGGCATAGTTCTAAATTGTTCTCCTAAATGGATACACATGAGGACATTATTTTTGGTTATTTTGGGGTTTTGTTCACGTTTTTAAAATGATAAACAAAACATGAGGACTTTCTACATACAAAGGGCAGAAAATAGAATTCTATGTAAAATCATTAATATATTATATTCAGCTTCTTGTTTCCTTAAGACATTAAAATTAACACAATTATACTGACATCTTCCTGTTTTTATATGTCTTTCCTGTCAAAGGTATTTTAAATGTTATTAACATTTTTTCTTACTTTTATTCAACTTTATCATTAACATCTCATATAATACCTGCTCCATAAAAACAAGTAAATAAAAAATAAGCCCTCCCTTTTAAAAATAGGTAGGTATTAAGAACAGACCTATTTTATTGTGAACTAGTTACAATTTATTTGACTAGATAGGCAGATAAATAATTGTATATATATGTGTGTGTGTGTGCGTATACACATGTATTATACACACACACATATATACATGCATCTCTCTATCATACCTCAGACATCATTATAATTGCATTAATTATATCATTTAGTGTGTTCTGTATCATGGACTCCCTTAGACGAAGTAAAATTTGAAGTAGACAGCTTTTTCTTGTTAAAAAAAGTAAGAATGTAGGGAGGAACCAAAATGGCGGACTAGAAAGACACACATACGGAGGGTCTTCCCACACAGCCAATAAAATACCTGTAGAGAGAGAGACTCTCAAAAAATTCTTGAGCAGCAGAAGTGGAGAACAACAGAGTAGAGGATATTTCCAACCCAGGGTGACCTGAAAGGCTCATGTGAAACGTTGGTTGCACCTGACATGGAGCTGAGCCCAGCCCAGCCCTGGCTGTGCAACGTGGCACAAGGACACTCTGGGATGAGGACACCGTCAGGGAGGAATCTCCAGTCGCAGCAGCAGGTCCTCAGATCCCTCAACCCACAGGCCCTAAAGGTCAGTGAAGGGGTGTTTTCTGCTGGCCAGGAAGGGAGAAGGGCTTTCCCATAGCTCCAGCCTCAGGCGGCGGATACAGAGGCCACATCTGGCAGATGGCAGCAGTTTACACTGCATCCTGAGACCATTGTTGGATCTTAAAAGCCCCTGGAAGCACTGAGGAACTCATTCTTGCCTCAGTGTTGTGTAGAGGCCCTGAGGGAGACTGGTGGCCCTGCTCTTCACAGCTTGACTGAATTCCAGCCCCCTAGTGCTGGATTGGTGGAATTGGAGGTCAGGTGGCTGTGGAGAGGAAACCCTACTAAGATTCTGGGCACAAAAATCCCATCCAGCCCCCAGACCATTACACTCTGGATTGTGCCATCTTGGAGGAACTGAGATCTTACAGATTCCCAGAGTATACCCTACTGTTGACAAATGACCTAAAATTCAAGTAACTGGTTGGGAAAATGCCCAAAAAAGGGAAAAAAATAAGACCATAGAAGGTTACTTTCTTGGTGAACAGATATCTCCTCCCATCCTTTCAGATGAGGAAGAACAATGCGTACCATCAGGGAAAGACATAAAAGTCAAGGCTTCTGTATCCCAGACACCCAAAATAAATATCGAATGGGCTAAGGTCATGGAAGAGCTCAAAAAGGATTCTGAAAATCAAGTCAGACAGGTGGAGGAAAAACTGGGAAGAGAAATGAGAGAGATGCAAGAAAAGCATGAAAAGCGGGTCAACACCTTACTAAAAGAGACCCAAAAAAATGCTGAAGAAAATAACACCTTTAAAAATAGGCTAACTCAAGTGGCAAAAGAAGTTCAAAAAGCCAATGAGGAGAAGAATGCTTTAAAAAGCAGAATTAGCTAAATGGAAAAGGAGGTTCAAAAGCTCACTGAAGAAAATAGTTCTTTAAAAGTTACAGTGGAACAGATGGAGGCTGATGACTTTATGAGAAACCAAGAAATCACAAAACAAAACCAAAAGAATGAAAAATGGGATATATCTCATTGGAAAAACAACTGACCTGGAAAATAGATCCAGGAGAGGCAATCTAAAAATTATGGGACTATCTGAAAGTCTTGACCAAAAAAAGAGCCTAGACATCATCTTTCATGAAATTATCAAGGAAAACTGCCCTGATATTCTAGAAGCAGGGGGCAAAATAAATATTGAAAGAATCCACCCATCAACTTCTGAAAGAGATCCAAAAAGAGAAACTCCTAGGAACATTGTGGCAAAATTCCAAAGTTCCCAGGTCAAGGAGAAAATATTGCAAGCACCTAGAAAGAAACAATTCAAGTATTGTGGAAATGCAATCAGGATAACACAATACCTAGCAGCTTCTACATTAAGGGATTGAAGGGAGTGGAATATGACATTCCAGAAGTCAAAGGAACTAGGACTAAAACCAAGAATCACCTACCCAGTAAAACTGAGTGTAATACTTCAGGGAAAAAATGGCCTTTCAATGAAATAGAGGACTTTCAAGCATTCTTAATGAAAAGACCAGATCTGAAAAGAAAATTTGACTTTCAAACAAAAGAATCAAGAGAAGTATGAAAAAATAAATAGCAAAGAGAAGTCAAAAGGGACTTGCTAAAGTTGAATTGTTTACATTCCTACATGGAAAGACAATATTTGTAACTCTAAACTTTTTTCAGTATCTGGGTAGTTGGTGGGATTACACACACACACACACACACACACACACACACACACACAGACAGACACACTCACACACCAGAAAGAGAGAGAAAGAGACAGAGAGCATAGAGTAAATTGAATAGGATGGGATCATATCTTTAAAAAATGAAATTAAGCAATGAGAGAAATATATTGGGAGGAGAAAGGGAGAAATGGAATGTGGCAAATTATCTATCATAAAAGAGGCAAGTAAAAGACTTTTCAGTGGAGGGAAAAGGAGGGGAGGTGAGAGAAAAAACATGAAGCTTACTCTCATCACATTAGACTAAAGGAAGAAAAAAATGCACACTCATTTTGATATGAAAACTTATCTTACAATACAGAAAAGTGGGGGAGAATGGGATAAACAGGGTGGGGGAGGTGATGGAAGGGAGGGGAGTGGGAGGAGGGAGCAATTTGAAGTCAACACTCTTGGGGAGGGACAGGATCAAAAGAGAGAATAGAAGCAATGGGGAGCAGGATAGGATAGAGGGAAATATAGTTATGGACTATTATGGAAGTCATTTGCAAAACTACATTGATATGGCTTATATTGAATTGCTTGCCTCCCAAAGGGAATGGGTGGGGAGAGAGGGATGAAGAGAAGTTGAAAGTCAAAGTTTTAGGAACAACTGTTGACTATCATTCTTGCAATTAGTCAATAAGCAATACAGATAATGGGGTATAGAAAGTTATCTTGCCCTACAGGGCAAAAGAGAAGATGGGGATAAGGGAAGGGAGGGATGTTAGAAGAGAAGGCAGATTGGTGATAGGGGCAATTAGAATGCTCGGCGTTTTGGAGTGGTGGAAGGGGAGAAATGGGGAGAAAATTTGGAACCAAAAATTCTGTGAAAATGAATGTTAAAAGTTAAATAAGTAAATTTAAGAAAAGGAAGAATGTAGACTAGATCTGTGTTGTTATTGTTATAAGATTGTCATATGAGAGAACTTCCTCTTCCAATTCAGTTCTGCATCTTTTTGGCTCATATCTAGTATACATGAAAGATGGGACTTGAATTCAGGTCTCCTTGGCTCAAAAGCCAGCTATTGATTACCTATGCAATAATGAAGAAAAATTATGTTTTGCTTATTGTGGTCTAAGTTTATATCTTATTCTGCATATGTCCAGACATGTTCATTACCTCTCAACCAAAAGGTGAAATGTTTCCTATTCATTCTTCCCAAGTTTTAATCTCTCATTACACTAGTGAGAGGTCTCAAGGCTTTCAAAGGTACTTCCTTTTACAATATTGTGGAAATTATTTAAGCAGTTCTTTTTCATTTCAGATCACCAGGCACCAGTTCATACAAGTATTTCTATTTTTGTAAATGTGTTCCTTGCATAATTTCTTGTAATATAGTATTTCATTACACACATACAGCATAATCTGTTTTGTCTTTTCTCAATTGTTGAGCATCCCTTTATGTCCATTCCTTGACTATCAAAAAAAAATCTATGCTTATATAAATATTTCTATATAACTGGTTTCTTTCTCTGGTCTCCTTCAAATTTAGAATTGTCAGTGTTAATTTACAGGACCAAAGGTATTTACATTTCTGTGGATTTTGGAATACAGATCAAAATTGCTTTCCAGAATGGTCAGAACAATTCACAGGTGCACCAATAGTCTCTTTGTTTTCCAGATATCCAATAGGCTCATTTGTCATTTTTTTTTGTTTTTTTTCATGTCAACACTCCCAGTCTGGTAGATGGAATTTGAGTTTGCATTCTCTCATTATTAATGAAACAGAACAATTATCTTGCCACACATGATTGTTGATGGTGTAGATTTATTCTCTTAGAAGTACACTATTCATACTGGATATTTTTTTTCAGTTAGGGAATTAGTCTTTTCTTATATATCACTCAATTCTTTGTAATAATCGTAGATATAAACCTTTATCATAGAAGCTTGTTGAAAATATTTTTCCAAACGAAGTATTTCTCTTCTAATTCTCGAAAAATATTTTAATAGTTTTCCAATTATATGAAATGACAATTTTAGCGTTCTTTTTTAAAATGAATTTCAAATTATTTCACTTCCATCCTTTTCCCTCATTGAGAAGGCAAGCAATTTGAAATAAATTATATTTGTACAGTCATGCAAAACGTATTTCTGTATTAGTCATGTTGCGAAAGAAAACACAGTCTGAACAAAGCAAGAAAAAATAAAGTTAAAAATAGTCTACTTCAATTTGGAAGTCTTGCTGAGGCCCTATCTGTGCCAGCATAGCTTATGCTGCACTGTGCTTTGTTCCCAGCATGGCATGATAGACACTTCCTATCAACCTTCCAGGCTGTCTTCTGCTGGAGGTTTGCTTCACTCTATCATTCTCTGGGTTTTACAGTTCCAGAATTTGTTTAGAGTCATTTTTAAAGGTATTTAGAGGGGTTTGGGGGAGACTTCAAACAAGTCCCTGCTTTTACTCAGCTATCTTCGTTCAGTTCAATAATTCTTAAGTTGTCTCTCCAGGATCTATTTTCTAGGTCAGTTGTTTTTCCAATGAGATTTTTAATGGCCTTTATTTTTTTCATTCTTTTGATTTTGTTTTATTGTTTCATCATGTCTCGTAAAATTGTTAGTTTCCACCTGCCCAATTCTAATTTTTAGGGAATTTTTTTTTCTTAGTGAACTTTTGTGTCTCCTTTTCCCATTTGGCCACTTTTATTTGTTTTTGTTTTTAAAGTGTTCTTCTCTTCAGTGAATTTTTGTATATCTTTTTCTATTCTGCCAATTCTGCTTTTCAAGGCATTCTTCCCTTTATTGATTTTTGTGAATTTTACCATTTGACCTATTCTGTTGTTTAAAGTGTTATTTTCTTCAGTACTTTCTGTGCCTCCTCTACCAAACAATTGACTCTACCCCCCTACCATAATTTTCTTGCATCATTCTCATTTCCCTTCAAAACTTTTCCTCTACTTCTCTTGCCTGATTTTTAAAAGTCCTTTTGAGCTCTTCCATAGCTTGAGGTCAATTCATAGTTTTCTTTGATGCTTTGCTTGTGGTAGTTTTGACACTGTTTTCTTCTCCTGAGTTTGTGTTTTTATCTTCCCTGTCACCATAACAACTTTCTATAGCCAAGATATTTTTATGCTACTTGCTCATTTTCCCAGGCTATTTCTCGATGCTTTACTCTGTGCCAAACTGTGACTCTGCTTCTGGAATGAAGAGGACACTGCCCTAAATTGCATATTTGTGTGTGTGTGTGTGTGTGTGTGTGTGCAGCTGTTTTCAGAGATAATTCTGAAGACCTGCAAGTTTTCAATTCTTTCAAGATTGTATGATTTAAAGAGAGGTATGTTTACTCCGCTCCTTGTTTGTGAGCAAAAAAAAAAAACACTCCTTTTCACCCTGGAACTCTGACTAGGGTGCCAGTTCCACTGTGGGCACAAGTTATGGAGTGCAAGTAGTCCTCCTCACTTTGACACTGAGACCTAAGACTGCAACTCAGATCCAAGTATAGGCAATGCATCATTGTCTTGTCCCTGGTACCACCAATTCTCATTCTGACCAGTTGTCCAGCCCCTTACTCTTTGTGGGCTGAGAGGTCTGAAAACAGTGACTACCTCCAGTAATTCAGATACCTTCGAGGTCTGCTTCTGGATGACTGGTTTGCAATTTGCCTTTAAATTCACTTTACTTTACTATCGTGCAACAGATGCTTCATTACTACTTGTTTTAGTCATAGGCTAGAAAATAGTTTTACCCTGTGTTTTTGGATTTTGCTGCTCTAGAATTTATTTTCATGGATTATTTAAAGTTTTTCAGAGAGGATTTTAGGAGAACTCAGGATAATTCCTGCCTTTTCTGCACCATCTTGGCACTGACAGAACGTTGTCAGAAGGCATTTTTTTCAATAAGATTGTGGTAAAGAGTGGCTGTTCAATATCACCATTGCTACTTGATATGACTCTAGAGCTGTTAGCTATAATATTTTTTAAATGAGAGAGAAATCATAGAAGTATAATTAGTATAATTATATTTTTACAGATGATTCTATTGTTTCCTTACACAACCTAGAAATTTAAGTAAAAGAAGTCATAGAAATAATTACTAAATTCATAATGTAGCAGAATGAAAATAGAGTAAAAACATCAGTCTGTAAGTACAATAACAAGTAATTTAAAGTAAGTGATGAGAAACAAGATTCCATTTAAAATCACTACAAAATATCTAAAATCTATGGGAGTTCTTTTACCACTACACACAATAATTATATCAATGCAACTATAAAATATGATGTATAGAAATGAAAGAAAACATATATAATTGGTTTGTGGCGATAAAAAAAATTTGTTAATGCTACCCAAACTAACTTAGAATTTATGTGGTATTTGAAAAAAACTACTGAAGGTTGATTTTAAAGAAGTTGAAATTAAAACAAAATTTACTTGTTAAAACCATAATTCACAAAATTAATAATGAAAACTGTATTAATGCAAGTCATTCCTTAATTGATAAATGACCAAAGCATAAGAACAGAAATCAGAGGTATCTATCATCATATGAAAAAAATTCTCCAAACAACTCTGAGGTACCACCCCATATCTATCAGATTGACTAATAAGACAAGAAAGGAAAATGACAAATCATGAAGACGATGTCAGAAAATTGAGACATTCAAACACAGTTGATGAAATTGTAAGCTGGTTCAACCATTCTGGAGAGTAATTTGGAACTATGCCCAAAGGGCTACAAAGCTCCATATCCATTGATTTAATAATACCATTATCAGTCTATATTCCAAAAAGAGTTTTTTTTTTCAAAAAAGGAAGGTTCTATAGGTACAAAAATATTCACAGCAGCTTTTTTTCTGCAGTGACAAAGAATTGGAAATTAGGGGAACATTCTTCAACTGGGAAATGCCTAGACAAGTTGTGGTATTTTATTGTAATGTAGTACTATTGTTCTATAAGAAATAATGAGTAGGATGCTTTCAGAAAATTCTGGAAGACTGATAGGAATCATCTATCATGCCAAGGTGGGAACGGAGTGCAGTCCAGCATGGGACATACTGGCACGGATGGGGCTTGAGTAGGACTTGAGAGAATGAATTATTGGCACCTGTGGCAGCTTACAGATTTCTCAACCCCAAAACACTTGATGGACTTAGCTCTTCTCAGTAATGAAATGATGTAAGACAATTCCAAAAGACTTGTGACAGAAACCGCTATCCACATCCAGAAAAAAAAATTATGGAATCTGAATGGAAATCAAAGCACACTTCTTTCACTTTTTTTTCTCTTGGTTTTCCCCTTTTGTTCTGATTCTTCATTCCCAACATGATTAATGTGAGACTATGTTTAATATGATTGCAAATGTATAACCTGTATGAGATTGCTTGTCATCATGGGGAGGGTGAAGAAATCTAGAACTAAAAATCTAAAAGTGGATGTTGAAAACTATCTTTGCATATAATTGAAAATATATGATTAAAATGTTAAAAATTAAGTAATAGAATAAATACACTAATTTTATAATTATAATAGTACAATAAAATCTAACATATCGCAACCACAAAAAAGAATTATTGGATTACCTGAAAGCCACTCTAAAAAAATTGAGAACCTAGAATCTTCGTTCAAGCAATTATTGAGGAAAGTTTCTCTGATTTTCCAGAACTAGAGGATAAAATAGTAATAGAATGATTCTACTGATGATCTCTTAAAATAGAATATTATAGCCAAATCCCAGAGCTCCCAGGTCAAGGGGAAAATGTTGAAAGCAGACAAAAAGAAACAATTCAAATAGTAGGGAGCCAAAGTCTGGATGCTAGAAGATTTAGCAGTTTCTACCTTAAAGGATGAGAGTGCTTGAAATATTATACTCTTGAGGGCAAAAGAGCTAGGAGTACAAGAATCACATATTCAGCAAAACTGAGTATAATCCTTTGGGGGTGGGGGATGTATATTCAATGAAATAGAAGACTTTCAAACATTCTTGATGAAAAGACCAGAGGTGAATTTAAAAGCTGATTTTCAAATACAAGACTAAAAAGAAGCATAAGAAGGTAAGCAGGAAAGAGAAATACTAAGGGATTCAATACAGTTAAACTGTTCATATTCCTACATGTAACTCCTAAAAATCTTTCCCATTATTAGGGCAATTAGAAGGGATATAGATAGACAAAGGACATGGATGTGAATTATTTATGATGGGATAATTATCCAAAAAAAATTAATTGTTGAGAAAGAATAAAACACTTAGAGAAGAGGAAAGGCAGAAGTAATGGTATAAATTATCTCACATAAAACAGACAAAAAACACCTTTTGCAGTGGTGGGGAAGATGAGAGATGTGAAGGGAAGCACTTGAATCTTACTCTCATTGGAATAGTCTCAACGAGAGCATAACATGCACATTAAATTGAGTATAGAAATCTTTCTTAGCAAACAGGAGAATAGAAGGTGAAGGGAAAAAGAAAAATGGGAGTAGGGTGATAGAAGGGAGGGTAGACTGGTGGAGTTAAAAGTCAGAAGCAAAATACTTTTTAGAATGTATAGGGTGAAAGGGGGAGAGAGAGGAAATAGGATAAGAAGAGGGAAAATAGGATGGAGAGAAATACTTAATAATCATAGCTGTGAAAAAAGTTGTAGCAAGTTATGATAAAAAATAATTTGTAGAAATAAGAGCCATTCCTCAATTGTTAAATGTTCGATTGATATGAAAAATTTACAGGTGAACAAATCAAACCTATCCATAATTATATCAAGAAATTTTCTAAATTAATACTAGAAAAATTAAAATTAAAACAACTATCAGATTGGCTAATATGATTGAAAAGGAAAATGACAAATTTTGGAAGAGATATGGGAAAATTGAGACACTAATGTGCTGTTCATGAAATGATATACTGATTCAACTATCTGTTAGTGCGATTTGGAAGTATACACAAAGAAACATAAAATTATGCCTACCTTTCAACAAAGCAATACTGCTTCTAGTTTTGTATCTCAAAGTTTATTTTTTAAAAGAAAAGAACTTATGTGCACAAAAATATTTATATCCTCTCTTTTAGTCATGGCAAAGGATTGGAAATTGAGGGAATGCCCATCAACTGGGGAATGACTGAACAAGTTGTTGTATATGATTTTGAGGGAATACAATGATGATGTAAGAAATCATGAGCAGGATGCTCTGAGAAAAACATGGAAAGATGTACATGAACTGATGCAAAGTGTATCAGTCAGTAACAAAAATATTAGATGATGATCAACTGTGAATGACTTAACTATTCTTAACAATACAATGATTCAAGACAATTCCGAAGGACTTTTGATGAAAAACGTTTTCTACTTTCAGAGAAATACCTGTACTCTGAATGAAGAACAAACATATTTTTCTTTACTTTCTTTATTTTTCTCATTTTTTGTCTGTGTTTTCTTTCACAACATGACTAACATGGAATACGTTTTGCATGACTGCACATGTATAAGCTCTATCAAATTTCTTGCTTTCTCAGTGGATGGGAAAAACAGAAGGAAGGAAAGAGAGATCTTGGAACTTTACAAAAAAGCACTAACAAACAAATACTAAAAATTGTTTTTCCAGCCAACTGGAAAACAATAAAATATTAAATTAAAATTAAAAGATATCTTTTCATAAATCATTACAGATAATGATGGCTCTTAGTTTTAGATATATACCATTTACTATATTAAAGAAATGCCAGTCTACCCCTCTGATTTCTAAAGCTCTTAATGTAAAAAGGGTCCTGAACTTTGTTAGAATATTTTCCCCCCAAAAAACTATTATGTAACATGTAATTTTAATTGCTTTTAATAATAATATAATCTATTATGCTTATATTTTAGCTAACACAATTAATCCTGAATTACTGCTATACATCCAACCAGGTTACAATGTATATCGTTTTCATATATTGTTCTTTGCTAATATTTTACTCATTTTTTTGTCTCAATATCCATTAAAGACATTTATCTATAGTTTTTTCTCTAATTTATTTCTTCCTAGTGTAGTTATCAGGACCATATTTGCCTCCCAGAAGGAATTTGGTAAGACACCATATTTCATCATAATTACAATTAATGCAAAGTTGGATTTCTCTTCCTCTAGTTTTGCCTCATCCACATCTCCACCCTAGTGCAATCTGTACTATTTCTTCATCATGTGTGGCATTTTCTTCCATTTACTCATTTCTCATTCTTTAGCTTTTAAATTGGGACGTTGTTCTAGGATCAGACTTTTGTCCATCCCAAACTCTGGGATGAAGTGGGCAAGCCCTGTTCTGTTTTCTGGTTTCCACTGCTTCTGCAGTGCACTGTAATGTGACAAAGAATAAATACAATCATCTATTGGAAGCTCCAGTTTGAGTTTGCCTCTTTGTTGCAGCACATATTTTTGATTTAGTCTATCTCTCTCTTGTCATAGGAAATAATACACCTTTTCAGACTGTAGGTTTTGGGTGCCTGGATGCATGCGTGTGTGCATGCATTTCCATACATGCATGTATGTGTGTGGATGTGTATTTCTGTTCTCTGAAGGATTGTTTTTAGCTTTGTTTTGCATTGGTTTTGTCAAATCTTTTTTTGTAGTTAAAGCTTGTAGTGCTTTAATTGCTTGCATTTGCACCTACTCTGAAGACCATAGACTGGGTGCCTGCCAAACTCCACTTAAAGGCTCTTTCCTGGACCCCTCCTGGCTAAAGAGTGATTATCAATTGCAACTGTTTCCCTTCCTTTCCAGCTTGATTCAGTTATTTTTCTTTTGCTCATTAAAGAGGCCACTCCATGACTACTTCTTAAACAGACCTATTCGCTGTATGACCCTTACCTCATCCTAAGTGAGAACCTGGATAGATCCCAGGTTAAAGAGGTCAAGGTCTCTCATTGCATTCCGAGCCATCTTCAATCATCCTGATGAATATCTGATCACTGGATCCAGATGGCTAAGGGGAAGAAATTGAAGCTGATGCCTTTTCACAGCAATCCCTCACTCAAAACACGGTCAAGTGCAAGTCGTATCATTATTCTCTTATACCATAGTCTTCCTCGTAAAATAAGGACAAACACTGTGTCTTGATAGAGAGAGCAATCTACCCTTTTTGTCAAATCCCAACATGGAGCTGGCTCTATTCCCTCCTGTGCCCCAACAGATCTTAGGTATATATCATAGATTGCTTTGGCCTTAGGCCTCCTCTCTCATTTGCAGTGTTTGGGATGGCTGGTTCTAATGGTGGCCCCGTCTTTTGTACATAGTATATTGAGAGTTGGCTAGGCATTTCACTAACTCAGACTCCCAATGATAATTTCTCCCTTTGGTTTTGTCTCTTGTTCAGACTTTCTGAGGTTGCTGATGTAAGAATTGCTAGGAAAGCTAGCATCTTTCAAGGAGCCAGGCGAGTGCATACTGCTCAAGCAACATCCATGTGGAGTGAGCTTTGGTAACCTTCTCTATCCTCTCTGAGGCAATAAGAAAGGCAAATTTCTGTTAGCTTTTTGTCTCAATTTGAAGCACTGGTTAATGCCTCCCCTGCTCTTTCTCTGCTTCACATGTTTGCTTGTTTATGACAATCTTCTTTTTACCATTGTATATTGGATGGAAAAGCTTATTGCTATATCTCTAATTTTGTTTAAAAATTTCCTTTAAGGTACATTTTGAGAATTTTGCTACCATGTTTGTAGGAAAGAGGGGATCCCAATAATGTTTTGTACTTGTTAAAAATTATTTATTTTTAGTGTCCAACATTCATTTCTACAAAATTTTGAGTTCCAAATTTTGTCCCCATCTCTCCCTTCTCCCCACCCCAAGACACTGTGCATTATTATTAGCCCATACCCCAATCTGCACTCCCTTCTATCACACCACACCTTTTTCTTATCCTCAACCCCTCTATTATCGTGTAGGGCAAGATAGATTTCTATACCCTATTGCCTGTATATCCTATTTCCCAGTTGAATGTAAAAACAATACTTAACATTCTTTTTTAAAAATTTGAGTTCCAGCTTCTCTCCCTTCCTTCCTCCCCACCCACACGCACTGAGAAGGCAAGCAATTAGGTATATGTTATACGTGTGTACTTACGTACTTATGCAAAAGACTTCCACAAGAGTCATCTTGTAGAAGACTAACTATATTTCCCTCCATCCTATCCTGCCCATTTCTTCTGTTCTCCTTTTTGACCTTATCCCTCCTTAAAAGTATTTACTTCTAATTATTCCCTCCTCCCATTTGCCCTTCCTTCTATTATCTCCCACACTCCCACTTACCCCATCTCCTCTACTATTCTATAGTGTAAAAGAGTTTCATAGCAAATTGAGTATGCGTGTTATTCCTTCCTTAAGCCAAATGTGATGAGAGTAAGTTTCACTTTTCCCCTCTCACCTCACCTCTCTTCCCTTCCATTTTCTTGCTTCTTTCATGTGAGAGATAATTTGTCCCATTCTATTTTTCCTTTTCTCCACCCAGTGTACTCCTCTCTCACCCCTTAATTTTATTTTTTTAGACATCATTCCTTCATATTCAACTCCCCCTGTGCCCTCTGTCTATATGTGTATAATCCCTCCAACTACTCTATTACTGAGAAAAGTCTCAAGAGTTATAAATATTATCTTTCCATGGAGGAATATAAACAGTTCACCTTTACTAAGTCCATCATGATTTTTTCTTTCTATTCAGTTCTGGTCTATTCATCAAGAATATTTGAAAGTTCTGTATTCCATTGAGTGACCATTTCCCCCCCAGAAATGTTATACTCAGTTTTGCTGGGTAGATGATTCTTGGTTTTAACCCTAGTTCTTTGACTTCTGGAATATCACATTCCAAGCCTTGCAATGTCTTAATGTAGAAGCTACTAGATCTTGAGTTATCTTGATTGCATTTCCACAATATTCAAATTGTTTACTTCTGGCTGCTTGGTGTATTTTCTCCTTGAACTGAGAGCCCTAGAATTTGGCTATAATATTCCTAAGAGTTTTCAGTTTGGAATCTCTTTCAGGAGGCAATAGGTGGATTCTTTCAATATTTATTTTATCCTCTGGTTCTAATAAATCAGGGCATTTTTCTTTGATAATTTCTTCCAAAATGATATCTAGGCTTTGTTTTTGATCATGGCTTTCTGGTAGAACCACAATTTTTAAATTGTCTCTCCTGGATCTCTTTTCCAGGTCAATTGTTTTTCCAATGAGATATTTCACATTGTCTTCTATATTTTCATTCCTTTGCTTTTCTTTTGTAATTTCTTCATTTTTCATAAAATCATTACCCTCCATCTGCTCCATTCTAATCTTTAAGGAATTCTTATCTTCAGTGAGCTTTTGGACCTCCTTTGCCATCTGGCCAGTTCTGCTTTTTGGTGTATTCTTCTCTTCATTGGCTTTTTGGATCTCTTTTGTCATTTTGGTTAGTCTATTTTCTACAGTGTTATTTTCTTCAGTAATTTTTTGGGTCTCCTTTAGCAAGCAGTTGACTTGTTTTTCACAATTTTCTTGCACCACTCTCATTTTGCTTCTCAATTTTTGCTGTACTTCATATCAGACAGCCAGTGTCCCTACACGGCTCTGTGATGTGGTGAAGAAGAAAGACTCGGTAGGCGGGAGAAGAAAGACCAACTCCGTTTATTGATCTGAGAGTCCAGGTATTTAAAGACAGAAACTGGAAGTCTACGTGACATTCTACTTGTCTCTGCCCTAGTGATTAAATCAGTCTTATAAGACTGATTTAATCAGACTATGAGCCTAGAGGGCATCTATTTTGCATATCCCTTGTTTTCTGTAATTCTCTTGTTTGTCTCATGGAGACAGCCACTTCTGGGGGGCATGGAGAGCCAGTCAGGATGATAATGAGCAGTCTCAAAGAATAGTTTCCCCTAAGGTCTATCCTGATCTTGTCAACAGCACTCCACCCTGGCCTTCAACAGTACTTCTCCTACTTGATTTTCAAAATCCTTTTTGAGCTCTTCCATGACCAGAGACCAATTCATATTTTTCTTGGAGACTTTGGGTGGAGGAGCTTTGACTTTGTTGTCTTCTGTTTGCATGTTTTGATCTTCCTTGTCACAAAAGTAAGATTCTATATTTTGATGATTTTTTTTTGGTTTTTGCTTGTTTTTCCAGTCATTTATTTTACTTCTGAGCTCTTTGTTAAAGTAGTTCTCTGCTTCCACTGGGGATGCTGGGTGCACTGTCAGCTGCTCAATTGTCCCACAATCTGTGGGCCTAGAGCTCCTGAAACAGTAGCTGTCTCTGCCCCTGCTGCTACTGTGACTGCTGCAGATTCCTCTACTCTCTTACCCTTCCTCCGACCTGGGAATGAGACTACACCACTCCACTCTCCCACACTAGTCCTACAGGCTTTTTTCACGGACTCCCAACTTGTTCTCGGCATTTTGGCAACCTGAAGTCTGGAAACTGCCACAGGTGTGAGAGGTTGTCTCCCCAAAACCTACTCAGATCCTTTATGTACCAGTGGGCCCCACGCTGGACTGCTCCTTGCCCCCTGTGAGGAGCGATAGACACTTCCTGGGGACCTTCCAGGGTGTCTTGGGCTGGATGTTTGCTTCACTCTTTCATTCTGTAGTTTCTGCAGTTCCAGAATGTGTTCAGAGCCATTTTTATGGGTATTTGGCTGGGTTTGGGGGTAGTTCTCTAGAAAACTCACGTTGTTGCTCTGCCATCTTGGCTCTCCCTCCTTAATAATCTTTTAAATTGCTTGATTAAGTGTAATTTCTATCAAGGACATATTTGCTTATTCCTGAAAACATACAAATAGGCTGGTGTTCTTCTTTTGCCCCTGCTAGGAGGGCTATGCTTGTCACCACGGGTAGTTTGGAGTTTCCAATGATTTTAGCTATTGTACTTTTTTTGTTTAACTTTTGAATTACAGAAAGCATATGAAAGGTTGTGAGTGACTTATAAGAATTTAAAATGTTTTAAGATGTATATTAATGAGTAGCAGGTCTACAAAAAGATCCATTTCTTATTGGAAATAATATGTTAATGCTTTCCTGGATCTGTGATTTCAACAAAGTGGACAGTCTTCCTCCACAGATCCACCTAATTATTAAAATGTATTCCACAGAAGCTCCTCATGCCTTCTCATTCTATGTCACTCCATGAGTCCTTCATAGAAAATCTGTTCCATGTGCCAGACAGCTTCTTTTTTTCACTGTTGTTGTTTTTTGCTATTGTTTTTAGTAATCAGTGGGTATCAGAGTAGCTTCTGACTCACTCCGTGAATGACCAAGTTACACTTCCCTTTACAATATTATATTTCCTAGGTAGTATTCTTTGTGTACTCAGCTAGGTGGCTCAGTGGATACAATGCTGGACCTGGAATCAGGAAAACCTCAGTTAAGATCTGAACGTAGATACTTATTAGCTGTGTGACCCTGACCAAGTTTCTTAACTCTGATTTGCCTTAATCTACTGGAGAAGTAAATGGCAAGTCACTTTAATATTTTTGCCATGAAAACCCTATATGGGGACACAAAGGGTCCTGCATGACCAGAAGACTGAACAACAAAAACAACAACATGCTTTTGTACTTTTTCACTGTCAAGGATAAAATGCTTGGGAAATATATTATCCCACCTCCACGGGTACATTTTAAATTAACCATCCGACACCACTACATTGGTACTGGTAATATATATGAAATAATATGATATATTCAAAAAGGCAATTGAAGATGTATGAAGCATCATAAAAGCAGTTTTTAAAATTAGAATTACATTTATTCATATTTTGCTTATACCAAATGCAATTAGCCTTTTCTGTTTACCAATTAACAAGACAGATTTGCCAAATGGATCTTGACACTTCCCCAGCAGGAACTTGCAACAGATACAAATTATTCACAATAAGTTCATTTACACCACTGTGTAATTCTACACTACAAGAAGAATGAATGCTATTTATTCATATGATAGTAGGAAACACACTCTAAGGGATTTCTGTCAAGGAGAACTGGGTCATTATTTGTTGCAACAAACATGTCACTAGGACATAGAGTACATAAATCTTAAGCAAAAACAAACTTCTGTGTTAATTCAATCTCTATAATTCTCATCAACACATGACTCATTTGAATTTTTGAAACCAAAAATGGTAATATCTAGTGCTGACTCTTCATGTTATTGGAGAGAAGTGGTTACTCTCAAAAAAGTGTTTATATTCTATTTTAGAGATTATATGGAAATATTATAGCTATTAATTAATACACTTAAAATAACCAAACATCAATGCAAATACATGAAAATCCAGATTTTACATCTTTTATGCCCATGTGAATATTCAATTCATGTGAATTCAATTCTGAGAATAATAAAATGATGCCATAAGAGAGACTTTTCTTACTAATCTTGCTCATTGCCTCCTTTGAGTTGAGAAAATACTTGTTCTGTTCCGAATACCCTTTTCATTTGAATTTTTGCTTTGATGGAATGAACAAAGACCTTACTCATGTGAAACAAACATTTAAATAAGTAGACTAGGTGAACAAATCAATAAGTATCTAACAGTCATGTTTGTTAGAGTTTCTGCTCCTAAGTAAAAGAATCTATACTGTGTTTTCATCTTATTCCCTAATATTCACTTGTGCTACAAATATCTGTTTGAAATTGGATTTCAGGAGCCACGATAGTGGAGTAGAAAGACACACATACCCTGGTACTCCATATACAGCCTGTAAAATACCTGTAGAGAGGGACTCTCAACAAATTTTAGAACAGCAGAAGTGGAGAACAACAGAATGGAGGAGATTTCCAGCCCAGGGTGACCTGAAAGACCCACAGGAAAAGTTGGTTGGACCAGAGGTGGAGCCGAGCATAGAGCCCAGCCCAGCATTGGCTGCACAGCTCGAGAAGACTCTGGGAGGAAGACACTTTGGGCACCATCTCCAGTTGCAGCAGCGGGTCTTCAGATCCCTCAATCCACAGGCACCAAAGGTCAGCGACGGGATCTTTTCAGCTGGCCATGAAGAGAGAAGGGCCTTCGCATAGCTCCAGCCTCAGTCAGCAGCCTGCAGAGATCACACTGGGAAAACGGCAGGAGATCTCAGGGCAGCCCCTACAGCAGCTCAAGACTATTGCTGGATCGTAAAAACCCCTGCGGGCACTGAGGGAGCTGGTCTTTTTCTTGCACTGAATGGTGGCCCTGCCCTCACAGCTCGACTGAATCCCACCCACCCAGTGCCAGCTGGGAGGAACTGGAGGCCAGGTGCCTGTGGAGAGGAAACTCTCCTAAGATTCTGGGCACAAAAATTCTTCCCTGCATCCAGACCAGTACAGGCTTGATTGTGCCACCTTGGAGGAACTGATATCTTACAGTTCCCCAGAGAATACGCTACTCTTGACAAAGGACCCAAAAGTCAAGTAACTAGTTGGAAAAATGCCCAAAAAAGGGAAAAATAAGACTATAGAAGGTTATTACTTGGTTAACAGATGTCTTCTCCAATCCTTTCAGATGAGGAAGAACAATGCTTACCATCAGGGAAACACATAAAAGTCAAGGTTTCTGTATCCCAGACATCCAAAATAAATATCCAGGGGGCTCAGGCCATGGAAGAGCTCAAAAAGGATTCTTAAAATCAAGTCAGACAGGTGGAGGAAAAACTGGGAAGAGAAATGAGAGAGATGCAAGAAAAGCATAAAAAGTAGGTCAACACCTTGCTAAAGGAGACACAAAAAATGCTGAAGAAAATAACACCTTGAAAAATAGGCTAAGTCAATTGGCAAAAGAGGTTCAAAAAGCCAATGAGGAGAAGAATGCTTTCAAAAGCAGAATTAGCCAAATGGAAAAGGAGATTCAAAAGCTCACTGAAGAAAATAGTTCTTTCAAAATTAGAATGGAACAGATGGAGGCTAATGACTTTATGAGAAACCAAGAAATCACAAAACAAAACCAAAAGAATGAAAAAATGGAAGATAATGTGAAATATCTCATGGGAAAAACAACTGACCTGGAAAATAGATCCAGGAGAGACAATTTAAAAATTATGGGACTATCTGAAAGTCATGATCAATAAAAGAACCTAGCATTATCTTACTTGAAATTATCAGGAAAAACTGTTCTGATTTTCTAGAACCAGAGGGAAAAATCAATATTGAAAGAATCCACCTACCACCACCTGAAAGAGATCCTAAAAGAGAAACTCCTAGGAACATTGTGGACAAATTCCAGAGTTCCCAGGTCAAGGAGAAAATATTGCAAGCAGCTAGAAAGAAACAATTCAAGTATTGTGGGAATACAATCAGGATAATACAAGATCTACCAGCTTCTACATTAAGGGATTGAAGGGCATGGAATAGGATATTCCAGAAGTCAAAGGAACTAGGACTAAAACGAAGAATCACTTACCCAGCAAAACTGAGTATAATACTTCAGGGGAAAAAATGGTCTTTCAATGAAATAGAGGACTTTCAAGCATTCTTGATGAAAAGAACAGAGCTGAAAAGAAATTTTGACCTTTAAACACAAGAATCAAGAGAAGCATGAAAGGGCAAACAGTAAAGAGAAATCATAAGGGACTTACTAAAGTTGAACTGTTTACATTCCTACATGGAAAGACAATATTTGTAACTCTTGAAACTTTTTTCAATATCTGGATAGTTGGTGGGATTACACACACACACACACACACACACACACACACACACACGCACACACACAAAGCACAGGGTGAATTGAATAGGATGAGAGCATATCTTCAAAAAATGAAATTAAGCTCTTAAAAATGAAATTAAGTGGTGAGAAATGTATTGAGAGGAGAAAGGGAGAAATGGAATGGGGCAGGTTATCTCTCATAAAAGAGGCAGGTAAAAGACTTTTCAGTGGAGGGAAAAAGAAGGGAGATGAGAGAAAAAAACATGAAGCTTAGTCTCATCACATTCGACTAAAGGAAGAAATAAAATGCACACTCCTTTTGGTATGAAAACCTATCTTACAATACAGGAAAGTGGGGGAGAAGGGGAGAAGCAGGGTGGGGGGGATGATGGAAGGGAGGGCAGTGGGAGGAGGGAGCGATTTGAAGTCAACACTCTTGGGGTGGGACAGGATCAAAAGAAAGAATAGAAGCAATGGGGGGCAGGATAGGATGGAGGGAATTATAGATAGTCTTACACAACATGACTATTACGAAAGTCATTTGCAAAACCATACAGATATGACCTGTATTGAATTGCCTACCTTCCCAAAGGGAATGGGTGGGGAGGGAGGGATGGGAAGAAGTTGGAACTCAAAGTTTTAGGAACAACTGCTGAGTATTGTTCTTGCAATTAAGAAATAGAAATACAGGTAATGGGGTATAGAAAGTTATCTTGCCATACAGGACAAAAGAGAAGATGAGGTTAAGGGAAGGGAGGGATGTAAGAAGAGAGGGCAGATTGGTAATAGGGGCAATTAGAATGTTCATTGTTTTGGGTTGGGGAGGAGAGAAATGGGGAGAAAATTTGGAACCCAAAATTTCTTAGAAATGAATGTTGCAAAGTTAAATAAAGAAATAAATAGATAGATGAATGAATGAATGAATGAATAAATAAATAAATTTTCAGAAGAAGAAATTGGATTTCAGGATTAAAATAATGCAATAAATATGCTTATGTCAAAGACTTCTAGAGATCTTCAAACTCATCTCTCAGTCTCTCTCTCTCTCTCTCTCTCTCTCTCTCTCTCTCTCTCTCTCTCTCTCTCTCTCTCTCTCTCTCCCTCTCTCTCTCTCTCTCTCTCAATATCAGTGATGTTTTTTGAACATTGTCTCGTAACTCCATACATAAGACTAAAGGAGTTTTGAAGAGGTGGATAGTAATATTTAAGTATATAATCATAAACAAATACAAAATAAAAGATTGAATGAGGGAACAAATAACAAAGCATTTATTGAATTTCTTAGAATATTCTGATTTCTGTGATAAGGGCTAAAGATAAAAATAGGAAAAATGCAGTCTCTAACGTCAAAGAATTATTTTCCTACCTACAGAAAACTACTGTTTATGGACAAAAAAATTCTCAAGGCAGAAATACAGTGCTAATGGCCCTTAGAGTCTTGCAACACGTTGAATAGTAAGGTCCAAGAGACCTCGGTATTCACCAGCAGGACAGATGGTAAAACTAGGGATTTTGAAAGGCAGAGTGGCAGAGCAGATAGAAACTACCAGTGGTTTGGAGGAATGATTTGGCACCATGATCCTTAAGGTGTAACGACAAAGGAGATGATAAGTCCTGCTGGTTCTCTACTTAACTATAAAGATTTTTGTTGGTGACTCCATCTAATATGTGTGAGCCCCTACATCTGTTCCACAAAAGGGTGTTAGTATGTCCTGATATTCCTAATAATTGACTATTAGGATGAAGTTTACTAGAGGGTTGAAGCAGAAAAAAGTCCATACATTACCATTCATGACAAGGAAGATCATCATCTATCTGAGAAGGAAAAAAAAGAGAAAAGGGTATTGGTTTAAAAAAAAAAAAGTAGGGGAAGAATTCCCAACAGTACCTGCTTTGCTGGGCCCTCCAGCACCCAAAAAAAGTATAGTTAATGCCCAAAGCATGGAAAAACAATAAGCAAATTCTTAATTTGTGTCAAGATTACACTTCATTGTCAATTTTAAATTCACGAATTTTTTTTGTCACAAACATTTTTATTAACAGGCCAATAGAAAAGTAATCATGGTAGAGACCTTTAGTTCATTCTTCTAATAAGGCTGTTGATCTGGTCTTCCCTGTTCCCAACATCACTACCTTGCACAAAATGTGTAGTCTTTTTCTTTATTCTGCCTCTTGGAAAAGAAAATTTGAAGGACCAAAGGAAGGTGTTCTCAGCTTTGAAGTGCTGGCAATCAGTATAGATCTCATGGATCAAGACCTCCATGCAGATAATTCCCTATTCACCAGGAGATTTTGAAATATGGGCATTTTCTGTCATGGCAATTCTCTCTTTCTTTTTTTTTTTTCTATGGTTTCTACTTTTATTTTTTTTCATTATTATTAAATTTATTTACTTAGCTTTTAACATTCATTTTCACAGAATTTTGGGTTACAAATTTTCTCCCCTTTTATCCCCTCCCCCACCAAAAACACCAAGCATTCTAATTGTCGCTATGACCAGTCTGCTCTCTCTTCTATCATCCCTCTCTGCCCTTGTCTCCGTCTTCTCTTTTGTCCTGTAGGGCCTGATAGCTTTCTATACCCCTTTACCTATATTTCTTGTTTCCTAGAGGCAAGAACATTGCACGACAGTCGATCCTAACACTTTGAGTTCCAACTTCTTTACCTCCCTCCCTCTCCACCCCTTCCCTTTGGAAGGCAAGCAATTCAATATAGGCCAAATCTGCGTAGTTTTGAAAATCACTTCCATAATAGTTGTGTTTTATAAGACTAACTATATTTCCCTTCATCCTATCCTGTCCCCCATTACTTCTATTCTCTTTTGATCCTATCCCTCCCCATGAGTGTCGACCTCAAGTTGCATTCTCCTCCCCATGACCTCCCTTCTATCATCCCCCCCACCCTGCTTATCCCCTTATCCCCCACTTTTCTGTATTGTAAGATAGGTTTTCCTACCAAAATGAGTGTGCATTTTATTCTTTCCTTTAGTGGAATGTGATGAGAGTAGACTTCATGTTTTTCTCTCACCTCCCCTCTTTATCCCTCCACTAATGAGTCTTTTGCTTGCCTCTTTTATGAGAGATAACTTGCCCCATTCAATTTCTCCCTTTCTCCTCCCAATATATTTCTCTCTCACTGCTTGATTTCATTTTTTTTAAGATATGATCCCATCCTCTTAAATTCACTCTGTGCACTCTGTCTCTATGTGTGTGTGTGCGTGTGTGCATGTGTGTGTGTGTAATCTCACCCAGTACCCAGACACTGAAAAGTTTCAAGAGTTACAAATATTGTCTTTCCATGTAGGAATGTAAACAGTTCAACTTTAGTAAGGCCCTTGTGGCTTCTCTTTGCTGTTCACCTTTTCATGGTTCTCTTCATTCTTGTGTTTGAAAGTCAAATTTTCTTTTCAGCTCTGGTCTTTTCATCAAGAATGCTTGAAAATCCTCTATTTCATTGAAAGACCAATTTTTCCCCTGAAGTATTAAGCTCAGTTTTGCTGGGTAGGTGATTCTTGGTTTTAGTCCTAATTCCTTTGATTTCTGGAATATCCTATTCCATTCCCTTCGATCCCTTAATGTAGAGGCTGCTAGATCTTGTGTTATCTTCATTGTATTTCCACAATACTTGAATTGTTTCTTTCTAGCTGCTTGCAATATTTTCTCCTTGACCTGGGAACTCTGGAATTTGGCCGCAATGTTCCTAGGAGTTTCTCTTTTTGGATCTCTTTCAGGTGGTATTCTGTGGATTCCTTGAATATTTATTTTGCCTTTTGGTTCTAGAATCTCAGGGCAGTTTTCCTTGATAATTTCATGAAAGATGATGTCTAAGCTCTTCTTTTGATCATGGCTTTCAGGTAGTCCCATAATTTTTAAATTGTCTCTCCTGGATCTATTTTCCAGGTCAGTTGTTTTTCCCATGAGATATTTCACATTATCTTCCATTTTTCCATTCTTCTCGCTTTGTTCTGTGATTTCTTGCTTTCTTATAAAGTCATTAGCCTCCATCTGTGCCATTCTAATTTTGAAAGAACTATTTTCTTCAGTGAGCTTTTGAATTTCCTTTTCCATCTGGCTAATTCTGCTTTTGAAAGCATTCTTCTCCTCATTGGCTGCTTGAACCTCTTTTGCCAATAGAGTTAGGCTAGTTTTCAAGGTGTTATTTTCTTCAACATTTTTTTGGGTCTCCTTTAGCAGGTTGCTGACCTGCTGTTCATGCTTTGACTTCATGTCTCTCATTTCTCTTCCCAGCTTTTCCTCCACCTCTCTAACTTGATTTTCAAAATTCTTTTTGAGCTCTTCCATGTCCTGAGCCCATTGGGTGGGCTGGGACACAAAAGCCTTGACTTGTGTGTCTTTGCCTGATGGTAAGCATTATTCTTCCTCATCAGAAAGGAAGGGGGGAAATGCCTGTTCACCAAGAAAGTAACCTTCTATAGTGTTATTTCTTTTCCCTTTTCTGGTCATTTTCCCAGCCAGTGACTTGACCTCTGAATATTCTCCTCATACCCACCTCGCCTAGTGATCCTCCCAGCCAGCGTTTGGGGTCTGAGATTCAAATGCTGCTTCCAGCCTTAGGGCTTTTGGCGGGGACAGGGCTGCTATTCAGTTTGAGATTAAGTTCAGGTGCTGAGGTTGGGGCAGGGCCGCCTCTCAGGCTCAGTTCCCTCAGGGGGTTTATGCACAGACCTTCCACAATGGATCTAGGCTCCTGCCTACTTGGGGAACCCTGGTCTGCCGCTGCCTCTCAGCTTCTGCCTCCCGAGGGGCCCTGAGTTATGGGGGCACCCCACTCCCCTCTCGGCCGGCCAAAGAGACTCTCTCACCGACCCCCGTCACCTGTGGGTGGAGGGACTTGTGCGGCTGCTGGAGATCCTGTCCCTGAAGCCTGCTCGGATCTGTTCCTGTTGGTGCCACGGCCGCATCAGGTCTGGGCTGGGCTCCGCATCTGCAGCGCAACAGACCTTTTGCAAGAGGTTTGCAGGTCCCTCTGGAACAGAAATCTCCTTCGCTCAACTGTTCTCTGGCCTCACTGCTCCAGAATTCGCCGTGAGTTACTTTATACAGATGTTGTATGGCTTGTGGGTTCGGAGCTATGTGTATTTGCTTCTTTCTACTCCGCCATCTTGGCTCCGCCCCAATTCTCTGTTTCTTGATCTTGCCATAAACAGGTGTGTAAATCAGATCATTCACAGACTTCAGATTTGGGTAATTCCGTGCAATGTATGGTTCCAAAATCCTCAGGATGGTAATTGAAGTCTTGTTAAGCTTAATGAGAGGGCCATTGAAAGGGCGGAGCCAAGATGGCAGAGAACCATTACTCGCCTAAGATCTTAGAGAAACTCACTCAGATACCTCTAAAAAAGAGAATCTGACCAAATTTTGGAGCTGTAGAATACAGTAGGAGAAAGACTGTGGTAGTTTCACAGCCCAGAGCAGACTGGAAGATTGATGGGAAGAATCTGTTTCACAAGGGTGGAGGAGCACACAGCTCATAGCACAATGTCCCTGCAGGGCCCAGCAGGAAATCCCCAGGGCGGTCTGAGGAAGTGGCAGCACTGCAGGATAGCAGTTCAGGGTAAGAGTCAAGTGGAACTGAGTAAGTGAGAGCAGTGGAAGGAGGTCCAGGTATCTGAAGCAGCTGTGCCTGAGATTTCAGCTCACAGATTAAATGTCTGTAAGTCACGTACTTGAACTTCCCGAAGCCAAAATGGTGAAGTGATTGGTAAATACTCCCTCCCCCTTCCCTTGTTGGCCTTGAAAGAACCATAAAATATTTCCCCAGAAAAATCCTGGTTCAACGGGATGAGCAGAAGGGACAAACAGTCTAGTATCACCTGAGGCTAGGAAAATTGCTAAAGAATATTCCTCTTATGGTGGCAGAGGAACAGAGTTGTTCTAGATAGCTGGAGCTCCACTGGGGTGGAATCTTGCACTAGGACCCAGGCTTGCCTCAGTGCTCCAGAGGAAACGGGAAGACAAAAGAACAGCAAGGATCATCAAACTCCGAGTTTGCCTTTGCCCTACTTCAGCAGAGGAAATCTCCCTCGACCAGGCCACTCTTCCCTACACTTAACAAGCTGGCTCTAGAACTAATCCAGGAAAACACAAACAGAATTCACTTTTGCTTTCTCACACCAGCCAATTCAGCACCAGGTTCTTTAGAATCTAACTGAAAGAACCAGAGGCCACAACACACAAATTCTCACCATCATGAGCAAGAAGCAAATGAGGAAAGAAAAGACCATAGAAACTTTCTATGGGGACAAGGACCAAAACAGGAATACCAAAGAAGTCAGTATTGAGACTGTACTCCCATCTGAAACTTCATAATGTACTATGAACTGCTCACATGTCCAAGGAGCACTCCTGGAACACCTGAAGAAGGAAATCAAAGAAAAAATGGCGAATGATTTTAAAATTATGAAAAATAAAAGGAAAATTGAACAAACGGAAAAGGAAGCACAAAATCTAATGGGAAAATTGGACAAATAGAAAAGGAAGAACAAAAAATAACTGGAGAAAATAATTCCTTAAAAGGAATAATTGGACACATGGAAAAGGAGATGCAAAAGTTAACTCAAGAAAACAACTTGATAAGAATTAGAATCGGGCACGTAGATGCTAATGAATCTCTGAGACATTAAGAATCAGTCAAACAAAATCAAAAGAATGAAAAGAAAATGTAAAATATCTAATTGAAAAA
This sequence comes from Notamacropus eugenii, assembly GCF_028372415.1. NCBI lineage: Eukaryota > Metazoa > Chordata > Mammalia > Diprotodontia > Macropodidae > Notamacropus > Notamacropus eugenii. The sequence continues at coordinate 364,306,377 of NC_092873.1, read as the reverse complement.
ATAACCGACCTGGAAAATAGATCCAGGAGAGAAAAATCTAAGAATTGTTGGGATACCAGAGAGCCATGATGAAAAAAAGAGACTGGACAATACCATGCAAGAAATCATCAACAAAAATTGCCCAGAGATCCAGGGGTCAAAATAGTCATAGAAAGAATCCATAGTTCACCTCCCAAAAGGGATCTCAAACTAAAAGCACCAAGGAATATCGTTGCCAAATTCAAGAACTATCAAGTGAAGCAGAAAATACTGCAGGCAGCCAGAAAGAAACATTTCAAATATCGAGGAGCTACAGTCAGGATCACACAGGACCTTGCATCTTCTACAATAAAAGGCTGAAGGAAATGGAATACGATATCCTGTAAGGCAAAGGACCTAGAACTACAACCAAGAATCAATTACCCAGCAAAGTTCAGCATAACATTTCAGGCAAGGACATGGACATTCAATGAAATAAGGTATTTCCTGACCTTTCTGATAAAAAGGCCAGAACTCAATAGAAAATTGAATCTTCGAACAAAGGTCTCAAGAGAGACATAAAAAAGTAAACAGGGGAGAAGAAAACTTGTTACTCAATTTGGGCAAACTGCTTACCTCCCTATAAGGGAAGATGATACTCTTTAATCTTGAGAAATGTATATTATGAAATATTAAAGGGATATACAGAACTAAAGGGAAAGGGTATGAAGTAAATTATGTGATGATAAAAATGTGATTTAAGTATGTGAAAGGATTACAAGAGGAGATGTGAAAAGGAGGAAGCAGAAAATGGTAAATTACATCACAGGAAGAAGTACAAAATTATATTACAGTAGAGGAAAAGAAGGGAGGGAGATGAGCATTGTTTGAGAGATACTCTCATCTGATTTGGTTCAAGGAGGGAACAACAATCTTAATTAAGTATATAAATCTTACTACCTGTATAGGCAGTAGGAAGAGAAGGGGGAAAGAAAGTGGAAGAGAGGCTAAAAGGGAGGGAAGAAGTAGCAAGGATAAAGGGCAGTAAAAGGGAGGGGAGATGAAAGAAGGAAGAGAAGACTGTAGGGGGTGGTGATAAAAAATTCCAACTCTATAGTGGAGGGGAAGGGAGAAGGGAGAAATAAAAACACAAAGGGTGGAAAAGAGAATGGAGGGAAAGACACAGATAGTGATCATAACTGTGAACTTAAATGGGACGAATTCTCCCACAAAAGAGAAAAAGAGCAGAATGGATGAAAAGCCATAATCCAACAATATGTTGTTTACAAGAAACACATTGGAAACGGGGGGGATAAACACATGGTAAAGGTAAGAGGTTGGAGAAGAATATATTGTGCTACAGCTGATGTAAGAAAAGCAGGGGTAGCATTTCTAATCTCAGACAAAACAAAAGCAGAAATAGATCTAATCAAAAGAGATAAGGAAACTATATCCTGCGAAAAGGCATCATAGAAAATGAAGCAATATCATTATTAAACATATATGCGGTAAGAGGTATAGCATCCAGATTCTTAGAGGAAAAGTTAAGGGAGTTACAAGAAGAAATAGACAGCAAAACTATACTAGTGGAGGACCTCAACCTCCCCCTTTCTGACCTTGATAAATGTAACCTTAAAATAAATAAGAAAAAAGTTAAAGAGGTAAATAAATCTCTGGATAAGATATGATAGATCTCTGGAGAAAACTGAATGGGGATAGAAAGGAATATACATTTTTCTCAGCAGTATATAGCACATTTACAAAAATTGCCTATGCACTAGGACATAAAAACCTCACAATCCAGTGCAGAAAGCCGAGACGGTCAATGCATCCTTCTCAGTTCATAATGCAATAAAAATCATATATAATAAAAGGCCATGGAAACATGGACCAAAAATTAATTGAAAACTAAATAATCTGATTTAAAGAAGAAGTGGGTTAAACGAAAATCATAGGATCAATCAACAACTTCATTCAAGTGAATGACAATAATGAGACAACCTACCAAATCTTATGGGATACTGCAAAAGCAGTTCTTAGAAGAATTTTTATATCTTTGAATGCTTTCATGAATAAAATAGAGAAAGAGGAGATCAATAAATTGGGCATGCATCTGAAAAAAAATTGAAAAAAGAACAAATTGAAAATCCCCAAGTAAATGCCAAATTAGAAATACTGAAAACCAAATAAGAGATTAATAAATTTGAAATTAAGAAAACTACTGAACTAATAAATAACACAAAGAGTTTGTTTTATGGAAGAAAAAAACAATAAGACTTATAAATCTTTGGTCAATTTGATTTAAAAAAGGAAAGAAGTAAACCCAATTACCAATATCAAAAATGGAAGGGGTGAACTCATCTCCAATGAGTAGTCAATTACAATAAAAAGTAGAAATTACTTTGTCCAACTGTATGCCCATAAACTCGACTTTCTACATGAGAGGGATGATTATTTAAAAAAATACAAATTGCCCAGATTAACAGAAGAGGAAGTTTAAGTATTCAATTTCCTTGAACATTTAAACAACCCCATCTCAGAAAAAAGAAATTGAACAAGCCATCAATGAACTCCCTAGGGAAAAAAAATCTCCAGGGCCGGATGGATTTACAAGTTAATTCTATCAAACATTTAAAGAACAGTTAATTCCAATAATATATAGACTGTTTGGGAGAATTGGGAAAGGAGTCCTTGAAAATTCTTTTTACACAGCAACAACCACAGTGTGGGAGGACTTTTTCTGGTAGACAGAATTTCATTGCAATACAAGCACTTAAAAAGTTCTCAATAGTCTTTTAAGGCAAAATGTCTTCCACATCCAGAGAAAGAATTATGGAATTCAATCTCAGATTGTAGCAGATCTTTTTTCTTTTGTATTAGCTTTCAGTTTGTTATATGATTTCTCCCATTCATTTTAATTCCTCTATACAACATGGCTATGGTGAAAATGTAAAAAAAAAAAAAAAAAAGTGCCACTGAAGATTTGACAAAGACGAAGAAGCTGCAATAATTTTCGGACCTTTGGGCTATCACAATTGACAGCTATGATTCTGATCACAAAAGCTAACTTGGTACATGGTATTTGCCAGCTTTTCATGCCATTCTATCTGGCTGGACTTCACTTTTATACATCTCTATGTACTCCTTATGGTTGGTTTAAGCTTTTTATAGGTAACTTTTCTCCATATTTTACAGAACTTTTTTATAGCCATCTTCTTTTTCTTCGAATATTTGGTCTTAAGTATTGTGAAAACCTTTATCTTTTTCAGAAGGGATTCTGGAATGGATAGTAGTTTCTTTTCTTCTAGACCAGCCATATTCCAGCTGGAAAAAAGACAGTTTACTTATACAGTTATTGTGAAACATGTTTAATTTAAATGGTTTGCCCATTCATTTTGTCCTGTTTTTCCAAAACTAGTAGAATTAGAAGGCAAATTGAAAATAGATAGAATTCATAGCTCGCAAATTGAAAATAGATAGAATTCATAGCTCACCACTGGAAAGGAGCTTAAAATTTAAAACATTTCTAAATATCATTGCCAATGTCAGAAGTTTAGAAGTCAAATTTTTTAAAAGTAATGTTTAGTAGCCAGAAACAAATGTATAACATGACAATAAACCACACTCACAATTACAGCACATTGTACAGTAAATATTAGAAAGAAAAAAGACAAATTAAAATGTCTACCCTGAAGTCTCCCCTTATACTGAAAAATTGAACATGATCCTATAAGAGGATGGAAAAGTTAAACTTCAACATCTTGAAGGAATTCTGTGTATTCATGATAGGGAAATTTCAGCTGTATAAAATCTTTGAAATGCAAATCCAAGAATCAAGAGAAATTTACAGAGGTTTGGAAAATTATAAAAAGCTAGATTATCTTAGTATCAAAGGATTATATGACTGTAAATTTAGATCTGGAAGAGACTTTGGAAAAAATTTTGATAAACTCTTTAATTTTTGAAATGAGGAAAGTGTATCCCATAAAGATGTGACTCATAAGTTTATAAGTTTTAGATTGAATGTTCAACATTCATAAAATAACAAATACAATTAATGTCAAAATAATAAAATGATCACATCAATGGATCCAAAAGAGTATTTCATTAAAAACACTCATTCTTGTTTAAAAAAGCGTTAAAAGCATAAGGATTACATGTAGCTTTATATAAAGAGTATATAATTAAAACCAAGAGCTGGAAATATTTATATTAGGGAAACACTGGGAAATAATCTACTCAGATCAAGGAAAAAACATACTAATATTCATTCTCACTCTATCATTTGATTGCTAGAAATCCTAATACAGGAATATTGAAATGAATAGAAACTGAGGGAATAAAATAGTCAAAAAAGTTTTTTAAGGGGTGCCTATGTTTCAAGCATAGACAAAGATAAGGCACAATCCCATATAGTAATGTAATATATAGAGAATGAATTAAAACAACTCATAATTAAAAATTATAAATTAAACCAATGGCTATTAATATTCTTTTTAATAATATTAAAATAATGGAAGAGAGAAAATACATTTAATTCAAAGTAATTATATGATACACACTCAGTACTTATATGAACAAATGGAGAATATTTTTAATGAAACAAAGATTTCAGTAGTTGAATAGCTATTTAAAGTTTGTGATTGAGTCTTTCTAATATTAACAAAATAATGCTACTGCCTAAATTAATTTATAGGTTTAATGACAAATATATTTATCTCCCAAGGAGTTAACTCTAAAGAAAGAGATATAATAATGATTTTCTTAAAAATCATTTAGATATACAAAAGGTCAACAATTCCACAGTAAATAATGAAGAAAGAAACAGAATTAGGAGCAAAGTATTCCTAAAAAGGTCACTTCTAAGAGTTTACTTTAAAGTTCTAATCAGCAGTATCATTTGACACTGATTTAAATAAAAAAGAGAAAAGAAAGTTGATCAATTACATATTACAGTCAACCAAGATCCAGAAGTAATTGAACATTGTAACCTACCATAGACATTTTTAGGGCACCTAGGTGCTTAGAATGCTGAGCCCTGAGTCAAGAAGGCTCTATGAGTTCTCACTGTGAGTTCAAACCTCGCCTCTGACACTTGCTAGCTGTATGCCCCTGTGCAAATCACTTATTTCCCTTTGCCGCAGTTCCTGAGTCTATACATTGAGTAGGAGAAAGAAATGACAAACCACTCCAGTAATTTTGCTAAGAAGACTCCAAATGGGGTAATAAGGGTAAGACACAGCTAACTTTTTTACTCATTTAAGATATATAAATCTCAGATATTGCCTTATACAACCATCAGAAGATGCTGAGTTTGGTTAATAGTAGTAGTAGCAGCAGCAGCAGCAGCAGCAGCAGTAGTAGTAGTAGTAGTAGTAGTAGTAGTAGTAGTAGTAGTAGTAGTAGTAGTAAAATTAAAAAAAAAAGTTTCTTCCTTATGGTTTACACATCAAACCTCTGTTCTGCTAAAATTATACAAAAACTTCCAGTCTCTTGCAAATGACTTGCAATTACCATAATTTTCATAGCACCAGCTCTCAACTGGGTTTCTTCTACATTAAAGATTTTTTGTTTCCTAATTTATTCAATTCAAATATTTCTACCATTGACATTTCTGCACTCATTGATTTGATTAGTGTGAATGCCCCGTTTGCCATACCACTCTATAGCTAAGAGATATTAGATAGTTGTTGGGGCTGAAAATTAAACGTCACTCTACGGTCAACTTGTTAACAAGCACCTTCAGGTTAGCTAGATCAGCTCTGAGATGACAAATATATAACAGGTCATGAGTGAACTTAATTTTCAAGTCTAAAGTTGATTTATATTCTTTGACTTAGCATTAAATGTATGTTTTACTATTTGCAGTTTCTGAGCTTCCTCCTGATTCCCCTATGGACCTACTCCACCCACCTTTTTTGTAACAGTATAGTTTTTTTTGAAAGCTTAAGATAATTCATATCTATTTTGAAAGATTCTTGACATAGGTTTGCAAATCATAATAGCACTTATTTTCAAACAGTCTTGAAATATTTTGTTATAACTTACTAAGTGTTTTTAAATTAGTTATAAATAAAATACAGGACAATAAGGCAAGTTTTGGAAAACTCTATAATATAAGGAAAATTCCTTGCTAATGATTACCATCAGGTAAAATTCCTTGGACAACATACTTGTGCTACATTTGGAAGGCTGAGAAGTTTTCAGTATCATCACCATCATCACCACCAACAGCAAATAATGTGTGATTTAATTTAAACATTCTGCTTAAAATGCCTCTGTAAACATTAGGTTATTTGAGTGTTATAATAGCCCTTTGACACAGGCATTCCATAAATTATTTTATTTTGCTATTTTCATTTTACACATAAGGAAACTGAGACTCTGAGAGAGGAAGATGCTTGCTGAAGAGAACACAAAGAACAACTTCCAGAACAGACTTTAAAGCTACCTTTTCCTTTTTGAAGTCAAACTCTTTCTTCTCTTCCACTTGCTTATACGCTGTCAGTCTTTAAAAAAATGGATTTACGTCATCACCTCCTTTAATGGGAATGAAAAGGACGTATAAGTTGAGAATGTTACAGGATTTTCTACCAGTCTAGATTTCTTGGGGAACTTAAATAATGCTTACTTTCTTTAGCCATTTCTTTGTACCTTACAAAGAGTAATTTTCAAGTAGTTTCCTCTGAAAAAGAAAATTATTATCACCTACAACAGAGAACAACTTATTCACATTGAATGAAAAGAGTTATTTTCTGTTCAAGAAAGTGAACTACCAGAAATAATGTCGTATTCTCACCAAATCAAGACTAATGCCTACAAACTTTCACTTCTACTATGTGGACAGAGTAAGACTCAGCATCCCAATTCTGAATTTCCAATCAAATGGTGTATTCATTGAAAATGAAACTCAAAAAAACCCAAAGTTTCTTTTTACCCAATAAAACTTTGGATTTTTCAATAGACAGTTTCAAGGAGAATATTGAATGTTCCAACCTACTCAAAAAAGAGTATTTCTCATCTGCTCATCCCAAGGCAGAGCTTGACCAGGCAAGAAAGAAAAATGAGCCCAATGCCCTCTCTAGCAAATCTTTCCTTCACTATGGTGTGTGAGTAACTGTGTATTGAGTCTATGAGAATTACATATTATACTGACTTGAGGAATAGCCTCCTTGGTATGCTTACACAGTGGGTTTTAAATGAATCAATTGAGCAGTTGAAGTTCCAATAAACCTTCAAAAAAAAACAAAAAAAAACAAAGGTCCCTGTGTAAGTTTTTTGAGCTTCATTTCCCTTTGCCAACTAGTTTCCCGTATAATACCTGAACCACTTCCATGGAGGTAGTTAGGGGACATGGTGGCTAGAGTTGTGGACTTGGGGTCAGAAAACTTCATGACTCTGGACAAGATACTTAACCTCTCTGTGCTTTAATTCCTTCATGAGTAAAATGGGGATAATAATAGTACAACTTTGTAAGGATAAACTGAAATATTTGTAACATGCTTTGCAAACCTTAAACACTATGTAAATGCTGTTCTGATTTGACCTTTCGCCATGAAACTAGCCAAATAATAACTCAATCAATACATTCGGAGAGTGCTATTAAGTACAAATAACTTTGCTAGGGAGTATTAGGGAAGTAGAGTGATACATGGCTGTCCCTGCCCCCAAGGAGCTTACAGTTTTCTTTTTCAAAACTTCAAAAATGAACAATTGCCTCATTCTGGGTACTCAATCCATTGAAACATATTGACACAACCCTGTTATTTAGTAAACTGTATTTGAGACTTGTGGTTGAAAATCAATCAAATATCAGCTTTTGTTAAATTCTTAGTATGCAGAATGTGCCATGGTTAGAGCTAGGGACACAAAGAAAGGAAATAAGAATCTGGACCTCTCCTCAAGGATATTATGCTCTAAGAGGCAGCACAGTGGATTGAGTCCTCGACCTGGAGTCAAGAAAGTCTGAGTTCAAATGTATCCTCACACATTTACTAGCTGTGTGATTTTAGACAAGTCACCTAATTACTATCTGCCTCGGTTTCCTCATCTGTAATCTTAGAATGTTAATAGCACTTGCCTACTAGCATTGTTGTAAAGACAAATGTGATCATATCTGTAAAGCATTTTGCCGACTTTAAAGAACCATATAAATTATAGCTGTCATTATTTGTGATGGTGGTGGTGTAAAAAGGGTGGAGAACATGTAAATAGATAGGGACATCCATAATACATAAAGAACTAAGAAAAAGAAATCTTTGAAGGGAGAACTACCATCTAGGTGGACTAGGAAAGGCCTCCTCCAGAAGTTAGCATTTGAAGTTGATACTTGAAGGAAGCCAGAGATTCTAAGAAATGAAAGTCTCTTCTCTCATAACACAAAAAGCCTGACTACAAGTGGTCAATGGTCAGAAGAGAAAAAAACAGTTATGGTCAAGATATGGTACAGGCTACAATATATTAGAAATGTGTGCTGCTCAAGATCCCTTATGAAGGGAGTGGGTCTTTCAGCCTCCTATATATCAGCATCATCCAAAACCATTCAGTCATTTTATCTCTTGATTAATCATTCTCACCCTGCTCTTGGTAGTAAACAATAACTCAAAGAGATAGAAAAAGACAGATTAAACATGAGTTAAAACAATAAGGGCCTAAGGCATATTACAGATCATAAATATTTAGAGTAGACAGGACAGAAAAATTACTTTATTTTGATGGAATTAGGGAAGGTTTCACAGAAGAGATAGATTCCTTCTCCATTCTTTTTGAAGACCAAGAAGAAAAAGAAAAATCTACATAACTACCCATGACGGCACAGACCATGCCAATTTTACAGATTTATATCTGTAAAAGACTTTAGAGGCATCTGCTCCAATTTCCTTATTTCACAGATGAAGACACTAGCAGTGAAGTGACTAGCACCAGGGTCACACAGATGAAGCAGAGATTAGAACTCAGGTCTTATTGTAATGAAAATACTGTGATTTTCATTGGAAAACTCCTATGCATGCCCCAAACCAGACTAAAATGTATTTGGGAAAAAAAAAATTAACAACGAAACAAAAATGAAATCTAGATAGTATTAATTTCTTCTTTTCTAAGTAAATATATGTTTTGCAAGGATTTTATTTGAGTTTTACATCACTTCTTTGAACCATGCCCCTTCCATAGGCTACATGTTGTCATAAGAACTACCCTGTCTTTGGAACAAGAAGGCTTAATGCTTGATTCCTGGCACCACATTCTACATGTATGGTTTTGAGCCATTTTTTATTCTTTCCCCCCTCTTTCTTCCTTGCTAAATCTTAATTTACTTGCCTATAAAACAGAAATAGTTGTACTTAAGAAGAATAGTGGGTAAAATTTAGAGTTAAGATTATTTGAGCTCAAGTTCAACTCTTAATTCTTACTTGCTGTGTTGATCAGGGCAAGTCATTTCAACTCCCTGAGCATGGCAATAGGTTGGTGAATAGTAGGTTCTCTGAACTAATAGAAGAATCTGATGTTCTAAAAGTTCCCTTTAAATCATGAAATCGCAGGTCTGGGATGGGAAGGAGAAACACACACAAACATAAAATAAGGAAATAAATTGAATGGCAACAAAATTGGGGCTATTCACTTCCTCCAATTTTGCATAACAAGGCTGGGTATAGGGATGAAACTGAGAAATATTTCTGTAAATTGAACTTTAGTCATTTGTTGAATCTTATATTTTAATAGGCTTAAATCTATGACACGCACACTAGAAAAGCAGTATGGTATAGTAGATAGAATGTTAGACTTGGAGACAGGAAAATGTGTCATTATATCCAGATCAGCTAATTAGTAGACCTGAGTCACTTCATTCTTATAAACCTCAGTTTACCCTTACATTCAAAGGTACAATAGTACAGGGCTCCTGTGAAGATATTAAGAGATAATATTCATGTCATAGTTTAAGGTTTGAAATGACCTTTCTTTGATTCCCCACCACAATCATTTGAGGAAAGGTGCTGTTATTATCCCAATATTACTGAAGAGAAAACTGAGAATGAGAGGTTAAGTGACTTGCCCAGGATCATACAGTGTAATAGATGGGTCTAACTCAGGTCAAGATTTGAGTAGTTTATTTTTTATGTTAAAATTAAATGAGACACCTACATTTCACTCAATTGTAAACCAAAAGGAGATATACTTAGCCACAGCAGATGGATAGTTGATAAACATAAATATTAAAGAATCCCTCACATCCACACCCACCAAATGAATTCATCTGATCAAAGTTCTACGTTTGATCTGCCGATTGGTCTCAGGGAGGGGAGTTGGGATCCGTGGCCTTGAAGGCACATGTGGCTTTCTAGGTCCTGGGGTAGGGCCTTTTGATTAAGTCAAAGTTTTACAGAGCAAATGTTTTTATTAAGGGGATTTGTTTTGTGAAGTTTGGGTTCAGTCAAAAGGCTGCACTTCAGGACCTAGAGGGCCACATGTGTCCTCTAGGCTTCAGGTTCCCCACCCATGGACCTGCTGAGCTGGGTGATTTGCTCAGGTGATTAGGAAACTTTTTTCCCTTATTTTGAGTTTTTAGTCCCTTCAACAAATTCATTCTTGAGGTTGGGTTCTACAGCTTTTAGGGGGAAAATAAATTAACTTGAATTCATGTAGGAATAGGAATATCTCTGCTAACACAAAGACCTAGTGTCTGAGTCAGGATTCAAACTCAAATCCTCCTGATTTCAAGCTCAGTACCTTATCTCCTACTTCATCTAACTTGTTTCTAGTTCATAGGAGAATGTAGAGTAAGTACTTTTTAAAAGATTAAAATGCTAAATAAAGCTTTTTTAATAAAGAATATCATCTAGCTTATTCTTGATTTGAAAAAAGCATGAAGTTTAACAAATTCATAGCCATAGTGCTGAAAATATATATATAATATATATACATATATATACACACATATATATGTATGTATATATATACATATATATATATATATATATACACACACACATATACACATACCCCCATACACAAATCTGAGAATATATTGTGTGTGTGTGTGTGTGTGTGTGTATATATGGCACATGTGAGGATGTATGTATATGTTTATGTATATCTATCCATCTATATCCTGTCTATTTGTTAACCTTCACTTTTATTACTATATTACTTTTTATATACACATATCTATGTATACATGTTTATATTTTTAAACAAATTTTACTAATATCTTTTATGTTATTTTAATAGCATCAACATTTTTCCCAATTCTCCTGCCTCTTTCCCTTCCTAAAGAACCATTCCATAGAACAAATGATGTATTATAAAGAAAAAGAGGAAAGAAAAGGAGGAAAAAATGCTTCAAGGAATAGACATCTCCAAATGGCAAATTTATGGGAAGGCATATCTAAAAGTAATTCCCTACATGCATCCTATCATAGATGAAACAAACCACAAAACTACTGAAATCCCACGAACTCCTTCCTTCCCTTCAGGTCCTTCTACACTTCATTTTGAATTTCTCTCCATGTTTCCCCCTAAGTTCTCCAGTAAGGATAGGTTCAACATCTTGGAGGCTTTTATTTTATTCTTTTAGTATCTCCAATCTATCAATGCACCTTTCCAACTGTACATCTACTATAAATGACAAAGCTGTATCTCAGTGTGGACTATTATTTTTGCTTCATCTACCATTCTAAGGCCCTCCATTTTCTTCCAGGACAGCTCACTATAGTGATAACAATGGTGCATATATAAACGCATAAGCATAGAAAATGTAGTTCTAGCAAAGCATACTGAATTTAATGTCTGGATTTGGCAACTTGTTTTTTTAACAGTTTTGGCCAATTAGCACATTAATAGTGTATGCAAAATCATAATCAATGGCATTCTTTTTTTCCCCATGAGGTTTTATGGAAAACAGATGATTTAAAATTATATGTAAATCTTTGGCAACAGAATGTACAAGATGTATAGGGGGGAAAGTCAGTATTTTTACTGATTAAATATCTGATTCTTTTTGAAGCTTAATGTTATGTGAATATCAGCCTAGTGTTTGGCAATTACCCCACTTTACCTTTAAACCACCATGCCCTGTTCCTGGATGCTGAATCTCCTTTACCTAGTTTGAATTTGTATCATTTTTTTCTTTTATTTCCAGGTGAACTAGAGTGACTAGAATACTATTTGTTTAGGCAATTCTCAATTTAACCATTTTTGACTTCTGGTGCTATGGTTCTCTGTTAATCTTGCTCACTTAGGGAAAGTCATTAGCCTACAAATTCATTCATTTATGCATACATTGATTCATTTTTGCTCTCTCTTTTTCTTAATGTTACTTAAGGCACTGTGCAAGGGGCTAGAAAGAGAAAGAGTGGTGTACAATTTAGACCCTATATATGCCCATATATAGCTTACAGCACAACTGAATTGATTTAACATAAATTAGCTTGACATTTGCATTACGTTTTCCAGTCTCAATCTGGCCCTACAAATTCTCCTCCCACCTTCCATAGGCTCTCTCTTCTAGGAGCATTCTAGCACATTATTTACAAGCAACAGAGGAAGGAAAATGACAGAGAGCTGAACTAAACTGAGGGAGGATGAGAAAGAGAGAGGTATCAGAAAAAGACAGGGTGCTTCAGTAAAGCACTGGGCACACAAGTAGCATCTCCCATGTGCTTCAGTGTAGCCTTGGGGAAACATAGAAATACTCCACTGGCATCATCACATGTCAGAGACAACTACTAGGACCCAGGATGCCAGAACACTACAGAATACAGAAGCATCAGATACCTTCCACCCCACCAGTTCAGCTCAGCACCAGACATGTAGGTTTCTAATCGGACTCAGAACAACATCAGTGTGGCACAAGGGAAACTGTCAACACATGTGGCTCCTGGCACAAGAAACCTGAGACAGTGCCTTTTCCAACCTGGGAGCAGAACTCAAATTTAAAAGAAAGGGAAAAAGACAAAAAAGATGAGCAATCAACAATAAAAAATAATCTCACTCTAGAAAATTTTTATAGTGACAGGAAAAATAAAGATACAAACTCAGAAGAGTGCAGCAATGTTAAATAACCTATGGACAAAACCTCAAATAAAAATGGGAAGTGTTCTCAAGCCCAGAAAGAATTCATGGAAGGGCTCAAAAGAAGAGCTTAAAAGAAATATAATAGACAAAGAATGAAAATTGAGGAGACAGTGATCCAATACAATTATGTAAAAAGAGTCAACAGTTTGGAAAAAGAAAACCAAACAAACAACATCATCAAAAAAGGAAAACTGTTTAAAAAGCAGAACAACTAAATGAAAAGGAGATATAAAATCAAAATCCACTGAAGAAAACAACTCCTTAAAGACTACATTAGACCAAGTGGAAAAGGAAGTTTTGGGAGAATTGGGGAAGTTGAAGCTAATGACTCTAAGAGACACCAAGAATGAAACAATATTAACAAAATAAAAAAATAGAAGAAAATGGCAAATAACTCATTGGAAAAAAGTATCTGATGTGGAAAATAGATCCAAGGAAGAAAATATCATAATCATTGGACTATCTGAAAATTTTAATCAAAAGGAGGGCCTGGACAGCCTCTCTCAAGAAATCATCAATGAAAACTGCCATGATATTCAGAAACCAGAGGGCAAAATAGGCAATCTTCAATCTTCTCAGGAAAGACATCCCAAAATAAAACCCCCAAGGACACTGTAGCCAGACACAGAACTATCAAGTCAAGACAAAAATACTAAAAGTGAACAGAAAGAAGCAATTCAAATTAGGCAACCATAATCAGGGTTACATAAAACTTAACAGGTGATACATTAAAGAACCAGAGGTCATGGTACATAATATTATGGAAGCCATATGAGCTAGGACTACAAGCAAAAATCATCTACAAGGTAAAATTAAGCAAAATGCTTCAAGGTCACAAAGGGTCGTTCAAGGAAATAGAAGGGTTTCAAGCTTACATAAGGAGAAGACCAGAATCGAACAATAAAATTGATCTCCAAAATCAAACCCAAGAGAAGTCTAAAAAGTGAAAAGAAAACATAAGAGATTCAATGGAAATGGACTGCTATCATCCTTATATGGAACACTGATACTTGTAATTTTTAAAAATTGTACCACTAGTAGTACAACTAGAAGGAATATACATAGACAGAGGGTACAGGTATAAGGTGAATTTGAAGGAAGTACATAAAAAAATTAAGAAATGAGTAAGAGAAGTATACTGGGTACAGAAGAAAGGGAGAGGTAGAATGGGGCAAATTATTTCACATGAATAGGTACAAAAATACGTTACCATGGAGGGAAAGATGGGAAGTTGGTGTTGGACATCACTTGAATCCTACTGTCATCAGTATTGACTCAAAGAGGGAATAATATACACAATTAGTTGGATATACAAATCTATTTTGTCCAACAGGAAAGTAGCAGAAGAGGAGATTAAGTAAAGGAGCAGGGGGTGGAGGATAGACAGAAGAGACAGTAAGACAGAGGAGGCAGTAGAGAGAAGCAAAACTCTTTCAAGGAGGAAAAAGGAGAAATGAGAAAGAGGATGAACAGGAGAAAAACTAGGTTGGAGGGAAATGCACAGTTAGAAACCGTAACTGTGAATGTGAATGAGAAGAACTCTCCCACAAGATGGAAGTGGTTAGTAGAGTGGAGAGTGGATCAAAAAACAGAATCCTGTTATATGTTGTTTACAAAAACACACTTGACGCAGAGAGGGACACATGCAGAGTAAGGGTAACCATATGGGAGCTGAATCTATTATGCTTCAGGTGAATTAAATAAAAAGAGGATAGCAATCCTGATCTCAGACAAAACAAAAGCAAAAATAGATTAAATCAAAATTGATAAGGAAAGAAACTATATCTTGCTAAAAGCACATGTACACCAAATGGTAGAGCACCCAAATTTTTAAAGGAGAAACTAAGTGAGTTACAGACAGAACTCGTTATAGAGATCACTACAAAATGTAAAATAGATAATTTTTGTTATATTAAATTAAAAAGTTTTTGTATGAACAAAACCAATGTAATCAAGAATAGAAAGAAAATAGAAAACTGGAAACAAATTTTTACAACCAGTGTCAATTATAAGGGCTTTATTTTTCAAGTATATGGAGAAATGAATTAAATTTCTGATACAACCCATTCACCAAATGATAAATGGTCAAAAGATCTGAAAAGGCAGTTTGCATATGAAGAAATCAAAGTTATCTGTAGCCATATGAAGAACTGTTCTAAATGACTTTTGATAAGAGAAATGCAAATTAAAACAACTCTGAGGTACCACCTCACACCTATTGGCTAATAAACAGATTGGCTAATATGACAAAAAGAAAATGATCAATGTTGGAAAGAATGAGGGAAAATTGGGACAATAATGCATTGTTGGTGGAGTTGTGAACTGATCCAAGCATTCTGGAGAACAATTTGGAAGTGTGCCCAAAAGGCAACCAAACTGTGAATACCTTTTGATCCAGTAATACCTCTACTAGGTCTATATGACAAAGATATGAAAAAGGGAAAAGGATTTAATATGTGTAAAAATATTTATGACAGCCTTTTTTGTGGCAAAAAATATTGGAAATTGAGGGATTCCCGTCAATTGGGGAATGACTGAACAAGATGAGGTACACGAAACGGAATACTATTGTGTAATAAGAAATGAGAACAAGCAGGTTTCAGAAAAACCTAGAAAAGCTTGTATGAACTCATTCAAAGTGAAATGAGCAGAATTAGGGAAACACCGTACGCAGTATCAGTAAGATTTTATTATGATAAATTAGGAATGATTCGGCTCTTTTCAGCAACACAGGGATCCAAGGTAAGTACAAAAGTGTCAGGAAGGAAAATGCTATTCACATCTAGAGGGACTCTGAATGAGTACCAAAGCATAGTTTTTCACTTTATTCTTTTTTGTGTGTGCTGCTTTTTCTTTTGATCTCTTTCTTCTTTCACAACAATGACTAGTATGGAAATATATTTTACATGATAGCACTTATATAACCTATATCAAATTGCTTACTATTTTAGGAAGAGTGGAGGGGGCAGTGGGGAAAAATTGAAATTCAAAATTTTGCAAAAATGAATGATGAAAATTGTCTTGCAATGGAATTGGAAAAAAAATTACTCTTAAAAACTTTTTTAAAGAAAAAAGAAATATCAAAGAAGATGGTTCTTGGGCTATAAAGTAAAGGGGGTGATTTTCCAACATGACTACTCAACTGACATTTCTAAATAAAGAGTTATTGCAAAAATGTATTTAACCATGAAGCAGCATTGGAATTAACAGATCATAGTATATGGTACCCTCTGTCTATCAAGGACAACCCTTCTCACGTTGGTTAAGAAAAGCTGTTTTCTTGATATTATCTTCAATAATCAATGAATCTCAAAATGGGTAATCCAAAGGAGGAAGAGTAGAGATCTTTATTGTAAGATAAAAGGTACAAAGTAAAGTTGCAAGTGTTGAGAAGATGACTACTCAAGAAAGACCTGTAAGGAAGCAGAATGAATGGGCTCAACAGAAGGAAATTAGTGCTGAAAAAAATAATGAAGAAAAGGAGGAAGCAATTTCTTTAAAAGTAATCAAATGACCCTAAGTCTGGCCTCATACATATTCTGTACAAAGACAAACTCCCTTGTTAAGCCTCTCTGAATTCTGTTACCTTGATGAAATATTTCTTTAACTTCTGATCTATTATTTTAGTAAAACAATAATGCAGGGATTATGATGATGATAATATTGTAGCCCTGAAATACAATATTATATCACATGAAGGTAATTATATGGAATTGCATACTGTCTTTTTCAGCCTTCATTCTCCTGTACTCGTTATAGCTTTGTTGTATCATTTCTAACAGATTGAGGTCATGAGACAGTACAGATATTGAAACTTTCAAAAGTTCACCTTAAGAAACTTTTATTTTTTGCATTGGTTAGGCAAAGGTAAGAGAAGTTGGTTGCTAAATGTTGTGGAATCATCTCTCTCAATTCTTCCCTCTATGATATTCCTTTCAGGTGCTCCCCTCACATCCCTTTCCCCATCCCATTGTAACTTTTGTTACAATGTCAGTCTTTTGAGACGTGTTTAACTTTTTGTGCCTCATTTTGAGGTTTTCTTGGCAAAGATAGTGGAATGGTTTGCCATTTCCTTCTCCAGTTCATTGTACAAATGAAGAACTGAGATAAATAAGATTAAGTGACTTGGCCAGAATCACACAGCAAGTAAATATTTAAGGGCAGATTTGAACTCTGGTCTTTTTGTTCCAGCCCAGTGCTTTATTCATTGGGACAACTAGATGTTTCTCTGTCCCCATTAAAATTACCAGATGACAATAATATTGTCTTCCTGTACCCTCCAGTTAGGTTACGGTTTTTTTTTCCCCATAAAACTTATTGAAACTGCCCTTGAGACTTGCTTGGCTGAGAAGAATTATTCTGGGGCCACAGACAAAGACCTATCCATCTTGGTATGAAAGACCAAGAGCCTTAGTGGCCTAGCAGATGCTTCAGATCTTATAGCAGATATATGAATACAGTTGAGAAGCCTGTACTCAAGAGATCCAATCCTCTATCCTAGCTTAATGTATTAATATTATATATGTAGTACTTTAAATTTTTCAAAATACTTTATTTATATACATACATACATACATACATACACACATATATGTATGTATGTATGTATTCTGGAGAAGAAAGTGGCAAACCATTCCGGTATCTTTACCAAGAAAACATCAATAGAATCACAAAGAGATAGAGGTAACTGAAATAACTGAAAAACAATGAAATCAAATTGCATGTATTATCTCATTTGATCCTAACAGTTATCTTGCGTGTTAGATGCTATTTTCAATTTGCTAAATAGAATAGTTCCCAGGGAGAAAGGAGAGGTAAGGGGTCCAAATACTGAGGGAAATTTAGATGATATAATAAAAGAGGATATCAACAGAAATTTATATTTAAAAAAAACACAGAGAATTCCATTCAACCAAAGCCTTATAACTATAGACAGAACTGACTTTCTGTTGCATTAATTGTATAGTGCACGCCAAAAATCTTAGTGTAGCATTCAAATTGCACTAAAACTTTTGGAACACCCTATGTACATAAGGTGCATATGCATGTATTATATATGAATGTTCATTTATCCATACATTGTACATCTATATGTCCATATTCTTTTGTAAATGTATGTATTCATATAAATATACATGTGTGTGAATGTATATGTATGTATACATGCGTATTCCAGGATTAATCAGCTAGTATTTATTAAGTACCAACTCTGTGCTAGGCACTGTGTTAGTTGCTTGGGATAAAAAGACAAAGAATGATATAATAATCCCTCCTCACAATTAGTTTATAGTGAGGAGAAAAGTACATACATATATACATACACACGCAAAAATATATGTTCATGAATTTTATATTTTTGTTACAATTTTAATGATAAGATTATATTAAAGAGTCACTTATGCTAAGTGGTCCAATGTCTTTTAAAGCATGTAGATAATGGCAGACAATTGTACAATTTCCCACTATTCTGATCTCTTTTAATACTATATCCAGCAGTTAATGTTCAGAGCTTCTGACTGGATAAAATTCCTGACCAACTGCAGCTTTTCTTCTGCCTCTCAGACAACTGAAACACTTAGCTAATTTCTGATCCTAATAAAGTAACTCTCTCTACCCTTACCCAAGCCTTACCCAAGTAATCTGGTACTGATAAGTGACCCCATAATCTTCTCCACTATATCTTGGTCTGTTTGGGAATTCCTTCCTCATATTTGGTATTGATTAGGTGTTCATTAACCCAATTTTTAAGTTATAACACTTTCTTATCTGAATCTCAGTTTTGAGTCTACACTTTCCCTGACAAGACTCCATTAACCAGAAGCTGGGTGAATTTCTCGCATCACAAGGGAGGAGATATTATTTGCCTGTATTTCCATATAATGTACATGAGTACACTTTTTATTGCCTGTTTGCTTTGCCATACACTTATAAAACTGTTTGTGTCAGCTTCCTGAGTATTAATTTTCCCGAGTATTGAAAGTATTAACTTTATAATTCAGAAGTTTGTTTTAAACTGAGCCATGAAGCCAAATAAAACTATGTGTTGTAGGCCCAAGCAAAATTTTTTAAATTTTTGTTTTCTTTCAGGAATTCAGTTTCCCAAGCTCACCAAAAACACCTGATTGATCTCCTTTGAATCCGGATAATTCACAGCTTGCTGAGTCATATAGGTTTCATGCCTAGGGGTTTGGGACCAACTGGGGGCCAAGTCTTTGTTATGTATACTGAGAAGTTGGTAATTTGCTTTGGAGGATCGCTTATGAGAAGGCACTTTTGATTCCCTGGATGGGACTCTGAGTAGTCATTTCTTAAGAGCCTCCCCCCTCTCCACACTCAGAGGTTTGTGCTGTTCTGGTTGGGTGGTGTATGTAGGTGGTTGTATTACTTTGTTCAAGAGCCCTGTCTATTGATCTTTGTGCTAATTTCTCTGCTTGTATTTTCTCTGTTTGTATTTTCTCCAAGTTCAGGGTGCTGACCTTTCCCCTGAACTAAAGAATGTAATTAAAATAAAATTGCTGACCACTTTAAATGTTGTTATTCCTTTAGAAAAGCTGATCAAACAACCTGTGCTAGAAGGCCATCCTGTATATTCACACACACATATGTATATAAAATACACATTCCATATGTAATAAAACACCCACATAGAAACATGTGTATACACATATATATGTATGAGTGTATACACATGTACACATATATGCACATACAATAAGTTCATATATACATATATGTGCACACATACATGCATATACATACACACACATACACATGCACACACATATACACTTTTATATTTTTTTAACTATGTAGGACAGTGGGTAGAGCTCTGGAATCAAGAAGACGAGCTCAAATTTGGTTTTAGACACTAACTATATGTTTTGGGAAAGTCACTTAACCTCCACCTCAATTTCCTCAACTACAAAATAGGCAAAATAATAGTATCTACTCCTTAGGGTTGTTGTGAGGATCACATGAGATTATATTTGCAAGAGGATTATCACTGTGCCTAGTATACAGTAAACGCTTTATTAATTCTAGCTATAATAATAACAAAAATCACTTTAGTATTAATAATAACAATAATTATACACAGTAGTTAATACAAGGTGATTAGGAGGGCATTTAATTATTAGTGGTGAAACAGATTAAATGCCTGGAAAATAAATGTTTTCAAACCTGAAATAAAATCAAGCCATTTATTAAATGATGTCTATGTGCCACGAATTAAAGACAACATAGCACAGTGGGAAAAGCACCATCCATGAAGCCAGGAAAACCTGGTTTCAAGTCCAAACTCTGACACATACTCGTTGAATGATTCTGAGCAATCCACTTAATGTCTCAGTGATAACAACCTACTTTAGATACCTCATCTGAGGGCCCTTAAAATAATTAAATCACAGTTCCTGTTTCAATCTAGGATCACACTGGTAAATATTTGATATCTACATCTCATAAAATGCATGAATAATTTTTAACTTCAATAAGTCATTAAAATTTTCTCCATCACTTTCTTAAGTCTGGATAAAACAAACATATCAAGCCCTAATTCACAACGTTTGTAGATTTTCAAGGTGTAAATGCTCACCCAGAAAATTTAACAATCACCTTTCCTAAGTTCATTTGAGCTGGCTTCAATAAGCCATTGTTATGTAATCCTATGTGCCAGGCATGGGCATTGTGCTAAGTGATAGTGATACAAATAAATTTCCTCTTCCTAGGATCTTAGGCTCCAGAACTGAAAGGGGTCTTAGAGGCAAACTAGTCCTATCCATTAATTGTATAGATGAAGAAACAGAGGCTCACTTAGGTCAAGTGATTCACTCAAGGTCAACAGTTAATAAGCAACAGAGACAGATTTCAAAGCCATGTCATTTATATCTGGGAAACTTAGCACAGTGTCTGGCATCTTGTATGCGCTGAACAAATGCTTGTTGAGTGTAATGTTTTCCCCAAATCGAAAAGCAAGACAGGCTCTAACCTCAAGTAGTTTGCATTTCAATAAGGATAGAGCAACCAGATAAAAGTTTAAATTCTTATCTTTTCTCCTAGGTATACCATATCTTGAAACACATTTGACTTGAATCAAAAAGTCATGATTAAACTCATAAATGAATTTTACTGGCCCTGTAGCATTATCTTCCATGCAGAATTTTATATTAGTAACAAGAAAAAATATTAATGTTCCACATTTTTAAAGTCTCATTTTATTTCCCATAAACGTGTGCAAATGTACACACACACACGTGTGTGTATATATATATGTATATATATATATATATATATATATATACATATATATATATATATATATATATATATATATATATATATTCATCTTTCTGAGTACAAGATGAAAATTTTCTTCATCAGCAGAAAAAAGACAAGAAAAGTCACTTCACAAATGACAGGTACTCAATATTTTGGAGAATAGAAAATTGGGCACATAAGTATCCCCCAGGTATCAGTAAGAAACTCATTGCAGACTGTCAATCAATGTAATTGACACAGAGTGAAAATAAAATCTATTCTAATACAATGCCAGTATTCTTTGTTAATAAAACATGCAAGGGAGCCCCAGAGACTTTCTAAGATACTTGAACACTAGCCTACAGGGAGCTAAAGAGTTCTTATTGTTCTTAATAAGGTAACTTGCAATGTTACAAGTGCTTTGCTGTGTCATCCTGAAGCAGGCAATGAAGCTCCTGTTTGCCATTAAGCAAGGCGAGAGAATATTAACCCTAAGATTTTCCTCCAGAGGAAATGATACAGGAAGGATGAGGCTAAATAAAAATGGAGAAGAAGATATTCATGGGGAAATGACAGTTTCTGTCCTGTAATTCTTCCCTCTAGTCAGGTGTTATGATTGTCCTTTACAGTAAGATTAAGGACATTTTGAATTTTGTCCTTTCCTTCACAGAAAATACATAAAAAGTCTTGGACAAGTCAGACCTTTGCCTTTACTCTTCAAAGTCTTCTCTGTTTAGATACTATAAATATTAAAACACGCTGGGAACCCAGGTAACAGAAAGGATCGTGTTTCTCTCTACACAATTTGATAAGCTGGGAAGAAGGTTCGTTTCAGAGGGGACCGGGTAGAGATATGTAATAAAATCTGGTTTGGACATGTTGAATTTGAGATGCTTGGGGAAATTCTAATAAAAAATTTCCAGATGGTAACTTGTGATGTAGGACTGAAGCTTAGAAGAGAGACCACCTCTCTCTATATATACAACTGGGAGTCACTTGCATTAATATGATAACTGAATTCATAGGAGTTGAAGAGGTGAGCAAAACAAAGAGGATAGAAGAGATCCCAAAACATACCCATGAGGGATACCCACAGTAACAAGGTAGGTACTGGATGATGACCCATTAAGAAAAGTGGAAGGTGGCTAGATAAAGAGGAGGACCAAGAGAGAGGTATCACAAAATTCCAGGAAGAAGAGAGGGTTCAGGAGGAAATTTGCTGGTAACAGAGAGTAGTTTCAGTTAAATGTCAGTGTTGGAAGTCAAATTACAAGGGTTCAAAGGATGAAACAATTGAGAAGAAGTAGAGACCATCATGTACGGAAAGGTTTTATTCTAAAGGTTTGGGTATGAAAAAAGGTAAGTTACTGGAATCTTGAGAGATGCATGAATGCTCTGGCATTGGCTACCTTTTTTGTTTCTAAAGCATTGTTTTCTCTGTTTCTCATAATAATACTGAAAATGTATTTACATCATGGCATTTTTAAAAAATTGCTTAACTTGCATCACAGATTCATACAGTGGAAAGGACACCATCCTTGGAGTTAGAGGACTGTTGCATGCCAGCTATTACATCTGTCACTTGCTTGACTTGTCACAAATCATTTACCCTCTCTTGTTCTAAGTTTCCTCATATGTAAAATGGTGAAATTGGGGTGTATGGGTCCATACAGCTTTTAAATTTATTCTTCTAGGTTCATTTGAGTCCCATAAAAATCTTTTGGAGTATATCCCACAAGTATTAGCATCCATATAAATGAGGAAATTGGAGTTTAGAGAGTTCAAAGGAAGAAACTAATGACTAGATATTAAGTGATTTGTCACATATCATAGAAGTAATAAATAGCAGGGCCAATATTTGAACCAAAATGCTCTGACATCAAATGCAACAATCTTAGTACCTGTTGCTATTGGCATGAAGCAGGGAAGAATGATTAACATTATGGATGAGAGATACAAGACTTAGAATTATCTGGGCCGTGTGGATTGATAGCCCCAAACTGAAGAGATTAAATGAAAATCTGTTTTGCCCATGTTTTGCCCAAAGTCTTGCCCATGAAATCCTGTTGGGAGTACGTGGGAGTAGTTCTGGAATTATGTAGGTTTTGTTTTGTTTTTTAGAGTTTACTATCTACTACAACATTACAGGTTCAGATTAATGTGCAATGTCTTATCTGCAAGGACTTGAAAAGACTACAGTATGCCATGAATCAGGAGGCATTAGGATCTTTAATGATGTAGTTTACTTTTTGTAATTAGGGGGAGAAAAGAAAATCACTCTGTGTGGCTTGCCCATATGACTTGTTCATCATTTGGCTTCCTTCTAAAGAGAGTAAGTAATTAAATTTGAGCAAAGTTAAACATTTACCCTAAGCGAAGTGTAATCAGCTCTCATTATCTCTTAGCTTATATGCTGCAAATCTTATTTTTAAATGTTGTGACTGCTTAATTACCTGTTTTGTTGGGGGAGTGAGGAGGATATCCCCTTCTCTTGACAGTACCTACTTTAATTACTTGCTCTGCTGCCATCTCCCACTCTTTATTTAATATTGCCATTGCAATGCAGACTCAAAGGTTTCATCACATCCTGATTCCAGGGAGTGTCAGAGACATCTCTACTTAAGCACTTACTGAGAGCTATGACATCCCCAGAAGTGAAAAAAAAAATTGCAGGGGGAAACATGAGGCAGAAGGGAAAATTTCCAGTTTCCTTGTTCCTTTCAAATCTGGCATCTTTAACATTACTTCATTATTTAGTTAAAGTAAGTCACCCCACTCTCCCACGAAGTATTGCCCAAACATCAGATATCATATAGTTATCTGTGAGTACAAAAACAAATAAAGGTAATTTGGAAATTATTTGATTTTAAAAATTTACTCTATGCATTTTCATTGTAAATATATAATTCAGACTATTTATACATTTTCTCAATGAAGTGAAGATAGAAATGGTCTTGGAACAAGTTGCTTCCTTGATGTTATTATTATTATTATTATTTTTAATATTCACTATGGTATGAACTACTGAATGGGCTAAGACATAAACTTATCCTCTGTAGGATCTTGAAAACATCATTGGTACATGTCTAGTAGCAGACAAGATATTACATTCATGGTTTATACAACATCACATTCTTACGTGGTTGATTTTTTTTTTGACAAGGTCTATATTTTAAAAATTCTTAAGCTGGGGATGATAAAAATGAATTTGAAAATATTTTGAGGGGTGGAGCCAAGATGGCAGAGTAAGAGCATAAACTTGTTAGCACTCTCCCCCCAAAATCAGCCAAATACCTGTAAAAAAAAATGGTTCTAAGGAAACTCTGGAGCTGCAGAACCCAAAGAATGAGTGAAGCAAATCTCCGGCCCAAGACCACCTGTAATGTCACTGAGAAGTGTTTGTCACACTACACTGGGAGCAGATCATAATCCAGTGGGAGCCATTCCAGCACATACAGGACCTGACCAAGCCTTGGGTGACTGAATCTTGGGCACTTTTGGAGGTTTACAGATTTCACGACTCCAAAACATCAAGGATAAATTATAAGGTTAAAGGATAAAGTATGTGGGACCTGTGAGAGAGTAGAGTGGTTGGCCCTAACCCCAGGGTGGCAGAAGGTTTGGAGTAGCCCAATGAGGAGCAGCCTACAGCAGCAGCAGCAAGGTCAGAGGCAGGGGGAGGGGCAGGGGTACCAACTTTTTCTACATCGCTAGACTCACAGACTGTGGGGAGAATCTAGCAGCTGACAGTACACCCAAGACCAACAGAGGAAGCAGAGAACTACCTTGATGTAGAGCTCAAAAGTCAAATAAATACCTGGGGAAATGAGTAAAAACAAGAAAAGGAATCAAACTATAGAATCTTACTTTGGTGATAAGGAAGACCAAAGTATACAAATGGAAGACTACAAAGGCAAAGCTCCTACATCCAAAGCCTACAAGAAAAAAAAAATTTGAATTGGTCTCAGGCCATGGAAGAGCTCAAAAAAGGAGTTTGAAAATGAAGAGAAGTAGAGCAAAAATTGGGAACAGAAGTAAGAGTGATGAAAGAAAATACCAAAAACGAGTCAAGTGCTTTCTAAAAGAGATCCAAATAATGATGAAGAAAATAACACTTTCAAAAATAGACTAAGTCGAATGGCAAAAGAGTTACAAAAAGTCAGTGAGGAGAAGAATGCCTTAAAAAAGCAGAATTGGCAAGAAGAAAAAGGAGATCTGAAAGCTCATTGAAGAAAGTAATTCCTTAAAGATTAGAATAGATCAAATGGAAGCTAATGACTTTACGAAAAATCAAGAAATTATAAGATAAAGTTAAAGGAAAAAAATATCAGACGATGTGAAATATTTCAGTGGAAAAACAACTGACATGGAAAATAGATCCAGGAGACACAATTTTAAATTATGGGACTATCTGAAAGTCATGAACAAAAAAGAGCCTGGACATCATCTTTCAAGAAATTTTCAAGGAAAACTACCCCCTCCCTCAATTTGCCCTCTCTGTTATCACACACCCCACATTCTCTCATTACCTTTCTCTCCGAATTTTTGGTAGCATAAGATAGATTTCTAAACCCAATTGCATGTGCACATTATTCTCTTTTTGAGCCAATTCTGATGAGAATAAGGTTCACTCATTCCCACTCACCTCCCCCTTCCTCTTCTCCACTGCTAAGGCATTTTATGTGAGATAATTTATCCATTTCTTCATATTTCCTTCTTTTTCTTGCAGTACCTTCCTCTCTCGCCACTTGATTTTGTGTTTTAGATAGCTCTTCACATTCAACTGACCTCCATGCTCTCTGTCTGTCTGTCTCTCTCTCTCTCTCTTTACCTTTTTATGCTTCTCTTGATTCTTGTATTTGAAATTCATTTTTTTGTACTGAGCTCTTGTCTTTAATCAACAATTTTTGAAAGTCCTGTATCTCATTGAATGTCCACTTTTCCCCTGAAGGATTATACTCAGTTTTCCTATGTGATTCTTGCTTGTAATCCTAGTTCCTTTATCCTTCAGTCTTTTAATGTAGAAGCCACTAAGTCCTGTGTTATCCTGAATGTGGCTCCACAGTAGTTGAATTCTTTCCTCTGGCTAAGTGAAACATTTTCTTTGGTCAGGGAAATCTGGAGTTTGGTTATAATATCCCTGGCAGTTTTTATTTTGGAATCTATTTCAGGAGAGGATAGGTGACATCTTTCAATTTCCATTTTGTACTCTGGTTATGGAATATCAGGATAGATTTCCTGGGTTATTTCCTCCTGGTTCAGGTATGAGAACAATATTCGTGTCATAAAAAGAATTTGCAGGACTTTGTATTCATCAATTTACGCAAATAGTCTATATAGTACCGAAATTAATTGTGCTTTAAATGTTTGATAGAATTCACTAGTGAATCCATCTGGCCCTGGAGATTTTTTCCTAGGTAGTTCAGTTATGCTTTATTCAATTTCTTTTTTCTGAGGTTATTTAAATATTCAACTTACTCATCTGTTAATCTGGGCAATTTATATTGTTTTAAAATAATCATCATTCTGATTTAGATTGTCGAATTTATGGGCATAAAATTGGGCAAATACTTTATAATTATTCTTTTAATTTCCTCCTCATTGGAGCTTAGTTCACCCTTTTCATTTTTGGTATTGGTAATTTGGCTTTCTTCCTTCTTTTTTTTTAAAATCAAATTGACTAAAGGTTTATCAATTTTTTTTTCAGGAAACCAACTCTTAGTTTTATTCATGAGTTCAAGAGTTTTATTTATTTCTGTTTTATTAATCTCTCCTTTAGTTTTCAGTGTTTCTAATTTGGTATTTAATTGGGGAATTTTAATTTGTTCTTTTTCTAGCTTTTTCATCTACATGCCCAATTCATTGATCTCCTCTTTCTCTATTTTATTCATTTAGGCATTCAAAGACATAAAACTTCCCCCAAGAACTGCTTTTGGAGTATCCCATGAGATTTGGTAGGTTGTCACATTGTTTTCATTCTCTTCAATGAAGTTGTTGATTGTTTCTATGATTTGTTGTTTAAGCCACACAATTTTTTAGGATTAGATTATTTAGTTTCTAATTAACTTTTGGTTATTCTTTCCATGAACTGTGATTACATAAAATTTCTATTGCGTTAAGATCTGAGAAGGTTGCATTGGCTATCTCTGCCTTTCTGCTCTGGATTGTTAGGATTTTATGGCCTACTACATGGTCAATTTTTGTATATGCCCCATGTACCACTGAGAAAAATGGATATTCCTTTTTAATCTCCATTCAGTTTTCTCCTAGGATCTATCATATCTTCCTTATCCAGAGTATTATTCACCTCCATAACTTCTTAATTGTTTATTTTGAGGTTACATTTATCAAGCTCACAGATGGGAGGTTTGAGGTCCCCCGATAGTATAGTTTTGCTGTCTATTCCTTCCTGTAACTCCCGTAACTTCTCCTTTAAGAATTTGGATGGTCTATCACTTGGAGAATATATATTTAATAATGCTATTGCTTTCTTGTCTATGATTCCTTTAACAGGATATAGTTCCTTTCTTGTCTCTTTTGATTAGATCTATTTCTACTTTTCCTT
The DNA here is from genome assembly GCF_028372415.1 of Notamacropus eugenii. Lineage (NCBI taxonomy): Eukaryota > Metazoa > Chordata > Mammalia > Diprotodontia > Macropodidae > Notamacropus > Notamacropus eugenii. The sequence continues at coordinate 364,278,530 of NC_092873.1, read as the reverse complement.
TGTTTGAGATTGGGATTACTGCCCCTGGTTTTTTACATCAGCTGAAACACAATACATTCTGCTCCAACCTTTTACCTTTACCCTGTCTGTACCCTTCTGTTTCAAATGTGTTTCTTCTAACGAACATAGTGTTAGATTACGGTTTTTTTAATCCATTCTGCAGTCTCCATTTTATGGGAGAGTTCATCCCCTTCACACTCACAGTTATGATTACTATCTGTGTCTTTCTCTCCATCCTCTTTCCACCAGTTTAAGCTTTTAGTTTTTCCTTCTCTCTTCCCCTCCACAATAGTTTTAATTTTTGATCACAACTGCCCTCAGTCTTACCTTACTTCTCTCAGCCCCTCTCCTTTTTACTCCCCTTTTCCTTTACTACTTCTTCCCTCCTTTTTATCTTCCCCTCTCTTTTCTTTCCCTCTTCCCCTCCTAATGCCTACAGAGCTAGTCAGATTTCTGTTTGTTTGTTCCCTCCTTGAACCAAATCAGATGAGAGTAAATCTCAAGCAATGCTTAATTCCCTCCCCTATTTCACTATATTGTAATAAATTTTTGTGCCTCTTTCTGTGATGTAATTTACCTTTTTCTGCCTCCTATTTTTAACATCTCCTGTTACAATTCCTTCGCATGCTTAAATCGCATTTTTTCATCCCATAATTTACTTTATACTTGCTCCCCATATACATATATATATATGTATATGCATATATATACATACACACACACACACACACACACACATATATATATATATCTTTTATATCATAATAAATATACAATTCTCAGAATTAAAAAGTATCACCTTCCCTTAGGGGATGTCAGCAGTTTGCCCATACTGAGTCATGAGTTTCTTATTTTTCCCCTGTTTACCTTTTTACACTTCTCTTGAGACCTGCGTTTGAAGACCAAATTTCCTATTGAGATCTGAGCTTTTCATCAGGAAGGTTTGGAAATCTCTTATTTCATTGAATGCCTATCTCCTTGCCTGAAATATTATGCTCATTTTGCTGGATAATTGATCCTTGGTTGTGATACCAGCTCCTTTGCCTTATGGAATATCATATTCCATTTCCTTTGATCTTTTAGTGTAGAAGCTGCAAGGTTTTGTGTGATCCTGACCGTAATTCTTCAATATTTGAATTATTTATTTCTGGCTGCCTATAGGATTTTCTCCTTCACTTGATATTTCTGGAATTTGGCAACGATATTCCTTGATGTTTTTCATTTGGGATCCTTTTCAGGAGGTGAAGAGTAGATTCTTTTGAAGACTATTTTGCCCTCTGGATCTAGGATTTATGGACAGTTTTCCTCGATGATTTCTTGGAAGATATTGTTCATACTCTTTTTTCATCATGGCTTTCTGGTAGACTATTAATTCTTTGATTTTTCTCTCCTGGATCTATTTTCCAGGTCAGTTGTTTCACTAATTAGATAGTTTACATTTTCTTCTATCTTTATTTATTTATTTATTTTTTACATTTTCACCTTAGTCATGTTGCACAGAAGAATGAAAATGAATGGGAGAAATAATATAACATATCAAAACGTAATACAAAAGAAAATGATCAAATACATGCTGCGATCGAATTCCATAGTTCATTCTCTGTATGTGGAAGACATTTTGTCTTAAGAGACCATTGGGAATACTTTTAAGTCCTTGCATTAAAGTGAAGTTCTATGTCTACCAGAAAAAATGCCAGCACACTGTGGATATTGCTGTACATAAAATTCTCCTGATTCTGCTCCTTTCACTCAGCATCAGTTCATATAATTCTTTCCAGGCCTCTCTGAAGTCTTCCTGTTCATCATTTCTTAAAGAAAAATAGTACTCCATTACATTCTTATATCACAATTTATTCAACCATTCCCCAATTGATGGGAATCCCCTTGATTTCCAGTTTTTGGCTACCACAAAGAGTGCTGCTATAAATAATTTTGTACATATGCGACACTTTGCCATTTTATGATCTCTTGTGGATACAGTCCTAGAAACGGTATTCTGGGGTCAAAGGGTATGAACATTTTGTAGCCCTTTGGGCATAGTTCCAAATTGTTCTCCAGAATGACTGGATCAACTCACAGTTTCACCAACAATGAATTAGTATTCCAAATCTCCCACATCTTCTCTAACATTTATCATCATCTTGTTTTGTCATGTTAATCAATCTCACAGGTGTAATGTGGTATCTCAGAGCTGTTTTGATTTGCATCTCTCCAATCAACAGAGATTTAGAGCCTTTTTTCTTATGACTATACATAGTTTTGATTTCTTCCTCTGAAAACTGCCTGTTCATATCCTTTGACCATTCATCAATTGGGGAATGACTTATATTCTTGTACATTTGACTCAGTTCTCTATATATTTTAGAAATGAGGCATTTATTGCAGACACTAGTTACAAAAATTCTGTCCCAGTTTTCTGCTTCCCTCCTGATCCTGGTTGCATTGAGTTTGTTTGTGCAAAAGCTTTTCAATTAAATGTAATCAAAATTATCTATTTTGTACCTCAAAATGTTTTCTATCTCTTGTTTAGTCAAATTCTTCCCTTCTCCACAAATCTGATAAATACACTATTCCTTGCTCCATGAATTTGTTTATAGTATCACTATTTATACCTAGATCATGTACTCATTTGGACTTTATTCTTGAGTAGAGTGTCTGCATTGGTCTATGTCAAGTTTCTGCCATACTACTATCCAGTATTTCCCGCAATTTTTGTTCGAACAGTGAGTTTATATCCCAGAAGCTGGGGTCCATCAGTTTATCAAACAGTAGATTGCTGTATTCATTGTGTACTGTGTCTTGGGTACCTTACATATTCCACTGCTCTGCCTTTGCATTTCTTAACCAGTAGTGGTTTCAATAACTGCTGATTTATAATACAGTTTGTGATCTCGTAGGGTTGGGCCTCATTCTCTAACATTGCTTTTCATTAGTTCCATTGTTTTTCCAGATCAGTTTTGATGTTATTTTTCTAGCTCTAGAAAATAATTATCTGATAGTTTGGTTGGTATGACACTAAATAAGTAAATTAATTTAGGCATAATTGTCATTTTTATTATATTTTCTTGGTCCACACAGGAGCAACTGATGTTTTTCCACTCACTTAGATCTGACTTGATTTGTGTGAAAAGTGTTTTGCAATTTTGTTCATTGAATTCCTGGGTTTGTTTTGGCAGGTAGACTCCAAAATGTTTTATAGCATCTACCGTAGCTTTAAGTGAGATTTCTCTTTCTATCTATTGCTGTTGGGCTTTGTTGTAATATATAGAAATGCAGAAGATTTGTGTGGGTTTATTTTGTAACCTGCAACTTTCCCAAAGTTGTTTATTATTTCAAATAGTTTTTCATTTGGTTCTCTGAGATTCTCTAAGTATCTCATCATATCATCGTCAAAGAGTTAGAACTTAGATTTTTCTTTCCTTGTTTGAATTCTATCATTTTCTTTTTTCTTCTCCTATTTTGACAGTTAATATTTCCACTAACATATTGAATAACAGTAGTGATAATGGATATCCTTGTTTCACCCCTTACCATATTGGAAATGCATCTAGCTTATCCCCATTGCAAATAATGCTTTCTGAAGGTTGTAGGTAGATTCTGCTTAGTATTTTATGGAAAATTCCATTTATTTCTATGTTTTCCAGTGTTTTCAATAGGAATGGGTGTCATATTTTGTCAAAAGCTTTTTCTGCATCTATTAGCTAATCATGTGATTTCTGGTTTTTTTTTTGTTGATTTGATCAGTAATATTAATAGTTTTCCTAATGTTGAACCATCTCTACATTCTGGTATAAATCCTATCTGATCATAATATATTATTCTCGTGATTAGTTGCTGTATTCTTTTTGCTAAAATCTTATTTAAAATTTTTGAGTCTATATTCATTAAAGAAATTGGTCTATAATTTTCTTTCTCTGTTTTGGCTTTTACTGGTTTTGTTATGAGATCCACATTTGTATCATAAAAAGAATTTGAGAGAATTCTTTCCTTCCCAATTTTCCCAAATAGTCTACATAGTATTGGAATTAACTGTTCTTTAAATGTTTGATAGAATTCACTTGTGAAGCCATCTGGCCCTGGAGATTTTTTCCTAAGTAATTCATTGTTGGCTTGTTCAATTTCTTTTTCTGAGATGGGGCTATTTAAATATTCAACTTCCTCTTCTATTAATCTGAGTAATGAATATTATTAACATAATCATCAATCTCATTTAGATTGTAGAATTTTGGGGCATGCAGTAGGGCAAAGTAATTTCTTATTATTGTTTTAATTTCCTTCTCATTCGAGGTGAGTTAACCCTTTTCATTTTTGTTATTATTAATTTGGTTTTCATTTTTCTTTTTTTTAAATCAAATTGACCAAAGGTTTATCAACTTTCCTGATTTTTTTTCATAAAACCAACTCCTAGTTTTATTTATTGTTTCAATAGTTTTCTTAATTTCAATTTCATTAATTTCTTCTTTGGTTTGAAGTTTGTTGCTCTCTCCCAATTCAGATAAGAGTGCTTCTCAAACAATGCTCATCTCCCTCCCCTTTCCTTCTACTGTAATATAATTTTGTGCCTCTTTGTATGATATAATTTACCATTTTCTGCCTCCTCCTTTTCTCATATCCTCTTACAGTCCCTTTGCACCCTTAAACCACATTTTTATCATCACATCATTTACTTTATGCTTGCTTCCTCTGTCTATGTATATACCTTTTATATTTTATAAAAAATGTACAATTCTCAAGGTGAACAATATTATCTTCTTTTATAGTTATGTATATAGTTTGCCCATATTGAGTCACAAGTGTTTTTTTCCCCCTGTTTACCTTTTCATGCCTCTCGTGAGACCTGCATTTGAAGATCAAATTTCCTATTGAGTTCTAGCTTATTCATCAGGAATGCTTAGAAGTCCCTTATTTCATTGAATATTCATGTCCTTGCCTGAAATATTATGCTCAACTTTGCTGGGTAATTGATCCTTGGTTGCAGTCCCAGCTCTGTTTCCTTACAGAATATCATAATCCAATTCCTCAGATCTTTTAATTTAGCAGCTGCAAGGTCCTGTGTCATTTTGACTGTAGCTCCTCTACATTTGAATGGTTTCTTTCTGGGTGCATGTAGTATTTTCTCCTTCATCTGATAGTTCTGGAATTGCACAACAATATATCTTGGTGATTTTAGTTTGGGATCTCTTTTAGGAGGTGAACAGTAGATTCTTTCAATGACTATTTTTCCATATGGATCTATGTCTTCTGGGCAGTTTTCCTTGATTATTTCTTTGAAGATATTTTTCAGGCTCTTTTCCTTCATCATGGCTTCCTGGTACACCAATAATTCTTAGATTTTTTTCTCCTGGATCTATTTTCCAAGTCAGTTTTTTTCCCAATTAAATATTTTGTATTTCCTTATATCTTTTCATTCTTTAGATTTTGTTTGACTGACTCTTGATGTCTCATAGAGTCATTAGCTTCTACTTGCCCAGTTCTAATTTTTATCAAATTGTTTTCTTCAGTCAGCTTTTGCATCTGCCTTTCCATCTGTCCAGTTATGGCTTTTAAGGAATTATTTTCTCCAGTTAGTTTTTGTACTTCCTTTTCCATTTGTCCAATTTTCCCAGTTAGGTTTTATGCTTCCTTTTCCATTTTTTCCAATTTTTCTTTTTAAGGAGCTGTTCTCTTCAGTTAATTCTTTTTTCATACTTTTAAAATCTTTGCTCAGTTTTTTTTCTATTTCTCTAATTAGGCTTTTAAAATCCTTCTTCAGTTCTTTCAAGAGTGCTCCTTTTGTGTGCGACCAGTTCATAAGCCCTTCTGAAGTTTCAGATGGGAGTGCAATCTCATTGCTGACCTCTTTGATATTTACGTTTTGGTCCTTTTTCCCATAGAAAGATTCTATGGACTTTTCTTCCTTGTTTTGCTTTTTGCTCATGATGATGAGTCTTTGTGTGCTGTGGCATCTAGTTCTTTCAGGTAGAAGCTAAAGAACCTGGTGCTGAGCTGGCTGGCATGAGAAAGCAGAGGTCAATTGAAGTCTTTTTGTCTTTCCCTGGGTTTGCCCTGGAGATAGCTTGTTAACAACCTAGGGGTAGGGGTGGTCTTTCCAGGGTTTGTCTCCTCTGCTGAGCTGGAGCAAAGGCAAGCTCCGTGGTTGGTGATCCTGGCTACCTTAGTGTCTTTCCATTTCCCCTGGAGTCCTGAGGCACACCTGAGCATCCTGGTGTTGGTGGTTGTGAGGCTGTACCCCTTTGGAGCTCCTGATCTCCTGGTTCGCTTAGGTGGGGCTATCTGGGACAACTCTGGTCCTCCACTGTTCTGCTTCCATCACAGCAAAAGGAATCCTCTTTAGCAATTTTCCTAGCCTCACATGCTATGGAGCTGTTTGCCCTTTTTTTGCTGATCCCACTGATTCTGGATTTTTCTGGGGAAACATTTTACAGTTCTTTCAAGGTCAACGGGGGGGGGGGGGGGATAGCATTTACCAGGCACTCTGATATTTTGGCTCCCAGAAGTTCAAGTAGGTGATTTATAGACATTTAATCTGTGGGGTGATAGTCTCAGGAGCAGCTGCTGCAGATACCTGGGGCTCCACGGCTCTCACTCACTTGGTTCTGCTGGACTCCCTTCCTGGGCTGATATACCCCAGATCCCACAATGTTACTGCTGCCTCAGAATGACCTGAGGCTTTCCTCCTGGGCCCTGCTTCAGTGGGGCACTCTGTGCTGTGTGGTGTGTGCTCCTCTACCTCTGTGGAACAGATCCTTCACAGTGACCTTCCAGTCATTCCTGGGCTGTGAATCTGCCACAGTCTGTCTCCTATTGGATTGGGCACCTCCAAAATTTGGTCAGATTTTCTCTTTAGGAGTATCTGAAAGACTTATATGATCTGATGCTGAGCAAAAGGAGCAGAACTAGGAGAACTTTGGACACAGCAACCACCACAGTGCGAGAGAGTTTTTTCCAGTAGACCTGGAACTTCGTAATAATGTAAGAACTTAAAAAAAAATTCCCAGTGGTTTTCTAAGGCAAAATGTCTTCCACACTCAGAGAAAGAACTATGGAATTCATTCACAGAATGTAGCAGATCATGTTTCTGTGTGTGTGTGTGTGTGTGTGTGTGTGTGTGTGTGTGTGTATTATGTTTTGACTGGTTGATTTCTTCCATTTATTTTGGTTTGTCTACACAGCATGACTATAGTGAAAACGTATTAAATAGGAAAGTATATGTAGATCCTATATAGAATTGTATGCCGTCTTGGGGATAGGGGGTGGGGTGGGGATAGGTATGGGGAGTAAAAATATAAGTTTTATGGTAGTGATTGTAGAACATTAGAAAATAAATAAATTAAGTTAAATTTAAAAAAAAACAAGGAACGTTAAAAAGAAGAAGAAGAAGTATCTGAAGGAGTTTGTCTTAGAATTTAGGTGAGTAGTTGTTCTCACTCCACTATCTTGACTCCACTTCTGAGAGAGAGAAATCTAATTTATTTCCTACCTAGATAGAATGGAATCTCAACAGTGACCTCTCAGGATGTAGTGGTCAAAAAGCCACGGAACATGAGCTGCAGACCCATCCAAGTTACCACACAGCTTTCTGTCTGAATGCCTTTCAAAGTCATGATCTAAGAAGTAAGTAGTTAACTTAGGGGCAGAAGACGGGAACTGTTAGTGAACTATAGTCAACAGCCTGCTTCAGTGAGCTACAATGAGACATTTCACAATTTAGGCCCAATGGAGTGGTGGCATAGAACTATTCTTTGTGTTGGGTCTTACTTTCAGTCTCATAATTCTGAGTGTTGGTGAAATGTGTTTTCTCTCCTTTCTTTCTCTTGCTATGTCATTTTAATATAAATATTTGTGACCATATCCATGATCCACCAGATTAATTACCATAGTTAGGAAGAACAATGAGAAAATAGTGGCATACACACACAGATATATGTGTATATGTGTGTGTGTGCATGTTGTATGTTACCGTGTTCCTCCTTTGTGCCAAAGAAGACCATGCCATCAGAGTGATGATGACATGACTTGCACTTCACTTTCTTTTTAGTGAGGGAAGGTTGTGCAAGGTCAGTAGTCTCACTTCTTCTCCAGAGCTATCTGAAATCAGTGACCAGATATTCATTAGAATGACTTGACCTGGCCCAGGATGCAAAGGGAGACCTTAGCCCCTTTTGGCCAAGGTCTATTCAGGTACTTACCTAGGGTTAGGTAACGGCCATTCAGTGAATAGGCCTGTTTAAGAAGTAGGGAATAGTCCAATGTTACCCAATCTATGGGCTTCAGAGTGTAGTAGATTTAATATTTTGGCAAAATAAAGAAAAGGGAAGGAAGGGAAGGAAAGGGAAGGGAAGGGTAAAGAAGGGAAGGGAAGGAAAAGGAGAAATGTAGCCAGTAAACCCCAACCCCAAGTTACGTGGGCAACCTCAGGCCATCCAAATTTGCCCTCCTTTGGACAGGAGAAGGAAGGGGAGGGGGATATAGGGTTATGTTTGTGTATACGTATATATATATATATTTATATATATACACACATATATGTATGAGTCTAAGTATGTATGTGTAGATGCATATGTACATGTGTACATGTGTATAAATATACTTATACATACATATATATTTTGCTTGATATGTAACTAAGTATGGACTTTCAAGTATAGACAACAGGCTTAATGAATTTCATTTTTGCTATGGACAGTGTCTAGCATTTCAATCATGAAGAGAAAAAAAATCTATAACTTCTTCTTTGGAACATCTAGATGCTTCTTTTTTTTCTTCTATTACTCCACTGTCTTTAAAATGCCCCACATTCATAGAATCTAACACTTTAAAAGACCTTCGGTGAAAATATTTAACCTGAGGTGCAATCCGCAATTTCTGACATTTTCCACCAATTTTGTCTTCTGCCAAAAGGTAAGGCTTTCCCCCTCTAATCCCTGCAGATCTTAAACACCTATGTCTAATGAACATGGCAAAATTCCATAAAGTGAATGGCCTGGACCTTATGATGGCAAGATATTCACTTATATACATAGGATTCCAGAACTTCTTAAGAGGCATTAACCAACACAAGACATTCTGTGGACTCCAAATATTTTGCTTCCTTTAACTGAAGAAACTATCACCAAACAGGAAATCCTGATGAGATCAGAGAATTAAAATTCTAAAATGCATCCAGGGACCTTCAGATAGCGGTATATTTTTATAAGACTGGACAGATGGTTGTTTTTTTCTTGAATATTGCCAGTTATAAAACTTCTCCAAACCTTCCGCAAAACAATTCCAGTGTTTTAGAGAAGTAGCCTTCCAGAAACCTGTTTTGATAACAGATTTTCTACTCAATCTCACTCCTGAGTCATTCTAGAAGATCTCCTTAAGAAATCAGCTTTCTCTCTCACTTCTCAAAGTCAGACCAGATGTAGTCAGTAGGACTAGAAGCCTGGGAAGCTTTAGGTAAAGGTTATATCAAAGACAGAATACAAAACTAAAGTGGTTCAAATTGAGGGACAGGGAAAGGAAAAAAAAGTAAAATATAAAAGTTGTATTTTAAAAGTATAAATAATATCCTTTTATATAAATTTCTTGTATAAAAATGAAATCTTTTGGGAACCAGTGGGATAAGCTCCTAGGATGCTTCTCTTCACATGAGGGAATCATTTTTTCACTAACTTTCTCTGTGCACAACAAGAATACTCAATGACCAATATCACATCAATGTCATATACTTTCAGCAGGTCCATAATTAAACTTAGTTGCCCTAGGGGTTCAGGCCCATGCCCCAAGCATGCTCTCCTGTTAGGTTCTTGTCCTAGCTTACAGAGATTTCCAGCAAAGTCTATAACATTCTGTTTTTCTGCTCCAGGAAAAATAAAAGAGTTCTTTGTACAGGTTGTAGTTCTAACCCACCTCCTGAGAGTGCAACAACATCTCCCTCTGCTAATTACATTTCCTCTCCAGTATTTCTCCTTGTCAGCACCACTGAGATTAAGCAGTGGCTTCAAGTGTTCATAGTGTGTCATCACATTCTCGTTGTTCACAAAACGATCATACAAATCACGTTTCTCATCAAAAATTTTCTCCACTGTACAATCCACATGAGACATTTCTGCCTCTAGGCTCTAAATATCTTCCACATTCACATAAAAAAGGATTTGGAATCAGGAATTGTTCCTCCTGTGACCAGTAGAGAGACATTGATCAGGAATAAATTGCAGTATATACTGTAGCACACAACTCCCACAAGTGGAGGAGAGAATAAAGATAAACTTTGCTGAATTTACAGTGTGACGGAGGATTATCCTTGTCTATCAGATACACATACAGCCTTTTCTCCTGAGGTTTGGATACTCAACCATCCCTTTCTTATTCTGTCTATTACTTGTACATACTCTCCATGTTTTATTAAAATACTGAAAATGCTGTATAATGATAAAGAAAGAAAAGAAAGACTGAAATTGAAAGTCTTTGTTAAGTGTTATGAATTTGCACCTTGAAGATTGAATAATCCTGGTTTCTTCCTTTAAAATGTTAACAATATAAAGATTTCATTTTATTGTTTTGTTCTTTCAGCATTTGAGCTAGATCTTAAAGTGCTTACGCAAGTCATTGCATATAAAAAGGTAGCTGCATTTACAGAATGAGAAGTGAGTTTGCTTATAGAAAATGCCTATGACTTTTGTTATATTACAGAATAGGATATGGTAATGAACGAAATTGCAATTAAAGTTTGAGGGGAGACTTCTATGCTGAGAAGTGTCACACATCACTGTTACTAATGTGAAGAACTGTATGCTTGTCCTTAGTTGCCAAAGAAGACCATGCCATCTGAGAAATGATGACATGACTTACACTTGACTTCATTTTGAGTTAGGAAGGGCTGTGCAGGTCACCAGACTCACTTCTCCTCCAGAGCCATCTGAATCCAGTCACCAGATATTCATCAGGATGACTGGAGATGACCCAGGATGAGGCCATTGGGGTTAAATGACTTGCCCAAGGTCACAAGTTAGTGAGTGTCAAGTGTCTGAGGTGACATTTGAACTCTGGTCTTCCTGACACCTGCACTGGTGCTCTAGCCACTGCACCACCTAGCTGACCCACCTAATTTCAGGAATTAGATGAAACTGGAAAGAGTAATTTTTCTTTCAAATGTAACTCTTATATCACAAATCTCCTACTGATATGATGGGTCTAGATACACTTTGTGAAGTTTATATTCCTCTGGCTCCTTGCCTACCTCCTCAAAATAGGAGAACTTCATTATTTGATGTCCAATAATAGGTAATCTCCAAATCTTTTTAGGAGTATACAGCTTCTAAGCTTCAGAATACTATCAGTTTTATTTACTGGAAATAAATAGGATTTGTATTTGAGAACACAGAAAGTAAATAATTCACACAAGTAGACACCCTCCCAGTCAAACCATGTCTCCAATTAGTAGTACTGTTTTCTTGGATAGAAGTTAAGTAAGGGGTGGTTGTAGATTACACTTTCCCATGAGTTCTTTCTATAGCCTCTATGTCTGTACAACGTCATTCATTTGTGGCAGATTTTGCCACTCCTAAGTAGGTATTCTGGATCACTCTTTCTATTTACTGGTTCCTGTCACCATCCTACATTACCAGGAGTTTTTCCATGTTCCATGAGTGTGAAATCCATAACAAGCCATGATCATTCCTCTGAAGAAAAGCCTCCTATGGCTTTCATACTGCTGGAATTCAACTCTTCTCCTTGGCCTCCAAGAGATGTATCTCATTTTCTTTTCCACAGACCTTCTTAAGTGCCTGAGAGAGGAAGAAATGAACGAAGGGAGGGAAGGAGGGAAAAAAGAAGGAAACGAAGGATGAAGGAAGGAAGTTATTTACCAATTACTATATGCCAAACGCTGCACTAGGCATTTTACACATATTATCTCCTTTGATTCTCGCAACATCTTTGGTAAGAAGGTATTATTATTAGCCCCAATTTACAGTTGAGGAAACTGAAGCAGATAAGTTGAATGAATTGTGAAGTGACACAGTTAGTAAATGTAGGAGATCAGATTTGAACTCAGGTCTTTCTGACTCCAGACCCAATTCTCTGTCTGCACTTCCACCTCTTTCCCTCTAAGAGCAGTCTGTCTAGCTCACATGTACCTGTTTCCAGATTGCCAGTCATTATCCTCAAGATTTCTTTCGCATACTAGTCACCATAACCCCCCACTACATGCAAGAGGCCTCCGAAGAGATATCTTAACTCTTTCCCCTTGCTGCCTTGCAAATAGATATCTTTTCTTGGTTCCATATAGACTCCTAGAAAATTTTGTCACTTGTGTCTGTCACCTACAAATGTGGATTATCTTGCTAATTATCCTTTGGGTCTATGGGGTAAATGGGAGCACCCCATTCTCTTTAACCTGGGCTTCCCACTGGGTCTGCTACCCGAAATACCAAGAAAAGTTATGAGGAGGACACCACCTTCTCTTAGCATGATTACCCATACTAAAAGATGAGAAAGAATTATAATCTCTGCTACACAGAAGTAAAACAAAATATAGGAAATCCTGTAAAAATGATTCCAAATGGAAGGGATAAGATTAATATTAATAAAGGTAAGTGAGGAAGACAAAGGAAAGAAAGAAATCGATAGCAATACACACAGCTCAATAAATTATGTGCAAAAAACTTAAATCGGTTTAGAATATTTTAATTTATCTGAGATATGCATTATTAAGTACATACATACACACATGCATACATACATTTCTATGTGTGTGTATGTGTATTTTTCCCTGCAATTTTGTTCTTCTTAGATTTCAGGAAATATTTTTTAATGCTTTTGCTACATAACTTGCCAGGGACAACAGACAAACAGTCCACATTTTGGACCAATAGTCACACAATATTTTACTTGTATTGCTGTGTAGCCATGAGTCATGGAATACTACAATCTTCACAAAATTAAAAAGTGAGTAGTAAGCAGAGGACAATGGTAAGATAAGTGAGTGGGCTACAATACAATGCAAAGAAAGCCTTCTGAGGAAGAATCATAAAGAGGGTGTTATCAAGGAAATACTTACTTTGAAAAGTTCATATGATGAGAATCAATTTGTATACAGTTCAGCATGTCTTTTCAATGTTTGGAAAAAAGGTGAAGATAACTCCTGGCACCCTGGATAAACTGTCTGTGGCAAACTTATGGAATATAAGTCTACAACCATATCCATGGTTATGTTTAGATTGCAATCTGAATTTTGAAAGAGAATATTCACTTTTCTGAGTTCAGGGATACATATAACTAGATGGGTATCCATGAAATATTAAATTGGTAGAGATAGTATTCCATAGTAGATAGAATGCAAGATTTGGAGTCAGAAACAATTGAGTTCAAACTTTTTCACAGATATTCATGAGTTATGTGATCCTGCCCAAATCACCAAACATTTCTGAGCTTCAGTTTTCTCAACAATAAGGATATGAATATCACCTATCTTGCAAGGTTGTTGTGAGGATCAAAGGAAGTGACGCAAAGTGCTTAACGAACCCTAAATTATTAAATATGTAAAGTGATATTTTTGTAATTATTAATCTTATTAGAATTGATTTAATTCAACAAGCATTTTGCCTAGTCCTCAAGGGCATTACATATTATTTGTATTCCAGTAATCAAAAATGAGTGCATGCTCAAAGCCAATACATGTTCAGCTAAATTAATTATCTTCCACTTCTCCAGGAAAGAAAAAAAAATCCTGTCCTTCATTCCTTTATTTTATCAGTGTATAGTGAATATCTCAAAGGGAAACCTTAAAACATTTTAATTCACCAGTATTTCTAATCGGCAAACAGTCCAATACAATATGAATTTTTTCATTGCCTAATCTGTGTCAGGCACCATGTTAATCTTATAGAATATTCTCTCCACCCTTTTTCTAATCTGCTTTTCTTTTCTGTTCCTTCATTCCCTTTCACCTGGAATTTAACTTAGAGGTTTCTAGTTCACCTCCTTATTTTTCAGATGAGGAAATGGAACTTTAAAAAGTTCGTATAACTTTTCCAGTGTCACAGAGCCAGTATAACAGAGGTTGCATTCAAACCTGCTCCTCTGACCCCAAATCTAGCATTCTTTTTATATGAATTGATTTATGCTTTATTCCTTTGTTTCATGCATTTATATTTTTATCTTTCCAACCACGTAGATTATAAGAAAATTTTCGCTATATAGAACCACCAGGTAATGAGAAATTTTTCATAGTCAATTTTTTCCATATTTCAAGATGACTTTTTGTACCCCACTTCTCCTATTGATATGTTTTTAAATGAATTCATCCATTTCCTATATTTTTAAACCAAGCAAATTCAACATAATATAGCCTTTTTTTCTGATGATGCCTACTCACCATAGTGAACATCAATGAATGGAATGTCACTGATTGCATCAGTCTATGGTAGAGTGATATCATTATGCTCATTAGGGGTTTCCTGTTTTCAGTACTGTAGCCAACCAGACTGTAGGATCACCAGATATTGCTTCCAATTGTTCATTCATAATCGGCCATGAGTTTGGAATCAAATAAATTATATTGTCAAAATTATAAGCAAAAAAGGGAGAAAGTTTTATGTGAAGATAAAAGAAGCTCTCTTGTGAGTAAAATGCATGAATTTTAATGAATGAATTGTGTGACAAATATCGTTAATATTCACAGTAGTGTTTATTTATCTGCCTACTTCCCTATCTCTTTCTCCCTTCCTCTCCTCTCTCTCTCTCTCTCTCTCTCTCTCTCTCTCTCTCTCTCTCTCTCTCTCTCTCTCTCTCTCTCTCTCTCTCTTTATTGTATTCCCATCCCACTTTTGCACAGTGTGATTTACATAGGAAAATACACTATTAATATTCAATTGATTATTTATAAAGATAACACAGATGTAAGTATCTGATAGAATTAAGTGTATGGTCTATTAGTATGGAATCAATAAAATGCTTGGTAGCTGACCCCTTTATTCTATAAGAGACAAATGAAGCTTCACAGTAAGGTCAGACTGTCAATAGAAACATCCATTTTCACCACATTCCTTGTCAGAAATTTGACTTCTAAGAAAATGCCTAAATCTACTTGGATAGGTTCATTTTCCAGTCATACTTAGTTCCTCTTGGTGGAGATAAACTCATTCTAAGAACTGAGAAACCTGAATTCCTTATGCTTTCCTGTAAACTGATCTGACCTCCCCTACTCTCTGTTAAGTTTCATAAGAGTAGAATCTTTTTACATTCATTCTCACATCCACATTTAACTACCACAGTGCCTCAGAAAGGGCTTGAAGAAGATTTAGTGAATTTTTGGCTAAAGAAATGCACACCTTTTTCCATCTATGTTTCTGAAAAAGACAGAATCATTTTTGTAAAAATCTACATCAATTCAAAGGGATGAACAGCTCAATTTCTGTCCTGCCACTTTATTCTTCTTGGGCCAGAGTGCTTATAAAGCATACAAGGGAGTTATAAAGCCATGCAAGAAGGTATTTAGAGACTTGATACATTACTTTGATTGTTCAGTGTCATTCTAGAAACCAGCCTGATTCTCCTCAAATCTCATTTTTTTTA
This sequence comes from Notamacropus eugenii, assembly GCF_028372415.1. Taxonomy (NCBI): domain Eukaryota; kingdom Metazoa; phylum Chordata; class Mammalia; order Diprotodontia; family Macropodidae; genus Notamacropus; species Notamacropus eugenii. The sequence continues at coordinate 364,262,969 of NC_092873.1, read as the reverse complement.
TATTTGAAAACTCTAGATTATCAGAGCAATTAGTACTTTCTTTCTTGTTTCATGAATATTCTTAACATATTAATTTTCAAGTTCAAATTTGCGTAATGCTCACCAAGTGTGCCTGTAATATATAAGCCATAAAGTCAAACCATCCAAATCAATATCCAGAAAGTATCCCATCTTTAAAATGAATTAACTTATGTAGGAGCAGTTAATCCTCAGTGTCAATCCGCACTGCTTTTTTTCCTTAAGTAAGTTAAAATATAATTTCCCTGTGGATGTAAAAGCCCTGAGATAGGCTGTATGGAATAGCATCAGCTCTCCTTGGGAAGAGGAATGACACACTTCATATACCTCTAGAATAAATTGGAGCAGAATTGAATGCAGTCCCATTGGAATCCATCACATTATAACTTATTTATTATCAGGGAAAAAATCCTAATTCAGAAGTTAATTCAGAAGGCACAATCTGCTTGAGTGAAAAACATTACAGTGATATTTATAAAGTACTAAAACCTCCCTAGTAGGAAAATGTGTTTTGAAAAATCCAAGAAGGATGATTATTAGATTTCCTTCCCCAAATACATTATTTATATACTACATATGTATATGAAGCTAATATTGGAAACCATTGGTATACACTCCGAAAAATTATTATTTGTTACTACATTAGTGTATGTCTCTCAAATATATGGTGAGTGTGTGTGTGTGTGTGTGTGTGTGTGTGTGTGTGTGTGGAGACAGAGAGAGAGAGAGAGAGAGAGAGAGAGAGAGAGAGAGAGAGAGAGAGAGAGAGAGAGAATGTGTGTATATAATATAATATTTTGTTGCTATAGACAGTCTCCAAGAAAGAAATTCCCTCTCCTAGCATGTCAGTAACTGTTGTATAATTTATTGTCCTAGAAAGTTATTTGAGATACTCATAAGTAACTTGCCCAAGGCCAAGGAACAATATTGTCAGATTCAGTGCTTAAACTTCTTGACTCAGATGCTGCTTCTCTATCCAATATACTTTATAATTTCTAATGACATATGAGCAAACAATTTTGCTAATAACAGGTTATGCTTGTATAAGCCTTTGTACTTTTCGAAACACTTTTATAATTGCTAACTCTTTTTATCTTCAAAATATCCTTGTGAAGTATAATGCCACCCCATCCCCTCATCATCATCATCACCAACATTACAGATGAAGAACCAGAAATAGGAGTGGCACTACTAAGTCAGTGGCATACTCATAGATTCAGTTTTGAAGGGACATTAATTAAAATTAAGTCAATTTCCTTCATTTTGCTTATGAAGAAATTGTCATCAAGAGTGACTTCATAAAGTTCACGCAGTAAATTTTTGGCACAGATAGAATTGGAGATTATATTCTCCCAACTTCTTAGACATATATCAATCTCGTTCACACTCTCTATATTCCAGCCAACTTGGTCTACTTTCTACCTCTTATTGATGGCAGGTTACCTGCCATCTTCATGAGTTTGCATAGGAAACTGTTCTCCAAGTTTCAAATGCCCTCCTTCCTTGCCTCTAGCTCTTAGAATACATCATTGACTTTAAATATAACCTCAAAGAGCACCTCTTGCATGAGACCTTTCTTGAATGCCCTATTTCTTAAAGACTCCCATTCCCAAATTATCTTTCATAGATTTCGTTTATATTTTTGTTTATATTTCATCTTTGATGTCTAGAATGTAAGTTCTCTGAAGAGAATAAATACTAATAAATTAATACTGAATTGTTTTTTAATCATGACTTCTATTTCAGTGTTTTCCACTATACTAGAGATGAAAAGAACAGTAAAGACTAAGCAAATGTAATTCAATATGCATTTTGTGAATAGATAAAAATAAATGTTCTTGCATCTATAACGCTTCACTTACAACTATCTCTCTATATATGTAAAACTCGTATATGTAAACACTCGTTCTCTATAATCTTGCATTACTTCCTTGTCATAGCAGAAGGGTTTGCATAGCTCAGTGAAATTATGGGTCATGTTGTGCAGGGTTATGCAATATAGGGCATAGAGGAGAGTTCTGATGTAGATATAACGTATTTAATTACATGCAAGATTTTTATCTTACTAAAGTTATCTGTAAAACGATAATGGACTTAGAGAAAAGATGTACATGTACAGAATAGGATGAGGAAGCCAACTTATTCAACAGAATTTAGGGGAAAGAATAAAGAAGTCATCCATTATTCCAAGGAAAGACTCACTGATCAATTCCTGCCATATATAGATCTTAATAAATCTCTTGCTGACTTAACTACATGACTCAACAGACCATAATTCAAGATATGCTACATGGGACACCATTGAAGAGAAGTAATAAGAAGCAGTGAGACCAGTTTAACAATAGTTTAGGTGAGAAGTGATAAAGGCCTAAGCTAGGGCATTGGCAGTGTGAACAGAAAGGAGAGAATGAACATAAATGTTATGGAAAGAGAATTAATTTTTCTCCCTCATTTTATTCCCTCTACTTCATAGCCAGTCACTATGATCTTATATAGTAAAGATATCTATGATAAACTTAATGGATAATGAAACCAGAGCAGTGGTGTGGAATTGTGGGAAGTTTTACAATACTATGCCATTTTTAACATTACTTTGAAATGGACTTTTAAGGCGAAGCAAAGTAGAATCTTATACTATCTTTGTATTAGTATAATCAAGAAGTATAATTCCCCTGTTTGTTCCAGGATCCACGACCATTTAGATTGTATGGCCAAGGATCCTGGAAGGGTGGAGTGTAATGGCAAGCAATATAGTATCTCTTGCTGCTTTTGTTTTATTATAATTGAGTCTGATTGAATCTTGCCTTTATCAATCTGTAATGGTAATTTGAATTGGAAAATGCTTCCTATTCATTAATAGGTCCATTAAGTCACCTGGAACCCTAAGTCACATATGGTAGGAAGAGCTTTCTGAACAGGGGGAACAGGAAGGGTGAGCAGAACCAAGAGGAAGGGAGTGATTGTGGTCCATGCAGAGGGGTGAAGACACAGGCAGCCATGTACTACAAGGCTGAGGCTCATGAGTGTTTGCTTGCTAGAAAGTCAAGGTTGAAGCTGGGTGGCTTGGGAATGACTTTCCTCCTTGAGGTGATCATATTTATTAACTTCTTGATCACCATGACAGATGTTGCTTTCTGCTTCCGGAATTTGGTTTTCTGGTGTCTAAATAAAAATAAATGTTTTCTTCTGCTTTCTGTATGGAGAGTATTTCATATTATGCAATTGAGAACTATGTTGTCATATTCATAGTAACCACAGTGCTGTGAATGTTGCCTTGACTATAGACAATCAAGAGTAATGTAGGAGTATAGAAACAAGACAATCTGTTGCTAGAAACGATATATGTGTTTGTATCATTAATTAGTTTAATGTAGTTAAAGGTCATCCTCATCCATTAATGAGCCTGCCCATTAATGGGAGTTTGATTAAGGAAGATTGTTCAGAAAGCCCAAGCCTTTTTTTAATGAGGCACTGGTTCTCAATGGTTGTGAGGGCTCTAAAAAGGTATAAATACTCTGAGTTGAGGTTTTCCTTTAGGGATTACTGACTGGAAGTATTTGTTTGGCCAGATGAGGACTCTGAGAAGTCACTAAAGGAAATGCTCCCCCTCCCCCCAAGCTTTGAAATAAGAGATGGCTGTACTTTCCTCTCTGGTAACTATGGTAATACAGTTGAACCTTTCTGTTGAATTTATGCAGAGGGAGCCATGTCTGTTGATCTTTGATTTCTCTGTATTTTCTTTGAAGTTCAGGGGGTTAACATCCCTGAACTAGGTGAATGATATATATGCTTGGTTAAAGGAATGATACATGTACTTGATAAAAGTGATTGTTAATCCCTTGAAAGTTGCTTTCCTTTTATGAATGCAGACCTAAGAACCAGTGATAGCAGGCCTTCCTGTGCATGTTGGGATGTGACTAATATAGTATAAAAATTTGGGAAACAGTTTGAGTCAGGTGGTCCTGGTTTCTATTTTTAATTAAGCCCCTTAAACACTATGTAATGTTGAGTAATTCATTTGACTTCTTGGAAATTTTCTCATCTGTAAAATTAAGAAATTGGACTGCAAGACCTCTAAGGTCTGCCTAACTCTAACACTCTATAGATCTCTGATTAAAATAGCAGGGCACAAAAATTCAGGATAAAAACTGCAAGTATTCATGTTTATTTTAAGAAAATCTAACTTATCAAGAAAGTTTCTGCAGGGAATGACTGTGGATAAAAAAAGAATTATTGAATTAACAAAAGAATCAGAAAATATATGAATTGTAAGGGGCTTCATTAAATATGTAAGTGAACAAAAATCCTTTCTCCTACACGAATGTCCTACCCCAAATCCTGCCAAAGTGGTCATCCTGTCTTTCCTGGAAGAGTACCTACCATTGCACTTTGGAATAATTCTAGCTTTTAGGGAATTTTTCTCACTAGATTCCTTAAATATCAGCTTCCTTCATTATATTTTAATGTTGGTTTGCCTCTACTTCAAGTGTTAACAGTATGAAACGTAGTTAAGATACTTCAAAGCCAAATTATCAGCTTGTTTGCTGTTCAATTTTCAGTTGTATCCTACTCATAATGACCCCATTTTGGACTTTTTTGGCAAAGATGTTGGAGTGGTTTGCCATTTCCTTCACCAGCTCATTTTACAGATAAAGAAATTGAGGCATACATGTTTAAGGGTCACACAGCTTGTAAGTGTATGAGGCCAGATTTTAACTCAGGAAATGAATATTCCTGAATCCAGCCCTGGCACTCTATTTCACGTTGCCAATTCAAGATTCATTAGAATTAAAGTTCTTAGACGCATTCCCAAAATCATAATAGAGCAAATTAATGAGAAAGTGAGACTTTATTTTTAAAAATGAACTTACCCCTATCCTTTGGTAATCCTTGAATTCTAAGTATTTGTGATAAAACATCTTCCTGAAGTTGTACTGGAAGTATTACATAACACATCAAACTCATGGCCCACAGGTTTGCAGGAGCAAAATTCCCAAGTCCAGCAGAATCAGTTTAAAATGCAATTGGAGAATGCTTAATACATTAAACACAAATACAATAAAACAGGAACAATATTAATTTTTCACTACTAATATGCCCAGCAACGTTTCTGTTTGTGTTTGATACCTTCAAATAGTGCATAGAATAGTAATTAAGAGTTTGGAATAGACCTGGCCTTGAATCCTGACCCCTACACTTATTAGTTACATGTACTTAAATAAGTAACTTAATCATTCTCAGCCCAAATTTCCTTACCTGTGAAATCGAGATAATAATATTTGTGACAGCCAATTCACAGGCCTATTATGAAGAAAGAGTTTCACAGATCATAAGGAGGCATGTATAGAGATATGGATACGGAATAGAACGTCATAATGGATAGAGAACTGGTCTTGAAGGCAAGGGGACTTGATTTTTTAGATCCTGACATATTTGGTAAGCAAATCGTGTAAATTTTGCTTAGTGTTTTTTATGATTCTAAGATGAAGGTAGGATAATACACTGTTCTTCTCTGAAATGTCACTACAAGTACTGAGAACACCGTGTGATACTGAGGTCAGTTTCAAAACCAAGCAAAAACAATTGTTTATTTGGATCAAACACAGATTCTTCAACTTCCACATTCTGTACAAAAACAAAGGAATTGTCCCACGCAAAGGATTAAACAAGATATATTTCACCAAAAACAAAAACAAAAAGCTTCTCTATCATGCATCTTTACAAGTAATTACTACTGCTTGGTTGTCATTTAAGGCTTTTGCAATGAACAAATCATAGAAGTAAAAATATTCTCTCTCTCTCTCCCTCTCTTTCTCTCTCTCTGTCTCTGTCTCTCTCTGTCTCTCTGTCTCTGTCTCTCTCTCATGCTTCCTGTATATCCTGACACTCTTTTCCTGCAAAACACACACATTCAACATTTATAACCATCAACATTGGACATCTTTGGAAGGTGAAGGAATGTGTATACAGGGTGGCAAACAGTATATCCTTTCACGGAAGTTTGTTGATGCCCTTAAGTGTCATGGGCTTGGAACTTTGTCTACATGTTATAAACTCTCCTAAACCTGAAGTGATCTCAAGTACAACCTCCTCACTCAGTTGAAACTGCTTCTTTCAAGATTTCAATATTTTTTTGAAGGGGTGAAGGAATCTCTCTATCTCAGCCTGCCTGGAAGTACAGTGCCCACTCAGGAATTTGGCGCTGCTGCTGATAGACACAGAAGCTTTAATGTGCCTCATTTTTCCCTCAAACCTGAACAAGTTTGCCCCCCTTTAGGCAGCTGGGTGACTTTCTACTCCCAAGTCTTAACATATTTTTGCTAGACTTAGTGCAAAGACATACATTTACTTTAGTCCACTGCTGCTCAGAACTCCAGGTCTTTATCATTTCATCCCTTGGTCTCTATCTTTTTAATAATAATCTTAGTAACTAAGTACAATGTACTTACAGTTCATGTCCTTCTTGACCTCCCTGTAGTCTTTGAGACTTCCTGGATACTGTCTCCTATCTGCCTTTTTGCTTGTCCTTGTCAACTTTTTTATTCTTTTTAAGTGGTCTAATTGTCTTTTTTGAAGGGAGTACTAGTCTCTCTTGTTTTGTCTTCTATCTATATGATCATCATTTCTTAGTTTCTGTTGGACTTAGTTCATCTCAAGTCTGTTATCTGTGGGTATCCCTCAAAGCTCTGTCTTAGACCTCGTCTTTTATCACTCTATTTTTTAACTTGCTTATCTCATCAGCTCCCACAGGTTTGATCATCATATCTATGCCGATTATTCCCAGGTATTTATATTGAACACTATACATTTTCCTGCATTTCAGACTTACATTAGGCATCTGAAACTCAACAACTCCAAATAAAAATTCGTTTTTTCCTCAACATACATAGCTTTTCCTAATGTCCTTATTATTGTCAAGAAGACCCCTAGCTTTCCAGTTACCTAGGTTTAACATCACAGTGTTATTCTTGACTCCTCATTCTCACTCATCTTGTATAGCATAATAGTCACTCAATTTGATAATGGTCTTCCTTTACACCATCTCTTGGATATATTCTCTTATCTCTATTCACATAGTTATTACCCAAGGTCAGGTCCTCATTATATCTTGCTGGAGTATTTCAATAACCTTCTTCCTTCTTTATATCTTTCCCACTCTAATTTATTCTTCACATAGCTGCCATAGCAGTTTTTCTATAAACATCTATAAACAACCCCTACCCTTCACCCCTCTCAACAAAACACAGTGGTTCACCATTACCTGTGGGGTGAAATATAAATTGCTCTATCATATAAAACTCTTCACATACAGGTCCTTTCCTATCTTTCCTGTATTCTTACATAATTTCATTCATTGTACAGTCTGGTCATATAGATCTACTTTCTGGGACTCACAAATGATGCATCATGTACCTTAACATTCCCTGTCTCTTATGTTTAGGATGTTATCTCTTGTCACCTCCACTTTTAAAATCTATGACTGTCTTCAAGACTCATCTCAAATTTTGAATTCAACAGGACCCTTTTCCTAGTAAACTTAACTACTTAGTCACCCCTTTAATTCTATTTCCCTTTTATTCTCTTTGTGTCTTGTATATGTCTTTTCCAGAGTGAGGTATAATTAATTATCCCATTATAATTAAAAGTATTTACCTTTATTTGATCTGAATATTTTTTTGAACAATTCAATATCAACAGGGTATATACATCATCTTGAATCAGTGACCTTGAATGAGGGATTTGGTTATGTCATGTGGAATTTTTGTAAAAGGAAACAACTGTCTAAGAATCAAATATAAACTTTGATGTAAAATCTAAAAATGTAGAGGAAGGAGTAGAGTCATATACTTTTGTTCTTCTACTGAACTTCCATGATTCTGGAAGAAAGAGTGAAGCTGATAACTTTGGGAAACTCTGCCTCACATAAATCCTATTAAGGCACAAGATGTATACCCTGTAATGTCATTGGTCTTTGAAAACTAAGAACAAACAACAGTAGTGATACATCTAAATGAAAAGGAGATTATCAGGTCTACCTTAAGAGATATTACATTGCCCCTAGTCTTTAAACGAGCTAGTTATTATGAACAGGTGCTACATTTTTCTATTTTCACAAAGCTTCCTTCAGTAAATTGCACCCTTTTTGAGGGTAGCAAGTATGTATGTTTTGTTTTGTTTTTTCTTTGTTTCCTCAGGCCTTATTACAGTGCCCAGAAAAGAAACAAAATCACTTCATAAATGCTTACTGATTGATCGACATTGATCTGTGATGTTCTTAAGTTGTCTGGCTGAATTTAACCAAGAACTTCTATATTAGATGTTTGTTTCTTTCTTCATATCTTCTGATAAACAATTCTATCATTCAGAACTACAATTCAAGCACAGCAAGTGCACTGAAAGTTACAATTTATAATGAATGTTATTTGTCTTAGTCTCCTGTAGGAGATTGTAGGAGATCCCGAGACAACCCTTTTAAATGCAGTATAGGAAAGTAAATCAAGTCCCCCAAATAGTTGCAGTCAATGGAAGAAGGAAAGTAATGCATTTCCAGGAAAAAAAAAATAGATGTAAACTAAAGATCTTTTGTAATGGAATAACATTGTGAGATGAAATCAATGAAAAAGGAATTCTTAATATGGCTTTTAATGACAAAGAAGCAGAGAAAGATATGTTTGGTTATATAGTAATTGCAGAAACTACATGCACTATATTTCTCATCACTTTAGAATGATAGTCTACTTGTTCATTTCGTGAGTTCTTTGAAATTATGATATTAACTGTGTGTGTGTGTGTTCACAAGGCCATCTTCACTTAAAACTCCTTCCCCTATGCATAAAAACCCCACAAAAAAAAAACAAAACAAAAAACTTTTGAGCACTCCATTGAAACAAAGAAAAATATTTTAGGAAAACCATCTGACAGAACAATTAATACCATGTACCTTATTCTATGTCCATAGTCCCTCACATCTTTACTGTGATGACGAAGGTATGTTTAATTTTCAATTCATAGGCATTGAAATCATTTAATTTCATCAGTTGTCATTGTGTGTAATTGTCCTTTACATTACTGTAGTCATTGAGCATGCATCTCCTTTGAGTGTTTTCTAACGTCTCCTCTGTAGTGCACACATCATACTAATTCATTGAAACAATGTCCTTGAAAACCCTTACCATAATGTGAGAACAACCCTTATTAATCATATCCACAGGTTCCTAAAGAGGGTAATAACACCCATGCTGTACTGAAAGGGTCCAAGGGGGCAATAGTAACCTCAGCTACAACTGGGAGACTGAGTAAAAATAAGAGGGCAGTAAAAGCATAAAGAAAGAAGAGAGCATAAGAAAAAAATTGAAAAACCTTTTGTACATGCCTTGTCTGTTTTGTAACAGAGTTAAAGTTGCAGTGATTACATTATTTCCCAAATAAACACACAAAATGCAAGTTATAGCACGTCGGTGATCAAATCCACAAACAAGCCTTAACAAGCAAATGTTGGCAGGTGAGCATGTCACACATTATGAGGAAATCCAGCATGCACCTTCGGGAATATGTGCGTGTAATGACTTGTTTACAATATGATACCATATGATTACATGATGCAATATTGTGTAGTCAGAATTTCAAGGCAGGGAAAAATTCCCCAAATGAACAATAATATAAAATTTAAGAGGCATCATTTTACAAAAATACACTTTTTAAAAATAATGCAAATTTCAAAAAATATGATTAAAGGGTTAAAGAAAGAAGATTTTCAGGGGGATATTGAGTAATTAAAAAAAAACAGGGTGGAAAGCGAAATAAGTTCAGAAACTCTGACAGATGCTCTTTAAAAGATATATGTTATTGTGGGACGGAACCAAGATGGTGGAGTAGAAACATGGACCTTTTCTAGCTCTACCCCCATATCCCTTAAAATGTCTGGTAAAATGACTAAAACAAATCTTAGAGCAGTAGACGCCAAAAAACGACGGAGTGAAAGAGATTTCCATCCCAAGACAGCCTGAAAGGCAAACAGGAAAGGTCTATTGCACCAGGCTCAGAGCAGAGCGCAGTGCAGTCTTGGCCATGGACAATACTGCAGCAGGCTTCAGGGCGTGAGATCACGGATAGAAGCTGCAGTTCACAGATTACTCAACCCATAAATTCCAAAGACAGTTTCATAGGCCACCAAGAAAGCTCTATTGAAGAAGCCCCTGGTAGTCTGAGGCAGTGGCTGCACTGCGAAAACTCAGGCATATCAGCCCAGGACAGGAGTTCAGCAGAACCAAGTGAGTGAGAGCAGTGGAACCCCAGGTATATGCAGCAGTTGCTCCTGAGATTATCGGTCCACAGATTAAATATCTGTAAATCAACTACTTGAACTTCCAGGAGCCAAAATGGCAAAAAAAAATTATTATTTTTCATTCATTAATTAATTTATTTTAAGTTTTCAACACTCATTTCCACAAAATTTTGAGTTCCAAATTTCCCCCCCATCTCTCCCCTCCCCCCGACCCAAAACACCTTCCATTCTGATTGTGCCTTCCACCAATGTGCCCTCCCTTCTAGCATCCCTCCCTTCCCTTATCCCCTTCTTCTCTCTTATCCTGTAGCGCAAAATAAATTTCTATACCCCATTACCTGTACTTCTTTTTCCCAGTTGTATGCAAAAAACAATTCTCAACATTTGTTCCTAAAACTTTGAGTTCCAATTTCTCTTCCCTCCTGCTTCCCCAACCATGCCCACTGAGAAGGCAAGCGATTCAATATAGACTATATATATGTAGTTTTGCAAAGGACTTCCATAACCATCATGTTGTGTAAGACTAACTATATTTCCCTTCACCATATCCTGACCCCCATTTCTTCTATTCTCTCTTTTGGCCTTGTCTTTTCCCAAGAGTGTTTCCTTCCAATTGCTCCCTCCTCCCATTTGCCCTCCCTTCCATCATTCCCTCACCCTGCTTATCCCCTTCTCCCCTACTTTCCTTTGGTGAAAGAGATTTTCATACCAATTTGAGTATGCTTGTTATTCCTTCCTTGAGCCAAATGTGATGAGAGTAAGCTTCAATTTTTCCCTCTCACATCCCCTCATTTTCCCACCATTGGAAAAGCTTTTTCTTCCCTCTTCTATGAGAGATAATTTGACCCATTCCATTTCTCCCTTTCTCCTCCCAATATATTCCTCTCTCACTCCTTAATTTAATTTTTTTGGATATTCAACTCACTCTATGCTCTCAGCCTTTCTCTGTCTCTCTTTGTGTCTCTCTATCTGTGTCTCTCTCTGTCTCTCTCTGTCTCTGTCTGTCTCTGTCTCTCTCTCTCTCTCTCTATGTGTGTGTGTGTGTGTGTGTGTGTGTGTGTGTGTGTGTGTGTGCATAATACCCAGATGCTGAGAAAAGGTTCAAGAGTTACTAGTATTATCTTTCCATGTAGGAATGTAAGTAGTTCCACTTTAGTAAGTCTCTTGTGATTTCTCTTTCCTTCTTACCTTTTCATGCTTCTCTTGATTCTTGTGTTTGAAAGTCACATTTTCTTTCCAGCTCTGGTCTTTTCGTCAAGAATGCTTGAAAGGCAGGGTACATTGAGGGAAACAGTAATCAGAATGCAAGGTATTAGGAAGCAGGGGAGGAGAGTGATGGGGAGAAAATTTGGACATGTTACAAAGTGATGTAAAAACAATTAGTATTAAAACAATTGACTGAATTAATTACTGAGAATAAATCAAAGACATCTTTAGTTTGGGGAAAAGAATTTAGTCTAAATTTCCTAGAGGCAGGTAACCTCAGGTAAAATTTGGCATTGATGGAAAAGTTAAGGTTTTAATGGTAAATTTGATTTCATGGTTGCTATTTAATCAGGAAATAGAACATGAATAGAAAGGCATGTAAGCCACTTAAGACTTGCCTCAAAAGATGGTCCTTAGCCAAAGTGAAATTATGGTCGTATTTGAAACCTGGTTATTGGAACTTGCTATTTTAAGACGCTATGGAACTATGAAGTGACTATTCTTTTGAGTCTAACTCCAGGTATGGATAGCAAGAAAGGCAGTCTGAGACTCCAATCCATGATGCCAGTAAGTCTGTGAGATGCTAGTATGAACTGAAAAAGGTGATCTCATGGGAAGGGTAGGAGAGCGACTGTTCAGCCTGGACTGAGATCTGATTCTCCTGACTCACTTTCCCAACTGAAACCTGGCTGATTTTAAACCTGACTGAATGCAAGCTGACAATCTACTCCTATCTAGAATTGACATGAAGTTGGGGAGATACTGTTTTCCTGCAATGTCCCTACTCTTAGTGGCGATTTCATATAGTTAAAAGGTTTGTGAACTTAACACCAGATCTATTAAATTATAGATTGTTGGTAGGGCAACATCCGAGGTTAAGTCTAAAATTAAGCTATTAAGCTTAGGGCTTTAGACCAACAACAGTAACTTAGGTCCTTTAATTCTTACTAGTGGTGTGGAGACAATTAGGTCAAGGGCTTGTGAATTGAACATACATAAATATCATTTGTGTTTCAGTTGGCTAATATTTAAAAAATTATTTTGTGTATATTGTAAATACCTTAAAAAGAAATATCACCTGATCAAAAGTTGGAATTGTTTTATGTGATATGAACTGTGTTGAAAATGAAAAATAAAATTAAAAAAAAAGAATGCTTGAAAATCTTCTATTCCATTGAATTACCTTTTCTTCCCCTGAAGTATTATACTCAGTTTTGCTGCGTAGATGATTCTTGGTTTTAATCCTACCTCCTTTGACTTCAAGAATATCATATTCCAAGTCCCTCAATCCCTTAATGTAGAAGCTGCTAGATCTTTTGTCATCCTGGTTGTATTTCCACAGTACTCGAAATGTTTCTTTCTGGCTGCCTGAAATATTTTCTCCTTGACTTGGGAACTCTGAAATTTGGCTATAATACTCCTAGGAGTTTCTCTTTTTGAATGTCTTTCAAGAGGTGATTTGTGGATTCTTTCAATATTTATTTTGCCCTCTGTTTCTAGAATATCAGGGCAGTTTTCCATGATAATTTCGTGAAAGATGATGTCTAGGCCCTTTCTTTTATTACATCTTTCAGGTAGTCCCATAATTTTTGAATTGTCTTTTTTGGATCTATTTTCTAGGTCAGTTGCTTTCCAGTGAGATATTTCACATTATCTTCCATTTTTTTATTCTTTTGGTTTTGTTTTGTAATTTCTTCGATTCTCATCAAGTCATTAGCTTTCATCTGTTCCATTCTAATTTATAAAGAACTATTTTCTTCAGTGAGATTTTGAACCTCCTTTTGCATTTTGATAATTCTGCTTTTTACAGCATTCTTCTCCTCATTGGTTTTTTGGACCACTTTTTCCAATTGAGTTAGCCTATTTTTAAAGGTTTTATTTTCTTCAGCATTTTTTGGGTCTCCTTTAGCAAGATGTTGACATGTGCTGCATGGCCAAGGCTGGGCTCTGCTCTACCCTGAGTTCCATGTGACAGACCTTTCCTGTCAATCTTTCAGGTCACCCTCTGCTGGATATCACCTCCTCTCCATCATTATGTGAATTATGCTGTTCTAGAATTTGTTGAGAGTCTTTCTTTATAGGTATTTTGTGGCCTGTGGGGGAAGAACTTAAGTATGTACATCTTTCTACTCCGCCATCTTGTCTCTGCCTCCCACTTGCATCTATTGATAGCCTTATCAATGAGATGGAATGGGGAAGAAAGAAAAAAATGAAAGCTAAAAGATAATTTTATTACATATTTGAAATGAATAGCAAACTCTTCATAATAGAATTGTAGTTTTACATGCAATCATCTTTTTAAGATGTTATGGAAATAGTTGTTTTATTTCAAAGTTTATAATAAAATAAATTTTACTTTTTTGAAAAAAGTATATATGTATATATATATATATATATATATATATATATTTGTGTATGCAAGCATATATTTACATATATACACACATATACACACACAGAAAATATTCTATTTTATATTTTATTCGTTTTACATATGAAGACACCAAGAGCCCAAGTGGTCAGAAATGTAGCTCACTGGGTTCATGGAGTGAAGAATGTAATGAGCATTTGGAATACTGAAAAAAAAACTTTGTTTGAACCTTATACTATTGTTAATTTCTCTCCATCCTGTTTTTCCTCCCTTTTGTCCTCTCTTTCCTTTCACACTTTCTGTCCTTGACAACGTTTTGCTTTTTTCTACTACCTCCCCTACTCTGTCCTATCCTCTGTCAGTTCTCATTCACTTTACTTGGTTTCCTTCCCTTTTATTTTGCTGTTGGGTAAGACAGATGTCCATACGCAATTGATTGTAAATATTATTCCATCTTTGAGTCAACACTTATGAGAGTAATGCTCAAGCAATGCCTATCCATCAGCCTCCCATTTTCCCCTGTAATAGGTTTTCATGCCTCTTTATATGAAAGATTTTTCCATTCTTTCTACCTGTCCCTTCCTTCTGCATCTTCTCCTCCTTCTCATCCCTTAATTTGTTTTCTAATATCATTCCCTCCAATTCTCCTTACACCTATACTCTCTGTTTATGAGGATCCTTTTTGCTATACTATTTATTAACTGTGGACACTGGACCCAGATTGCTCTGGAGGAAAAAGTGAGGTTGGTGACTTTGCAAATCCCTCCCTCCCTTAAATGCAGTTCACTTGCAAGTTATAGAATCACTTTCCTGATGTCGTCGTCCTCTTTGAGAACGAATGACAAACAATAGCCTGTAAGTAATCTGAACTGCCCTACTGGGGACCCAAGTGGCCAATTTAAGTTGGCAAGCACAGTTGCTTTTTTCCTTTCTTCCTTCCATACTTCCTTCTTCACTTTCCTCCTTCTTCTTCCTCTGTCCACATAGGTTAGCATACCCTTACCTCCCTGTGCTCTGATCAAAGGAATACAAATTTTGCAATTTAACTAGACATTTTGGGCTTTGTCTTCTAGATTTCTTTCTAAAAACTCATGCCTTAAAGCTGATTCAATCTGATTCTTGTTAATTAGAAGAACAATAGGTACAAGCAGAATGACTTTATTTTGAGTGAGGGAGCTACACTGGAGAACAAAGTAGTGTAACTGCTGGTGACTGCCTCTTTTTCGATGGCTATGCTGAAACACATGGTCATTCTCTGAGCTGGAATCTAACTGACTGTGGTGAGGCACATAAGAGATGGAGAATACTGCTGTTAGGCTTTCTCTGATTCTACTGTACTGGGGTTCAGGATGCCCCTCTGGTTTGGTGAGATGGGGCTCACTGCTGACTTGCTGGGATGCTTGCTGTCCTGGACTATGTTCTACCTTTACCTGAATGAGACAGACCTTTCTTGCCCATCTTCAACTCAAAGATTTTTTCACCCAGTCTTTTTGATGGTTCTGCTGTTCTAGAATTTATTTTCTGGGACTATATTATAGTTGTCTGGAGAAGAATATGGGAGGATTATGATGATTTACTGCCTGATTGACTCCAAGAAGTTCTAAAGTAAATTAAAAAAAATAAATTTGCAATTGAATGATCATGAGTTAAATCTTTATGTATGTTTATTGTACAGGAAAATAACACACACACACCCCTTCTATTTCTCACACACAAGAAGCACAAAACTGTAAGAGTCATTCCCAGTGAGTCTTTTCATATATATACATATATAATACTATAATATTATATATATATATGTGTGTGTATGTATGTATATATATACATATATAATATTATATTGTATATGTGTGTATGTATATATACATATATAATATTATAATATATGTGTATGTATGTATATAAGTATGTATGTATGTATGTATGCATGTATATTACCCAAATATAAAAAGAAGAAGAAAAGTTTTTCATTCAGTTGTTTCAATAATGTCTACCTCTTCTTGTTCTTATTTCGGGTTTTCTTGGCAATTTTAGAAGGGTGATTTGTCATTTTTTTCTCTAATTCATTTTACAGATGAAGAAAGTAAGTCAAACTGGGTTAAACGATTTGTTCAAGGTCACATCGGTAGTTAGTTTTTAAGGTCAAATTTAAACTCAAGTCCCCCTAATTCCAGGCCCAATCCTCTATCTGCTGTGCCATCTAGTACATTCAGTCAAAGATATAAAGGTATGAGTGCTGCAAAAACAGCGATCATTGCCTGAATTAAATCTATTTCCAGAAGCCATTCATGAAAGTTTCTTGTGGGAATAGGCTACCATCTTATTAGATCATTCACTATCAAACCAAGTATTCCTTGATCACTATTCTATTCTTCTCAGTATAGAATTTTCCTGTTTCATGAGAATGTTCTATTATCATCATGATGGAAGTTTTGAGTATGAAATCCAGTATTGCTTTGCTTTAACCAGATAATAAGTGGCCAGAAAATAATATACTGACACTGGGACCCCTGGAAGCATGTGCTGTTACCTTTTAAAGAAAAGAAACGTCATGGTCAAATGCAAAGAGCACAGTATTTGAAGTCAGATAACATGGCTTCAGATCATGGCTCTTCTTACTACCTGTTTAACTTTCGTTCTATTATTTCACATCTCTGGGGTTTGATTTCCTCATATGTAAAATGAGAGTTGAGCAAGATTATATCAAAGGTCCCTTTTAGTGCTAGAGTTCTGCTAGTACCTTAGTTCAAGGACTGTGCTAAACCGAGAATTATATAGAATAGGAAGAATAATAGGAAATGGAGTCTTCTAGAAAATTTTCCAAGTGAGATTTTGCAAAAGTGGAGAGAAATGGGGTCTGGAGCAGTCAGGGATGCCTTTGAGAAGAGAAAAGAATATGACAAAGGATTTAAAAATAAGTAGGATGTCGATAAGAAAAGGAGATGAGGAGGAGATTCTGATTGAGAACTTCGCAATAGAATATCAAGCCAATTTTATATATTACAATTGTTTAGAAGGGAGTGTTTTTTGCCCTGCTTGGGGTTATCAAGCAACAACTCCATAAGGATGGTTTTTGAAGAGGATTGTTGGATCAGACGACTTCTCAACTCAAGTTGATGTTCGTCTCAAGTCTGAGACTCTGTGATTTTGTGAATTCCTAATACTTATGATGCTGATGTATTTGTGGGAAAATAAGAGTATTTGTTTTATTAGCACAAAGTACACATACCTATTGAAGAATGATGAGAAAGTTAAAAAGATGATGGAGGAGATGATGTGGAGTGGTAGAGATGTAATTGAGATAGATGATTGAAGAGGTTGCTTTGATAGTCAAACAAAAAGTTGACTGATGCAGGGAGAAACAGAACTATTTAAATTTGCTGGACAGAGAAACAGAATTATCAAAGTAGTCTTTTAAGTTTAATCAGTTCAGCAGCAGCATTTAAGACAGGTTGGTGAAAGGAGAGCCTGGAGTCAAGCCAGCTAGGAGACATCTCCAGTAATACACGCCTGAAATGACCAGCTTTATTATCAGGGTCATTACAAAAGTTTGCCTACATCTAAAGAACCATAATTTGAATTTGCGAAGTTGGCTAATAAGGCTCTCTTGATTTCAATTTGAATGAATTAATGGAATTTAACTTTGATCCTTTAATCAGAAATATGCTCACATTATTTCGAGGAATATTTTGTAAAGATGCAAACACGCTAAAAGAAAATTTTTATTGGCTGAATATTTCATTATTTAAACATCTATTTTGACTTCATATAGACACAGTTTAATACTTTCATCTTAGTGATTTGTGCTTACTAGGTTCCCACCTAAACAGACCAAAGACTATTGAGCTTAAGATCTAGAGATCTGGGTTTGAATCCTGTTTCTGTCACTTAATAGCTATGAAGCATTGGAAAACTCACTTAGTCTCTCTAGTCCTCAATGTAGTCTATAAAATTAAGGGAGTAGAACTAGACACCTACACAGTCTACTACATTCTCTGTAAAGACAACAGAAAAAGTGATATTCTTAAAATGTAAGTCTGACCAAATCACCTTGCTAATCATTAACTCCAGTGATTCCCTGTTTCCTCTATGATCAAAAATAGACTCCTTTGTCTGGAAATTGAGCTTAACAACCTGGCTTTTTCCTGAATATCCAGTCATTCTTAAATAAATATATTTTCAAGCATTTATTACCTCTCCTTCCCACTGCTGCCCCCGAACAATTGAATAATTACAGCACCCCCTACAACTGACTGCACCCCCTCTCCCACACAAACCACTCAAAAACATGTATAATCAAGGAAAATAAATTCTTTCATTGGCTATGCAAATATTCATTTCTCATTGTGCATTTTACATCCGTTATTCTTCTGGCAAGAGTAGGTGTCATGATTCATCTTTAGTCCTCTAGACTCAAGGTTAATTATTGTAATAACCAGGATTCTGAAGTCTTTCAAGGTTGTTTTTTTCTACAATGTTATTGTCATTGTATAAATTGTTATCCTAATTTTTCTCAATCCACTCTGAATCAATTCATTGAGATCTTTACATTTCCTTTGAAACCACATTTTTAAAAATAATTTCTTATAAGATATTCTTTTTTATTATGACAATACAGCTTTAAGTTATTATGAAAAAGTTGCTCTCTCTAAATATGTAATGTCAGTTTTATATATTACTATATATATGTACATATATACATGCAGAGAGAGAGAGAGAGAGAGAGAGAGAGAGAGAGAGAGAGAGAGAGAGAGAGAGAGAAAGGAATTTGCATCCTTTGCATCCTTTTATTTCTTTCTTTGAGGAAAAGCTCCAGTAATGATATACTTAAGTCAAAGGTTATGCACAGTTATGTAACTTTGGAGGATAGTTCAAACTCACTTTGCAGAACAATGCATTAAAGTGTTATATTTCCAAAGCCTTGTCAACATTTGTCATTTTCATCTTTGCCAATCTTAAGAGGAAAGTGATACTTTAAAGGTAATTTAATTTATGTTTCTCTAATTATTAGCAATTTCGTCCATTTTTTTAATTGGTTGATAGTTTTGATTTCTTTCTTTGAAAACTGCCTGGCATGTAAATTGGAGCATTTACCTATTAGGTGGTGCAGTGGATTCACTGCAAATCTTGGTGTCAGGAATACTTGAATTCAAACATGGTTTCAGACACTTACCAGCTATGTGACTTTGACAGATCACTGAATCCTTTCTGCCTCAGTTTCCCCATCTGTAAAATGAACTGGAGAAGGAAACTTCAAAACACTCCAGTATCTTTACCAAGAAAACTCCAATTGGAGTCAAAACGAGTAGCACAGAACTAAAACAACTGAATAACAGATAATTTTTCATATTCTTATGCATTTGAATCAATTCTTTATATAGCTTATCTATATTACATTTGAGATCTTTATCAGAGAAACTTACTGAGATTTTTGCTCAATTGTTTATTTCCATTCTACTTTAGCTGCATTATATTTGTGCAAAAATCATTAAATTTTTGACATTCAAAATTGTCTCTTTTCTCTTCTGGGGGTCTGCTCTTTTGCTTGTGAAGTCATGAGCTTTTCTCCCTATATCCTTACATATGAAAAATAAACTTTTCCTCAAACTCCTAATTTATTGTCACTTTTATGTCTTTCATGTATTCATTTCTTTTCCAATCTTCATATATTACCCCGCTCCATGTAATCTATAGCGTATTCCTGCTTACCTTCTTTTTATTCCTCATATGCAATGTTTCATATCCTGTCTTCATGTATTTTCACTGGTCATTCCCCATTCCTTTAGTTCTCTTCCTTCTGACCTACATCTCTTATAATCCTGGTTTCCTTAAGTGCGTAGTTCAAGGGTCATCTTCAGTAAGAAGTTTTTCCTGGTCTCTTGTACGTGCTAGTGGCTTCCTCTCTAATATCAACCTCCTTCTGCTATGTATTTATCTGACATTCATATCTGTGTCCATGTTGACTCATGCATTAGAATGTAAGTTCCTGAAGAGGAGATACACAGTAGCTCTAGTGCCTAAATGGATGCTTAGGATTCAGTAAATACTTAACAAATTGCATTGCTTGATCGATTGAACCTTAAGATCCTATCCAGTTATAAATTATAAAAATAACGATCTAGAACAAAAAAAATGCATGTGAAATTTCATAGTGCCATGAGCAATAATTTCTATCAACATTAGCTATCAATAATAGCTTCTAAATATCACCATCTCTTCACTAGAGTTACATAGCAATATGGTAACATTGTAAAACTCACCATTACTGGAGCAACACCTCCATGTTAGGATGAAATAGGAATATAAATTGATGATTAAAATTTTTGAGGAGCTCCTGATTTGAAAATTCCCTTTTAAATTCAGACTCACTGGGCACCTATAAGAAGTATTGCCTAGGATAATGAGTAATTATTCAATTTTTCGATAACTAGGAATGTGTCAGAAGTAGGAGTTGAATCTGGGTTTCACTGATCCCAGGATTAACCTACTATGCACTATATCATATTTCCTCTTATCTCTAAAATCATCCGCTCTTAATTGCTATTCTATAATCACAACTTACTCTCTTTTCACCTAATTTATGATAAATCTACGCCATCCTCATGGTGATTTCCTGTACTGATGCTGAATTTGAAAAGAGCATTGATAAGCTAGAGAGTATACGTGGAAGGACAACAGGATGGTTAAGTACCTTGAGTCCATAAATATATGAGGATCAGTTAGAAGGAATTCCGAATGTTTAGCTTAGCAAAGGAAAGACTTGGGGAAGTCATCAAGAATAAAGTTAGTGTGTTGTCATGTACAATATGTTTTTCCGTATGAGTTTATTTAAATGCGGTTAACAATAAGGTATGAAGTGATATCTCTAGAACCTTTCTCTAGGAAGAACATTATACTTCAGGAAGGAGGCAGGAGATTGGAGTCATGAGGTTTATCACTCTTCTTTCCATAGAAAATTATATTTATCTGCTAATGGGCTCAAATTTTATCCGTCTGCTCCCTGGAATATTGCTAGTCTAAGAGAATACATTCTAGATTCAAGTCACTTTACTGATTGCTGTCCCCTACCAGGAAAATCTTGACTCCTTTCTCACCAAATTCCAGTCATTCAAAGAATATCCCACATAGAGAATAACAAACAAACTCATCGTTTGTCTGAGTTGATAGCAAACATAAATCAGAAAAGCAACAGGCATGAGATTATACCAGACAATATGTAGAGTGAATGAGCAATTAAACCTAATGTTCCTTCGTATGCCACCTTCTTCACTAAGTATTTCTATCCTTTCTAAGACCTTTACCAGAAATCATCCTACAGTGATGTGTCTTCTTCCAAAGCCAGAAGTCCGGAATTTCTTCTCTTGAAAGCTCACAGCAGCCCCACTCTTCATCCAAGCATGGAGCATCCTTTAATCAAGGAAGAGAGTTTTATGCAAATATCAGGTTTGAGCTACTAAATGACTTTTTGATCCTAGAGTGCAAAGTCAGGGGGAAATGGGTAGAAGGTACAAATAGATAAAAGTAAGCTTAATGTCAGGAAAAGAAACATAATTAATATTCCAAGCTACACAAAGGTAGAATGGGTTGCCCCCACAAGTAATGGATCTCCTCCACCCTCGACCTTCTAGGTATATGGAATCTTGCTGACGACTTTTCAATTATTTTAAAGTAGACATTCATTTCATGTACAGATTCGACTAGATGCTTCTTGAGTTCCTTTCCAACTCTCAATTCTCTGATTTTGACCTATTCCTAATTTTCTGATTTCTTTTCTTCTCAGACTTCACTTGTCTTCTGCTTTAATGAACTCACATTTCAAGCACACTTGTATAGTATATGTCCTGTACTTATGATTTCAAGTTTGTAATTATTTAGCTCCATCATGAAAAATACAGTGTTCCAGAAATTAAGACCTTCTGATAAGAAAATTTTTCAAAAGTGTGAGGAGAATTGCTATAAGTAACTTTAAGTTGGCTATTGGACACGAAACTCTGAGGCATCTCATCAAGATTTCAAAATCATAAGTCATAATTATAGTTGAAAAAAATTCCATCTATAATATTGACCTTTTCTACTGTGATTATAGTATGCCTAAAGTTGAGAGTATTAATGAATTAACTTTTAAAATAAGAAATTAAGTGAAAGAGCTAATCTAACTTGTCAAATTAACTTATCAGTTCAACTTGCTAGTTTATATATTCAACTAAGACCCAATTTAGTTAAAAGGATCAAATTCTCATAGTTAAACATCCTTGAATATCAGGAGAAAAATTGAAATTGTTACCTTGACTCCTTATTCATCTAATTACCCTAATGAAATATGATAGAAAGCAAAGAACTGTTTCATAATTTGCTTCTTTAAACCTTACACCTAAGGGGGTTAATTCATCTGTGTCTGTGGCAGAAAAAAGAGTGTTTTGAATTAACTTTTTTGCAAATGTGAATATGACCATAGGGTGCATATCAAATGAATGTTAAATTACAAAAATGCATATGCCATCATCATTTCCATTTAGGGGATAGCTTACCATCGTTATTTTAGTTTTCTAGTTACTTTTTTCTCTGAAAGTTCACACATTATTAACGGGCCATTTCATCATTTCCAATGACCTCTTTTTTATCATATCCTTGATCTCACATTTTTATAATTTTGAAGAATTTCATTCAGTATGACATTGTTCCTATTATGTAACAACCAGCAACTCTTCTTGTCTAAATGGTTCTTTTATGATTAATAGCTCCACATGCATGCCTCATGCCACTGTGCTTTCTGTTCAATTTACAGCTGTTCTAGTTTATCTACATAATCTAACATTAAAATTGTTCTTTTTTTAACTTTTTAATAAGTATAAATGTAGATGCTAGTGGGAGGTATTGCTTAGAATTACACCAATTTTCTGTTGCAGTAGCCAGGTTTGAAGAATTTGGGACTCATTAAAGAATCTTTTTTCAATTTATTTACTTTAAGATTGCTTCATTTTAAAGTCTGTCTCACTATTCATTTTCTTGCATTGATCTTATTGAACATCAATGCAATATTCCTAAAATAAATCTCATCATATCACTTGGTGCACAACCTTCAGAGATTGTCTAATTGCCTGTAAGATAGGGCACTTAAGGTCCTTCACAGTCTGGCTTTGACTTACCTTTCCATATTTACCTTCCATTATTTATGTTATTCCAGTTAAATTGGCCTAATTCCTGATCCCAACACTTGACATTCCATGTCTTGCACTCTCTACTTTTGTATTAAAAGTACTTTCTCCCCACCTGTAGTCCTAGATATTTTTAAATTCCTTCAATATTTAATTCAGGTACTATGACTTGCATAAAGTCTTCTCTGATCTCCTCAGTTATTATTTTCCTCCTTTCACGTATATATGTATTTCTCATGATCATCTCTGTTTTCTTCAGAACTCAGATCAAATCTCAATCTACGAGATCATTCCTAGAGGTGTTACTGAATCTTCTATGTAATGAACACACTACTAGAACTTCTCTCATTCTTTCCCAAGATGCCTCTCACCATTGCTGCCCCTACTAATACCACATTCTTTTTCTTTTCTACTTTTCCTTTCCCCACACCTCCATCCATTATTGTCTTTAACGTATAACTGCTTCTCAAAACTTCATCTCCCCAGATCTACAGAATATATACCTCTCATACTGATCCAAGTTAATCCGCTGATCTCTGGAACTCCCACCCTAAAACTGAGGTCAAGTACACGTGACTGCATGAATAAGAATTAGCAAATTTAACATGTCCTATGCACTGCTGGCACTACACATCAGTCATACTTTATTTTAATAACGCATTTAAATATCCAACTGACCCCCATCCTAGGTTATCTTACTCTCTGCATTCTACACATATGCTCTTTGTCCTTTTCTTTGCTCTCTTTTCCACTACTTGATCTGGGAACAGAAATCAGAACAATACTACAATTACTTAATGAAAAGAATGGTCAGTTGACTACTTCATGCGTCAGCTTATAATTTCTGTAACTGCCCAGACTTACTTTTTTGTATTGTACTCACTTCACTGGTCTTTTCTTTCCCTATTAAAATATAAGATCCTTGGCAGAACAGGCTTCAGGGCCCCAACAGCAGCGGTACCAAGACTACTCAACCCAGAAAAGTCCCAAACAGCTTCAAAGGTGAGGGCCCCTTGACCCTGTAGAGGAAAGCCTCCAGGAGCAGGCCTGGACCTCCAACAGCAGACACTGCAGTGTCAGTTGCCACTTTTAGAGTTCTTCCCCGAGAGCCCCTGGAGGAATTGAAGGGTTGATCTGAATCTCAGCCCTGAGTGGCAGTCATGGGAGACTTCTGCCTAAAGCTCTTGGAGGAAATGACCCACTGATCTGAGTCTCAGCCCTGAGCTCCAACCAAAGGTGTGGAGGAGCACTGGCAGTGGAACTGGAGGTGATTGTTGTGAGGGAAATCCAATTGCAGATTCTGGGCAGAAAAGTTTTTGGTTGCTCCCAGGTCAGTGTGCAGGTACGGAGAGGAGTAAACTCCTCTCCCTTGATTGTGCCACCTTGGAAGAACTGAGAACTTACAGGTCCACAAGTATACCCTCTTCTTGACAAAGGACTCAAAAGTCAAGAAATTGGCTGTGGAAATGCTCTGAAAAGGGAGACAAAATAAGACTATAGGAGGTTACTTTGTTGGTGAACAGGCATTTTCTCCCATCCTTTAAAATGAGGAAGAACAAAATATAACACAAGAGAAAGTCAAGACTTCTGCATCCAAAACTTACCAAATAAATATTCAATGGTCTCAGGCAATGGAAGAGCTCAAAAAGGATTTTGAAAATCAAGCAAGAGATGTGGAGGAAAAATTGGGAAGGGAAATGAGAGCTATGCAATAAAATCATGAAAAGCAAGGCAGCAATTTGGTAAAGGCGGCCCAAACAAATGCTGAAGAAAATAATACCTTTAAAAACAGGCTAACTCAATTGACAAAAGAGGTCCAAAAATCCAATAAGGAAAAGAATCATTTAAAAAGCAGAATTAGCCAAATGGAAAAGGAGGATCAAAAGCTTACTGAAGAAAATAATTCTTTAAAAATGAGAAAGGAGCAGAAGGAAGCTAATGACTTTATGAGAAACGAAGAAATTACAAACCAAAACCAAAAGAATGAATAAATAGAAAATAACTTGAAACACTTCATTGGAAAAACAACTCACCTGGAAAATATATCCAAAAGAGATAATTTAAAAATTGTAAGACTAACTGAAAGCCATGATCAAAAAATAGAAAGACCCTAGACATCATCTTTCATGAAAGTATCAAGGAAAACGGCCCTGATATTTTGGAACCAGAAGGGAAAATAAATGTATATTTTTTAAAAGTAATAATGTTAATTTTTTTTTATTTTTTAAATTTAAGTGATAACTTTTTTAGTTTTAGTTTTCAATATTCATTTCCACAAAATTTGGGGTTCCAAATTTTCTCCCCATCTTTCCCCTACCAAAACCCCATGAGGCCTTACATTCTGATTGCCATTTCCCTCAATATGCCCTCTCTTCTATCACACCCCTCCCTTCCCTTATCCCCTTCTTCTGTCTTTTCTTGTAGGGCAAGATAGGTTTCATGACCTGTATTTCTTATTTCCCAGTTATATGCAAAAACCATTCACAACATTCATTCCTAGAACTTTGAATTCCAATTTCTGTCCCTTCCTCCTTCCCGCAAAAGACTTCCATAATAGTCATGTTGCATAAGACTAACTGTATTTCCCTCCATCCTTTCCTGCCCCCCATTTATTCTACTTTTTCTTTTGACCTTGTCTCTCCCCAAAAGTGTTTACTTCTGATTACTCCCTTGTCCCATTTGCCCTCCCTTCTATCATGGCCCTTGCCCCACTTGTCTCCTTTTCCCCTACCCTTCTGTAGTGCAAGATATACTTTCATACCATACTGAGTGAGTATGTCATTCCCTCAAGCCAAACATGAAGAGAGCGAGTTTCCCTTTTTCCCTTCTCATGTCCTCCCTTTCCTCTTTCACTGAAGAAGCCTTTTCTTGCCTCCTTGATGATAATTTGCCCCATTCCATTTCTCCCTTTCTCCTTCTAATATATTCCTCTATCACTCCTTAATTTTATTTAATTTTTTAAGGTATCATCCCATGTTACTCAACTCATCCTGTGTTATCTGTGTACACACACACACACACACACACACACACACGTATGTATGTCTGTGTGTATGTATAATCCCTCAAAATACCCAAATACTGAGAAAAGTCTCAAGAGTTACAAATATTACCCTTACATGTAGTAATGTAAATGGTTCACTTTTAGAAAGTCCTTTATATTTTCTCTTACCTGTTTACCTTTTCATGCTTCTCTTGATTCTTGTGTTTGAAAGTCAAATTTTCTATTCAGTTCTGCTCTTTTCATCAAGAATGCTTGAATGTTTTCTATTGTATAAAATGGCCATTTTTCTTCCTGAAGTATTATATTCAGTTTTTCTGGGTAGATGATTCTTGGTTTTAATCCCAGTTCATTTGACTTCTAGAATATCATAATCCAAACCCTTCCATCCTTTCATGTAGATGCTGCCAGATTCTGTGTTATCCTGATTGCATTTCCACAATACTCAAACTGTTTCTTTCTAGCTGCTTGTAATATCATCTCTTTCAACTGGAAACTGTAGGATTTGGCTACAATATTCCTAGGAATTTCTCTTTTCGGATCTCTTTCAGGAGGTGATCTGTTTATTCTTTCAATATATATTTTTCCCTCTAGTTCTAGAATATCAGGGTAATTGTCCTTGATAATTTCATGAAAGATGCTGTCTGGAGTATTTTTTGTCATAGCTTTCAGTTATTCCTATAATTTTTAGATTGACTCTCTTGGATTTATTTTCCCAGTCAGGTGTTTTTCCAGTGAGACATTTCACAATATCTTCTATGTTTTCATTCTTTTTGCTTTTTTTAAATTTCTTAGTTTCCCATAAAGTTATTAGCTTCCATCTGTTCCATTCTACTTTTTAAAGAACTGTTTTCTTCAGTGAGCTTTTGAACCTCCTTTTCCATTTGGCTAATTCTGCTTTTTACAGTATTCTTCTCCTCATTGACTTTTTGAACCTCTTTTGCCATTTGGGTTTGTCTATTTTTAAAGTTGTTATTTTCCTCAGCATTTTTTGGATCTACCTTAGCAAGCTGTTGAATCGTTTTTCATGATTTTGTTGTATTGCTCTCATTTATCTTCTCAGTTTTTCCTTTAGCTCTCTTGCTTGATTTTCAAAATCCTTTTTGAGCTCTTCTCTGAGACCATTGCATATTTATTTTGGAGGAAGTGGATGCAAAAGCCTTGTCTTCCTCTCATGTTTTGCCTTTTTCTTCCTCATCTGAAAGGATGGGAGAAAATACTTGTTCACCAAGACAGTAACTTTCTATGGTCTTATTTTTTTCTCCATTTTGGGCATTTTGTCTGCCAGTTACTTGACTTCTGAGACCTTTGTTGAGAGGAGGATATATTCTGGAGACCTATATATTCTGTTTTTCCAAGTGGCACAATCAAGGGAGAGGTATTTACTCCTCTCCTTACCTGCACACTGGCCTGGAAGCAACCAAAAACTTTTCTGCCTAGAATCTTCAATTGAATTGCCTTTCCAAAGCCTCGACCAGCTCCACTGCCAGTGCTCCTCCTCAACCCTGGATGGAACTCAGGGCTGAGAATCATATCAGTGGCTGAATTCCCCCAGGGGCTTTAGGCAGAGATCTCCCAGAGCCGCCATTCAGGGCTGAGATTCAGGTCAGACCTTCAATTCCCCCAGGGGTTCTAGGTAGAAAGCTCCAATAAATGCTGCTGCCACTGCAGTGCCTGTTGCTGACTAGGCTCCCCTTTCCTGGGTGCAGGAGCACTCCCACTGACCTTTGAAGCTGTCTGTGGCATTTGTGGGTTGAGGTATCTGGGAAATGCTGCTGGTGGCATCCTGAATCCTGTTCTGGATACTGTTCCTGCTCCTCTGCTCTAGTCTTCACTCTGTGCTAATCTGTGCTTGGTGTGCTGCACTGGTCTGCACTTGGTGCTCTGGTCTGGTCTGTGCTCAGTGCGCTGGTGTGGGCAAAAAAAATATTGAAAGAATTCACAGATCGTCTCCTGAAAAAGATCTGAAGAGGGAAACTCCTTGGAATATTGTAACCAAATTCCAGGGTTTCCAGGTCAAGGAGAAAATATTGCAAGCAACTAGAAAGAAACAGTTTGAGTACTGTGGAAATGCAATCAGGATAATACAGAACCTGGCAGCTTTTATGTTAAGGGATTGAAGGACTTGGAATATGATATTCCAGAAGCCAAAGGAACTAGGATTCAAACCAAGAATTACCTACCCAGCAAAACTGAGGATAACACTTCAGGGAAAAAAT
This sequence comes from Notamacropus eugenii, assembly GCF_028372415.1. NCBI lineage: Eukaryota > Metazoa > Chordata > Mammalia > Diprotodontia > Macropodidae > Notamacropus > Notamacropus eugenii. The sequence goes on along the minus strand of NC_092873.1, from coordinate 364,234,714 downwards.
GGTCATTCAGTTAAATAGAGATCTTTCAAGCATCCTTGATGAAAAGATCATAACTGAGTAGAAAATTTTACTTACAGAGACAGGAATCCAGAGAAGAAAAGGGCACGTTAAATGGCCTCTGCTGTGGCTGCAACTGCAACAGTCGTTGTGGCTGGAGATCAGTGCTGAGCTTGGGAGTCTCTGCGAATGCAACTGCATGATTCAGAGAGCTGCCATTACAGCTACTGTGCTGTGGGGGTGTCGCTAGTGAGGAGCCAATAGGAACCATCCTACCCAGGTCTCTGAATGGACTTCCTGCTGTGTTTTGATGCTGAATTAGGCATTCAGTCTTTAAAATGGCTTCAGCTCCCAGTGCTGTGCTGTGTTTATCTGATTCTTTGAGGCAGATATGTATGGACATTCTAGTAAAACCTGTGATTCTGCCATGTACTCATACGCTCTGTAATTCCTGTTTCTAGTTGATGGTGGAGAAGGCTAATCTGTGCTTTCCTTTCTGTAGGTGGAGGGTATCTTCGTGGGCCATGCAACATGCCCGAGAAAACACTCTCCTTAACTTGGAGCTATGGAATAAAATCCAAAAAATCATCCAGAAAATTGCGAGCATGGGACTGCTGAAGAGAGTGTGGATGATGACGTTGATGTATATAAGCCACATCATCTACTGAGCCAGCCTGGGTAATTGAGGGTTGAATATGAAGAGGAAATTAGTAAAGTGGAGGCTGAACGAAGGGCCTATGAGGAAGAAGAAAGCAAAGCAAGTGAAGAATACATTCAGAAATTATTAACAGAGGAGGAAGAGTAAGACAGGTGAGCAGAAAAGAGGCAATGGGAGATTGAGGAACAATTGAGAAGAGATGAAGAACTGACCAGAGAAATCAGTTTCAGTCTGAACAAACTGAGTGAGAGAAATGTATTTAGCTCTCTTTCAAATGCTAAGTCATCATCGTCAGTCACCAGAAAGTCACACAAGAAAATTAATAATACGTTAAGTGTCGTTGGAACTATTCAGAAGTATTTGTCACCAAAACTCCAGTTTGCGTTGGTCAGTACAGACATCTCACCTTGAATTTGCAGCAGAAGGTAACAAAAATTCTATGTCTGATGGTGTTAGTGGCAATAAGGTAAAGAGCCCTTGAAGAGGGAAACCATATAACAAAACAAACAGCATAATGGAAAAGAAAATGGTCTGTTTCCATCTGCTATACAATTCCATAGTTCTTTCTCTTGATGTGGAAGGTGTTTTGCCTTAAAAGATCATTGGGAATTTTAGAAGTCCATGTATTTAAATGAAGCACTAAGTCTACCAGAAAAATACCTCACACACTGTGGTTGTTGCAGTGTAAAAAGTTCTCCTGGTTATCTCCTTTGACTCAGCATCAATTCATATAACTCCCTCCAGACTTCTTTGAAGTCTTCCTGTTCATCATTTCTCAGAGCAAAATAGTATTCCAATGCATTCATATAACATAACTTGTTCAGTCATTCCCCAGTTGATGGGCATCCCCTTGATTTCTAGTTTTTAGCCACCACAAATAGAGCTGCTATAAGTATTTTTTCTACATGTGGGACTCTTTCTGATTTCTATGATCTCTTTGGGTAGAGTCTCAAGAGCGATATTTCTGGCTTAAAAGGTATGCACATTTTTGTAGTCCCAAATTGCTCTCCAGATATTTGGATCAGCTCACATGTCCACCAACAGTGAATTAGTGTTCTAACTCTCTCACATCTTCTCCAACATTTATCATCTTCTTGCTTTGTCATGTTAGCCAATCTGATAGATGTGATGTGGTACCTCATAGTTGTTTTGGTTTGCATCTCTCCAATCAATAGTGATTTAGAGCATTTTTCATATACTTATAGACTTCTTTAGCTTCTTCTTCTGAAAAATCCCTGTTCATATCATTTCATCATTTATCAGCTAGGGAATGACTTATATTCTTGTACAATCGACTCAGTTCTCTATTTATTTAGAAATGAGGCCTTTATCGCAGATACTACCTGCAAAAATTCTTTCACAGTTTTCTGCTTCCCTCCCAATCTTGGTTGCATTGGGTTTGCTTGTGCAAAAACTTTTTAATGTAATCAAAGTTATCCATTTGGCACATCATAATGTTCTCTACCTCTTGTTGGGTCATAAATTAATCCATTCTACATAAATCTGACAAATACCCTATTCCTTTCCAAGAACATTTGTTTACACTACCAAATCTTTATACCTAGATCATGCATCCATTTGGACTTTATTCTTGTGTATGGTGTCGGGCCTTGTTCTATGCCCAGTTTCCACCACACTGTTATCTAGTTTTCCTAGCAATTTTGTCAAGCAGTGAGTTCTTATCCCAGAAGCTGAAGTCCTTGACTTATCAAAGAGAAGGTTGCTGTACTCATTAACTACCATGTCTTGAGTACCTAACATATTCCACTCGTCTACTCCTCTGTTTCTTAGCCAGTACCAAGTGGTTTTGATGATGGCTTCATGTCCAATCCCGTGTTCTCTTCTTTCTCTTCTTTATTCATTTGGCACTTAAAGTTACAAAACTTCCCCTAAAAACTGCTTTTGCAGTATCCCATAAGATCTGGAAGGTTGTCTCATTATTGTCATTCTCTTGAATGAAGTTGTTGATTATTTCTATAAATTCTTGTTTAGCTGACTCATTCTTTAGGATTAGATTGTTTAGTTTCCAAATTTTCTTTTGGTTTATATTTCCATGGCCTTTGATTACATATAAGTTTTATTGCATTATGTTTTGTGAATGACGTATTGACTATCTCTGTCTATTGATTGAGCCACCTAGTGGCCTCTTTCCTTAGCATCTAGCTCTTTCCTTAACTCTTATTTTCTCTGGGGGCAGAGATGATATGGTGTAGTAGAAAGACACATATACCTTAGCACTTCCCCCACAGCCAACAAAATACCTGTGAAAATGACGCTCAACAAATTCCAGAACAGCACAAACCACAGAACGCAGAGTGAAAGAGATTTCCAGCCAAAGGTAATCCGTAAGGCTGACAGGAAGAGTCTATCCCACAGCACACTGAGTGGAGTGAGGCCCAACCCTGGCCGCACAGCATGGCTAGGGATAGGACCAGAAGAGAGCTTCAGGGAAAAATTCACAGCAGGGAGGGACCCAGGTCGGTCTACTCACAAGCAACAAAGAAAGCTTCAGAGGTCAGTGTGGAAGGGCTTTCCCAGCTGGGTGAGAGGGGAGCAGGGTCCCCCAAGCATTGTCCCCAGGCTATGGCAGAGGCAGTGGCAACAGCAGCAGTGGGCAGCGGGTGGCTACAGTGGCCAAGGAAGCAGCATAGGTCCATAGTCCCAGAGGCTCAGCTTAAAGCCTCTGGGGGAATTGAGCAGGTGATCCTAATCTCGGTTCTCAGCAAGGTACTGGGGGGAGGAGAAGCAATAGGACCTTCCTCTTGACAAAGGATTCAGCAGTCAAGTAACTGGATGGGAAAATTTCCAAAAACGGGGAAAAAAATAAGACCAAGGAAGGTTACGCTCTTGGTGAACACGTATTTCCTTCCATTCTTTCAGATGAGGAAGAACAATGCATACTGTCAGAGGAGGTCAAGGATTCTGCCTCCAATACCTCCAAAATGAATATGAAATGGCCTCAGGCCACAGAAGATCTTGAAACGTGAGTCAGCAGCTTGCTAAAGGAGAACCAAAAAAATGCTGAGGAAAATAACACCTTTAAAATAGGCTAACTCAATTGGAAAAAGAGATTCAAAAAGTCAATGAGGAGAGGAAGGCTTTACAAAGCAGAATTAGCCAAATGGAAAAGGAGGTTCAAAAGTTCACTGAACAAAACAGTTCTTTAAAAATGAGAGTAGAGTTCAGGGAAGCTAATGACTGTACAAAAAACCAAGAAGTTACAAAGCAAAACCAAAGACTGAAAAAATAGAAGATAATGTAAAACATCTCATTGGAAAAACTGACGTGGAAAATAGATCCAGGAGAGACAATTTAAAAATTATGGAACTACCTGAAATCCATGATCAAAAAAAGAGCCTAGACATTATCTTTCATGACATTTTCAAGGAAAACTGCCCTGATATTCGAGAACCAGTGGGAAAAATAAATATTGAAAGAATCCACCTATCACCTCCTGAAAGAGACTTGAAAAGGGAAACTCCTAGGTATATTGGGGCCAAATTTCAGAGTTCCCAGGTGAAGGAGAAAATATTTCAAGCAGCTACTAAGAAAGAATTCGAGTATTGTGGAAATACAACCAGGATTTCACAGGATCTGGCAGCTTCTACATTAAGGGATCTAATGGCTTAAAAGAAAATGTTCCAGAAGTCAAAGGAACTGGGATTCAATCACCTATCCAGCAAAACTGAGTATAATACTTCAAGGGAAAAAAAGGATCATTCAGTGATACAGAGGAATTTCAAGCATTAATGATGAAAAGACCAGAACTGAATAGAAAATTTGACATTCAAACACAAGAATCAAGAGAAGCATGAAAAGGGAAAAAAGAAAGAGAAATCATAAACGACTTTCTAAAGCTGAACTGTCTACATTCCTACATGAAAATATAATATTTGTAATTCTTGAGACTTTTCTCAGTATTTAGGTAGGTGGAGGGATTACATGCACACACACACACATATGTATAGACAGAGAGTACAGGTTGAGTTGAATCAGAAGAGATGATATCCACAAAAAAATAAAATAAAATTAAGGTATGAGAGAGGAATATATTGGGAGGAGAAAGGGAGAAATGTAATGGGACAGACTATCATTCATAAAAGAGATAAGAAAAATCTGTTTCAATGGAGGAGAAAAAGGAGGAGGTGAGAGGGGAAAAGTGAAGCTTACTCTCTTTACATATGGTTTAATGAGGCAACAACGTGCTCACTAAATTTGATAAGCAAATCTGTCTTACACTACAGGAAAGTAGGGACGAAAGGGACAAGTGGGGTGAGAGGGAAGATAGAAGGAGGGTAAATGGGAGAAGGGAGTGACTAGAGGTAAACACTTTTGGGAAAGGACAAGGTCGAATAAGACAATAGAAAAAAAAAGAGGGGACAGAGTAGGATGGAGGGCAATATAGTTAGTCTTACACAATATGACTCTTATGGAAGTCTTTTGCAAAATGACACATCTATAGCCTGTATTTAATTGCTTGCCTTCTCAGTGTGGATGGGTGGGGTGGTAGGGAGGGAAAGAAGTTGGAATTCAAAGTATTAGAGACGGATGTTGAGAACTGTTATTGCACATAACTGGGAAATAAGAAATATGGGTAATGGGGTATAGAAATTTATCTTGCCCTACAAGAAAAGAGAGAAGATGAGGATAAGGGAAGGGTAGGATGTGAGAGAAGGAAGGATACATTGAGAGACAGGGTAATCAGAATGAAAGTTATTTTGAGGTGGGGGAGGGGAGAGATGGGGAGAAAAATTAGAACTCAAAATTTTTTGGAAATGAATGTCAAAATCTAAAAGTAAATAAATGAATAAAACTATTATTAAAAAAAATTAAAAAAAAAAACCTTTTTCACTCCAATATCAACAGTGACTTCCTTCTACCGACATCTCAGGATTCTTTCACATCCCTCAAAATATTTGATTTTTAATAATATTTGATAATTTTGATTGTGACATTCACAACTGACTTCCATGAAAATAAACTCTCCTTTGTCCATCTTCCTGAAGTCTTGTAACTTTTCACATTCTCCTTTGGGAAGATTGCCCCAACATTATCTGGACTGCCTGAGGGCAAACACTGTAATCAGACCCAAAGTTGGAAATTGGAAAAAAGTTCCTAGCCCTCTTTTTTCTATCCTCTGCAAGCTATATTCCTTGCTATGCCTGCTCTTAAATCTAGCCCTGGGATTTGCTCACAATGACTTCTTAAAAAGCATATAGCACAGTTCTTGGTTGATGAAATTCTGCTGTATTTCAATAATTCATCTAGTTGACTCTCTACAGAATGAATAAGCGAGTTTACACTTTGGAATGAAAGCCTTGCTGTAAATATGAGATTGCTATCAACTCCATCCTTGTCTGGGTACTGTGGTATAGTACAAATAGACATGGTTGACCCTGGTAATAAATGACAAGAGTTTAAGGCAATATACCATTTACAATCCCCAACTATAGAAATATGTTTCCTTCCTGGAATTTATACAGCAAACCAATAAAATTACTTTTGCTCTCTTGAGAGGAATTTTCTTTGCCCTGAATAATTTATTTATATGTGTTCTTTATTATGCATTGACAATAGAGTCAAAGGCAATATGAATTAAGATGATTGGCGATCACATTTCAGTAAAACCCTCTCTCTCACAGACCAGAACGTCAAGTGCACACATTGAGTTGCGTTTGCATCAATAGTTGATATGAATCTTCTTTTTTTTTTTATTTTGCACATAATTTGGATTCCTTTAATTAGTAGGATCGTGACTGAAATTAAAACACATTTTAAAAAATGTTTTCCAGTATTCAAATAAAAATAAATATATACATAATTAGTTTTGACTCATACAGAAACAACAGTGATTGGGGGATATTTCATCAAATAATTATGTGAAATGAAGATGGATTGGGCAAGCTGTCAAAGTTTTGGAGTGAAAGGTGGAAAGCTAGAGTATTCTACTGTTACCCTCACGATTTGGAGATAAAGGAAGGAAGTTCTTCAGCAGTTTGAATGATATTTCTCTAATAAACTTGTGCAGACATAAACATGCTTCAGCAATGAGAGTAAACATGGATCAATAATAGTCTTCAACATTAAAGAGTATTCCCTATTTCATAACATTACAGGTGTATTTAAGTTGTGCAAGTGATAACTAAAAAGATACTTGTTGTTGATGAGCATGCAAAAAAATATATTCCTATGTGAGTTTAGTATTGCCACTGTGACTCATTTTCTCTGTATTTTCCTGAATAGCACATTGACAAGTATTCTTTCCCATTAGTTTAACACAAAGTGGTGGAAAATAACAAGAAACCTGAATTCAAAATAAAACAGGAGAAAAAAACGAAATTGACTTTAAAGTAGGACAATCTGTTGCACCAAACAATTTAGATAATGGTCAGTTGGTGAAAGGGTAATATTTTATGGTGTGTTTTGTTTTCAGTTTAAAAATAATGGGTGACTTACTGCCTGGAAGTGTTTATTTAGCCAGACGAGACTCTGGGCTGCCACCAAGGAATCCCCTGGCTTTGAAAACCCATATGTTGGTGCTTCTCTCTCTGGTAACTGTGGTCAGACAGTTGTATCTGTCTGTTGATCTACCAAATATTTGCAAACATGTCTATTGACATTTGATTTTTCTGTGTTTTCTCTGAAGTTCAGGGTGCTGACTTTTTCCCCTGAACTAAATGAATGATACATATGCTTAATTAAAGTGAATGTTGACCATTCAAAAATAATAGTCAATAGTAGTATAAGCTATTTACATTATGGATTTTTTTTGTGTGCGAAATGTATGCAAAAAGCAAAAAATGTTTCCAGGGATACAAAGGGGGAAAGAAATACTTGAAAGTAGTATCTCAGTTAATATAGACATTCATGATTATTGCCCTTTTATAAGTACAGAGGTATCATGTCCAATAGTAATGTGGAAGTGACCTTGGATTTTCAAGGACTAGCCCAGTTTTTTTCTGGGTAACACATTACTGGTAACTCATATAGCCTTGATGATAAAATATATGTTTATTGACAAGGGACACATCGAGCTAAATTTTGAGGCAGCCATTACTGGAGTAGATGCAAGGTGATGATTTTCTCTGCCACAGAAACAGTTTCAGATCCCTCATCAGTCTACAGAAAGATGAAAATTTGCATCAATAGAGAGAACCTTTCCCACCACTCATGAAATTATATATACTTAAAGTAATCATGAATACAGTAACATGGAGACACTGACTACACCATTCCTATAGTTAAGCACATTGTTGATTTAGAAGATAAAAGAATTCACAAAGTTCTACTTGTTTGTAATTTTATTCGTCTTGCAAGGATAAGTTTGAAAAAGAAGGGAACATCTGGGATGTGAAAGGACAAGAAATTTGAATTCCTTTTCTTTAATAGGAGATAGAGAACCATTGAAGACTTTTGGTCAAGGGAGAACTTGGATCAGTTTTGAATAAGGAAAATGAATTTGACAGTGCAGTAAAGGAAAAGAGTTTGAGGAAAGTGGAGGTAGTGAAACAAGTTAGCAAGGTGTTATAATAGTCCAGTTGAATGGACGAATAATCTTCCTCTCTGTGCCAACTCCTGCCTTTATACTAGAGTGTATGTGTTTATGTCCCCTACTAAATTCTAACTCCTTAATTTTTTAACCTATTTAACTACCAATATTTATTACTGCATTCCACCTCAGTCCCACCTGGGTATGGCCATACCCTTAACTTTGTCATCAATCACATATATTCCGCTTCAACAAAATTAAGAACTTTGAAATTCCCTTATTTGATCACAATTTCCTGTCATTCCATTAACACTTGCAGAGTCACATAAAAATTCTCTAAATCACTATTCATTAGAGAAATACAAATTAAACACTAATGCACTATTGGTGGAGTTGTGAACTTATCCAACCATTCTGGAGAGCAATTTAGAACCATGGCTAAAAGGATTATCGAACTGCGTATACCTGTTGACCCAGCAATATGTTTCCCAGGTCTATATCCCAAAGAGATCACAAAAACGGGAAAGGAACTACATGCACAAATATTTTTTGTAGCAGCTCTTTTTGTGGTAGTAGAGAATTTAAATTTGAAGGCATGTTCATCAATTGGGGAATGGTTGAACAAGTTCTTGTATATGAATATAATGGAATACTGTTTTTTATAAGAAATGATGAACAGGAGGATTTCAGAAGTACATGAAAAGGCTTACATGAACTGATGCTGAGTGAAGTGAGCAGAACAAGGGGAGCATTGTACACAGAAAAAATAATATTATAAGATGATCATCTATGATAAACTTATCAAGATAGTGATCCAAGGAAATTCCAAAAGACTTTTGTTTGGAAATGCTGTCCACATCCAGAGAAAGAGGTATGGAGTCTCTGAATGGAGATCAAAGCACACTATATTTACTTTTTTTCTTTCTCATGTTTTCCCCTTTTGTCCTGATTCTTCTTCTGCAATATGAATAATGTGAAAATGTTTAATACGATTTTACCAACTATAACCTATATCAGTTTGCTTGCTGTCCTAGGGAGGGGGAAAGAAAGGAAGTGAAGGAAAAAAATTGAAAGTAAAAGTCTCATGGACTCATGAGGGAAAATGCCATTCACATTCGGAGAAAGAACTGTGGTGATGGAATGTAGAGAGAAACAGACTATTTTGTTTTGTTTTTTCTTTTATCCTTTTTTCTTTCTCATGGTATCTTCCTTTCCTTATAATTCTTCTAAGCAACATGACTTATGTGAAAATATGTTTAATAGGAATGTATGTGTAGAGCCAATATCAGATTGCATGCCATCTTGGGAAGGGAGGGGGAGAAAATTTAAAACTTAAGGAAGTGAATGTTGAAAACTAAAAATAAATAAATTAAAAATGTTTAAAAAAATGGAGGGAATGGAGTGAAGAAAATAGCAGATGAGAGATTTTTTGACTTGATTTTTGTTGGTCAGTCATTTTTCAGTTTTATCTGACTCTTTGTGACCCAATTTGGGATTTTCTCGATAATGATCCAGGAGTGGCTTTCCATTTCCTTCTCCAACTCATTTTACATATAAGGAAATGAGACAAATACAGTTAAGTGATTTGTCCAAGGTCATATAGCTAGCAAGTTTTTGAGGCCAGATTTGAACTCACCAAGAGGAGTCTAGCTGATTAGTCCCAGAACTGAGGCACTTAATTACCTCCTTCCCTGCATTTACTCTTCCAAGAAGGGGAGAGGGAGACTGTCATTTCAATATATTCTTAATAGGAGCATTGCTTCTTGCACCTTTGCTAGTCAATGCTCTTTTCTGTACCTCTGTCTCTGACTCATCAGGTACTGTGGTTTGCCACTACTTCCAAGAAGCTCTACCTGAGGGCACTCAGCTAAACCCATAATGTCAAAATTCAACCTATAGACTCTAGCAGGGGCCATGCTCTGACAGTAAACACCACTGTTCTCCAACATTCAACAAGTCAGAATTTGTGTTCCTTTCCATTTTTTCCCTACATCTGTAATTTGCTTGGGTTTTCCCTCACAGATCAGTACATTCCCTTCAAGTTTAAGGTAAAATAATGCCTGTCTGGGTACTTTGCTCTTAGGTGGAACCTAAGAGCACCATGAGCGTAGAGAGTAGTAAAAAGTCCTGAAGTAGCTTTTTCATCCAAAGTTAGCTCCATTCCATCTCCCCTTATTTCATGTCTCAGTCCTTTTGAAGAAGTCCCAAAACATGAGCTACATTGACAAGGGGAATACATAAGGATGATTATATCAGTACAAAGCATCAATTGAAAGTCAAAGATTGAAGTTCATCAGAGAGATGATTCTTAGAACAAATTCCTGAAAGAGATGGAAGTGAATAGGTCAAAGGAAATAGATCAAGTGTTCTTAACCTGGTGCTTATGAATATTTTTTTAAAATGTATTTTGTTAACTCAATTGTAACTGATTTCCTTCGTAATTCTATGTATTTTCTTTTATGCATTAAAAAAAAAAAAACATGACTCTGAGAAGGGGTCCATAAGTTTTGTATAATGTTAAGGGGGTCTTTGACATACAAACAAAAATGTTGTGCATCCTTGTGATAGTTAGAAACTTATTTCTACTAAGATAGTATGCAAGAAGTAAATGAAAATGCTAAGGTGTTTAATTGTATTTAAGCAGGTATTTAATGGAGGACAAGACCAGTGATGCTGCTTTTCTAAGAAAATGAGAAGACTAAGCTTTTATCATGGAGAGATGTGTAATTGGGACATTGAAAAGAAATCAAGTTTAAGAAAATTTTTGGCAGAGTCTGCGGCAGTACCAGTAGAGAAAAGGTGTTTTTCAACAGAAGTAAATTATCTCAGTTTAATATTTCAGAATTTTTTTTTTCCAGAAATGCTCATTGACTTTAGAGAGGTTCCAAGAACACGGAAAGGGCTGGTTAAACAGGTCTGATACTTAACAATGTGGAAATGGTAGAAAGTCAAGAGGTATAGGGATTATAACCCAGTATCATTAAAATCATTGAAGTGGGTAGTCGTAGGGTCAAGATAGGGTCAAGAGGCCCACTGGGAAAAGGAAAAGTGATTATCCAATAATGGGATTACACTTCCAGGTAAGAAACTCCCATTTCTGAGTGTTGTAATTTGCTGTCTCACAATAAGTTAACCCTCTGTGATAAGGACAACAGTTCCATTTTGGACACCCTCCAACGATGCTTATTTTACTAGAAGAACACAAAAGAGAAGACATTACCTAGTAATTCAATGGTGTATGAGTACATTATTTCTCAATTATATTGAATTTCCATTGTAATTTATCTACTGTAAATCAAGCTATACATTACACATACACATATGTGCATATATATGTTTACATGTAAATTCATACATGCTTTGGATGTGTGTGTACATATATATATATATAAACATATACATATATGTTCATCTAAAACATATTTACAGTACCAAAACTTATATACATATATTTCAGATGTATGAAATATTGCCGGAATATCACAGCTTATTGGAATTCAATAAACATTTCCTAAATACAGCAGTTTGTTAGAAATTATATTATAGACATCAATATTTAATTTTCTAAATGCCATTCATTTGGAAAATTCATAATCATTGTTTTGTTTTGTTTTGTTTTGTTTTTCTATCAATTCTTTTTTTTAAATTAAATTTATTTATTTAACTTTTAACATTCATTTTCACAAAATTTTGGGTTACAAATTTTCTCCCCTTTCATCCCCACCCCCCCCAAACACCAAGCATTTTAATTGCCCCTATGACCAATCTGCTCTCTCTTCTATCATCCCTCTCTGCCCTTGTCTCTGTCTTCTCTTTTATCCTGTAGGGCCAGATAGCTTTCTATACCCCTTTACCTGTATTTCTTATTTCCTAGTGGCAAGAACATTACTCGACAGTTGATCCTAACACTTTGAGTTCCAACTTCTTTACCTCCCTCCCTCTCCACCCCTTCCCTTTGGAAGGCAAGCAATTCAATATAGGCCAAATCTGTGTAGTTTTGCAAATGACTTCCATAATAGTTGTGTTGTATAGGACTAACTATATTTCCCTCCATCCTATCCTGTCCCCCATTACTTCTATTCTCTTTTGATCCTATCCCTCCCCATGAGTGTCGACCTCTAATTGCACTCTCCTCCCCATGAGCCCCCTTCTATCATTCCCCCTACCCTGCTTGTCCCCTTATCCCCCACTTTCCTGTATGGTGAGATAGGTTTTCCTACCAAAATGAGTGTGCATTTTATTCTTTCCTTTAGTGGAATGTGATGAGAGTAGACTTCATGTTTTTCTCTCACCTCCCCTCTTTATCCCTCCACTAATGAGTCTTTTGCTTGCCTCTTTTATGAGAAATAATTTGCCCCATTCCATTTCTCCCTTTCTCCTCCCAATATATTTCTCTCTCTCACTGCTTGATTTCATTTTTTTAAGATATGATCCCATCCTCTTCAATTCACTCTGTGCACTGTCTCTATGTATGTGTGCGTGTGTGCATGTGTGTGTGTGTGTAATCCCACCCAGTACCCAGATACTGAAATGTTTCAAGAGTTACAAATATTGTCTTTCCATGTAGGAATGTAAACAGTTCAGCTTTAGTAAGTCCCTTATGATTTCTCTTTGCTGTTCACCTTTTCATGGTTCTCTTCATTCTTGTGTTTGAAAGTCAAATTTTCCTTTCAGCTCTGGTCTTTTCATCAAGAATACTTGAAAATCCTCTATTTCACTGAAAAACCAATTTTTCCCCTGAAGTATTATACTCAGTTTTGCTGGGTAGGTGATTCTTGGTTTTAGTCCTAGTTCCTTTGACTTCTGGAATATCCTATTCCATGCCCTTCGATCCCTTAATGTAGAGGCTGCTAGAGCTTGTGTTATCCTGATTGTATTTCCACAATACTTGAATTGTTTCTTTCTAGCTGCTTGCAATATTTTCTCCTTGACCTGGGAACTCTGGAATTTGGCCACAATGTTCCTAGAAGTTTCTCTTTTTGGATCTCTTTCAGGTGGTGTTCCGTGGATTCCTTGAATATTTATTTTGCCCTCTGGTTCTAGAATCTCAGGGCAGTTTTCCTTGATAATTTCATGAAAGATGATGTCTAGGCTCTTCTTTTGATCATGGCTTTCAGGTAGTCCCATAATTTTTAAATTGTCTCTCCTGGATCTATTTTCCAGGTCTGTTGTTTTTCCAATGAGATATTTTACATTATCTTCCATTTTTCCATTCTTCTGGCTTTGTTCTGTGATTTCTTGCTTTCTCATAAAGTCCTTAGCCTCCATCTGTGCCATTCTAATTTTGAAAGAACTATTTTCTTCAGTGAGCTTTTGAATCTCCTTTTCCATTTGGCTAATTCTGCTTTTGAAATCATTCTTCTCCTCATTGGCTTTTTGAACCTCTTTTGCCATTTGAGTTAGGCTAGTTTTCAAGGTGTTAATTTCTTCAACGTTTTTTTGGGTCTCCTTTAGCAGGGAGCTGATCTGCTGTTCATGCTTTGACTTCATGTCTCTCATTTCTCTTCCCAGCTTTTCCTCTATCTCTCTAACTTGATTTTCAAAATTCTTTTTGAGCTCTTCCATGGACTGAGCCCATTGGGTGGGCTGGGACACAGAAGCCTTGATTTCTGTGTCTTTTCCTCATGGTAAGCATTGTTCTTCCTCATCAGAAAGGAAGAGAGGAAATGCCTGTTTACCAAGAAAGTAACCTTCTATAGTCTTATTTCTTTTCCCTTTTCTGGGCATTTTCCCAGCCAGTGACTTGACCTCTGAATATTCACCTCACAACCACCTCGCCTCCTGATCCTCCCAGCCAGCGTTTCGGGTCTGAGATTCAAATGCTGCTTCTAGCCTTAGGGCTTTTGGCGGGGGGATGGCTGCTATTCAGTGTGAGATTAAGTTCAGGTGGTCAGGTTGGGGCAGGACCGCCTCTCAGGCTCAGTTCCCTCAAGAGGTTTATGCACAGACCTTCCACAATGGATCCAGGCTCCTGCCCCCTTGGGGAGCCCGGGTCTTCAGCCGCCTCTCAGCTTCTACCTCCGGGGGGGGAGGGCCTGAGTTATGGGGGCACCCCACTTCCCTCTCAACCCGCCAAAGAGACTCTCTTACCGACCCCCGTCACCTGTGGGTGGAGGGACTTGTGTGGCCGCTGGAGATCCCGTCCCTGAAGCCTGCTCGGATCTGTATCTCTCAGTGCCAAGGCCACGGCAGGTCTGGGCTGGGCTCCGCGTCTGCAGCGCGACGGACCTTTTGCGAGAGGTTTGCAGGTCCCTCTGTGGGTGGAGGGACCTGCGTGGCCACTGGAGATCCCGTCCCTGAAGCCTGCTTGGATCTTTTCCTCTCAGTGCCGCGGGCCACGGCAGGGCTGCACTCATCTCCCAGTCCCGGCGCCCAGTCCACAGCGCTAAGGACCCCCCGTGAGAAGTTTGCAGGTCTCTCCAGAACAGAAGCCTGCCTCGCTCCAATGTTCCGTGGCCTCTGGGTGCAGAATTCGCCATGAGTTACTTCCCTGTAGCCGTTCTATGGGTTGTGGGTTCGGAGCTATGTGTATGTGCATCTTTGTACTCCGCCATCTTGGCTCCCCCCCCCAACATCATTGTTTATTTTTGTTTTAGATAGAGAGACAGAAGGATAGATGGATATATATGTATATATGCTGATTCACGGAAGTGATTGTCTATATGTGTTTATATATATACATACATAGACATGTTCACACATCTATGCACATGTACATATACATTTATACATTCATACATATATATGTACACACATACATACATATATGCATATATATGAAATTTGCAAAGAAAAGAAAAAATACATTAGTTCCTAACACAGTGCAGTGTGTGGCATATAATTAACACTTCAATATTTACTTATTGTTGACTGGCAAGTTTGTCAATGGATGTAAACAGCTTTTCCAAGCAGAACTGCAAACAATAAACAGCAAAATAATAATATGTTCTATCATTCTAAGAGAACTGGAAATTAAAGAAAGCCAGAAGATATACTCAACACCTAAAAAGAAGCTTAAAAAGAAAAAGATAGAAAGAGTTAATGCTTTTGGCATTGTGTGGACATAAACATACTAATTTATTAGTGATGCAGCTGTGAATGAGTCCAACCATTTTGAAAAAAAATATTTGGAATTTTATGATTGAATTACACACTTTTTTGGCCAACAATAACCTTCTTGGCATGTATCTGGAGAAAGTTAAAAAAAGAAAAGAAAGTGTATATGAATATTTTGCCACTATATGTTTTCTGTGTGATATGCGTGCAGGTAGATAGATATCAAGGATATTATATATACACATGTAGAATCACTTTTTATGCTTTTGTCAGATAAATATTTTTTTACTTATTCTAGACACTGTGACGTTTGAATTAAATTTGACATCAATTTAATGTAGCACTATTGAGCTACCCAGAAAATTATAACATAGCAATAATTCAGTAAAGTATGTGATAGACTGATTGAATGAAAGTGGAATTCAGTAACAATATATACCTGATTCAAATAATGTAAATGTGAAATAATATTCAAAGGAGTTGAACTTTGATGAATTGTAATTGCCTATTTCTCCTAGAAAGCAGATAAGGAAAAAACTTCTCATGTCTGACTAGAATAGTGGGGTACCACAAGTTAGGAATCATATATATATATATAATCCTCACAAAAACTTGCTTTATCCATCATTTTTTCTTTGTTACAAGGGAAAGCTCAGTAGGTTGGATATATCATGAAATGACTATAACATAAAATAAAAAGTAACAATACAAATTTTTAAAATATGTTTTTTAAAGATACTCATATTAAAATTACCTACATTGAATAACAGGAAAAATAAATTCATGTATCAACAGCAGTCAGCTTGGATTCAGAAGTCTTGTTTGAACCTCTAACTGACTAATTTTACTCAGGTAGTCAGTTTTTTCTTAACTTAGTCACTCCATCTGTAAAAAAGTGTGCCTTAATGCTTACACTATAGACTTGTTGTGAGGCTCAGGTGAGAGGATATATGTAAAGCATATATAAATATGAAATATTGTTATTTTAAATCATGATTCTATTTTCAAATATTTTTTATCTTTAAGTTAAGAAAAAACGACAAAGCTGTGGTGTAATGGGGCTATTGAACTCCATAGTGTATGTCATCTCATTTGTCATCCTTAAATAGAAAGACTTACTGTTAAAAATTGTCAATCAGTTAACAGATAAAGAGGTAAAAATAGACCTTCACTGTCCACCGAAGTATGGCAAAATTTGTCACTTGTCAGTGCCCTCTGGAGAAATCCAAAATCTTTGACAATAGGCTATCAGTAACTTGACTGACCTTCATAGGGCATTATGACAAATTCTTTATCACACTTTGATGGATAGCAGAGAGGTACTGTATTTTGAACTTAGGCATTAAAAGGAGTCAAAAGCACTTGCATTACACCTTTCCTCTGACAGTACTTAAAAAAAATTTGAAGATAATTATTCTTCTCTTCACTGTGTGCCCAACTTCAGGAACTGAGAATTGTTAGTTGCTTCCCTTAGTCTACTATGAGTTATTCCCAGAATTCCGAGAGAACATTAATTTGGTTTTTATTTTTGGTTGTTTTTTCACATTGCATTAAGAGCAAAAAATCAATTGTTATTGAATTCTCTCTTTCTCTTTTTTTCCTTCCCTCCTCTTCTTCTGCCCTTTCATCTTCCCTTCTACCTTCCTTTCCCCTTGCCTACTCTGTTCTCTCTCCCTGCCTCCCTTGTCCCTTTCCTTTCTCTCTCCCTCTAATCCTTTCTCAATTTGCTCATAAGTTTTCTGTAGTTGTGATTGTATGAAAAATTAATGGGAATTCTATAGTTTTTCAAAGTTGTTTTCCTTTACATTGCTGTCATTGTGTAAATCGTTCTCATTGTTCTTTTCACTTCATTATGCATATTGGTACATCTCAAATGTCTTTGAACCTATACTTTTAATACTATTTTTTTTTAAAATGGTCTGTTTCTATCTGCAATCCAAATCCTTTCTCTGGATGTGGAAGGCAATTTGCCTCAACAGCAAACTGGGAATGTTTTAAGCCATTCATTTCAACTAAGTATATCAGAAGAATTCCTCTCACACTAGGGTTGCTGCTGTGTACTAAGTTCTCTTGTTCTGTTCCTTTCGTTCAGCATCGGTTCATATAAGTCTTTCCAGGCATCTCTGAAGTCTTCTTGTTCATCGTTTGTCATAGCACTACAGTATTCTATTACATTCACATAACAAAATTTGTGCAGTCATTATCCAATTGATAGGCATCCCCTTGATTTCCAATTTTTGGTCACCACAAAAAGTGGTGCTATAAAAATTGTTTGGACATGAGGGGTCATTTCCCACTTTTGTTAACTCTTTGGGGTAGAGTCTGAGAAGCAATATTGCTGGGTCAAAGTGTATGCACATTTTTGTAGCCCTTTGGGCATAGTTCCAAATTGCTGTCCAGAATGGTTGTATCATTCTCAAAGCTCCACCAACAATGGACTAGTGTTCCAACTCTCCCACATATTCTCCAATATTTATGATCTTCCTGTTTTCTCATGTTAGCCAATCTGATAAGTATGATCTGGTTCCTCAGAGTTGTCTGGATTGACATCTCTCTAATTAATAGTGATTTAGAGCATGTTTTCATATGATTATAGATAGCTTTAATTTCTTCCTCTGAAAATTCCTTGAACATATCCTTTGACCATTTATCAAGTGGAGAATGACTTGGATTCTTGAACATTTGACTCAGTTCTCTATAGATTTTAGAAATGAAGCATTTATCACAGACAATGGTTGCAAAAGTTCTTTCCCAGTTTTCTGCTTCCCTCCTAATCTTGGTAGCATTGGGTTTGTTTGTGCAAAAACTTTTCAATTTAATGTACCCTAAATTATCCATTTTGTACTTCATAATATTCTCTTCTCTTGTTCTGTCAAAAATTTCTCCATTCTCCATAAATCTGATTAGTGCACTATTCCTTGCTCCCCTAATTTGTTTATAGTATCAATCTTTATACCTAGATCATGTATTCATTTGGACATTATTCTTGTGTATGGTGTCAGGCATTGGTCTGTGTCCAGTTTCCACCACACTGTTATCCAGTTTTCCCAGCAATTTTTGTCAGACAGTGAGCTCTTATCCCAGAAGCTGATGTCCTTGGGCTTATCAAACAGTAGATTGCTATATTCATTAACTACTGTGTCTTGAGTAACTAACAGATTCCTCTGGTCTACCCCTCTGTTTCTTAGCCAGTAATAAGTGGTTTTGATTACTGCTGCATTATAACACAATTTGAGATCTGGTAGGACTAGGCCACCTTTCCTAACATTTCTTTTCATTAGTTCCCTTGCTATTCTGGATCTTTTGTATTCCAGATGAATTTGGATATTAATTTTTCTAGCTCTAGAAAATATTTATCTGGTAGTTTGATTGGTATGCCATTGAATAAGTAAATTAACATAGGTAGACTTGTAATTTTTATTATATTAGCTCTGCTTACTAATGGGCAACTGATGTTTTTCCACTTGCTTAGATCTGACTTTATTTGTAGGCAAAGTGTTTTCTATTTGTATTCATACAGTCTCTGGGTTTGTTTTGGTAAGTAGACTCCCAGATATTTTACAGTGTCTACTGTAGGTTTAAAGGGGATTTCTCTTTCTATCTCTTGCTGTTTGGCTTTGTTAGCAATACATAAAAATGCACATGATTTATGTGGGTTTATTTTGTAACCTGCAACATTGCCAAAATTGTTTATTATTTCAAGTAATTTTTTATTTGATTGTCTGGGATTCTCTAAGTATATCATCACATCATCTGTAAAGAGTAATAATTTAGTTTCTTCTCCTATTATAATTTCTTCAATTTCATTTTCTTTTATTATTGCTACAGCTAGCATTTCTAATACTATATTGAATAACGATTGAGATAATAAACACCCTTTTTTCACTCCTGATCTTATTGAAAATGCGTCTTGCTTGTCCCCATTGCATATAACACTTGCTGACAGTTTTACATAAATACTGCTTATTATTTTATGGAAGGTTCCATTTATTTCTATGCTTTCTGGTGTTTTCAGTAGGAATGAGTGCTGTATTTTGTCAAAAGTTTTTACTACATTCATTGAGAAAATCATGTGGCTTCTGTTAGTTTTGTTGTTGATATGATCAATAATGCTAATTGTTTTCCTAATATTGAACCAACCCTGCATTCTTGTAATAAATCCAATCTGAACATAATATAATATTCTCGTGATAAATTGCTGTATTCTTTTTGCTAAAATCTCATTGAAAATTTTTCCATCTACATTCATTAGAGTAATTGGTCTACCATTTTCTTTGTCTATTTTTGCTCTTCCCATTTTAGGTATCAGAACTATATTTGTATCTTTAAAAAAATTGGTATTACTCCTTCTTAGACAATTTTTCCACATAGTCTATATAGTATTGGAGTTGATTGTTCTTTATATGTTTGATAGAATAAACCTGTCAATCCATCTGGTCCTAGAGATTTTTTCCTAGGGAGTACATTGATGGCTTGTCCAATTTACTTTTCTGAGATAGGGTTATTTTAGTATTCAAATGCCTCTTCTGTCAATCTGGGCAATTTATATTCCTTTTAAAAATAATCATCCATCTCATTTAGATTGTGGAATTTATGGGCATAGAGTTGGGCGAAGCTATTTCTAATTATTGTTTTAATTTCCTCCTCATTGGAGGTGAGTTCACTCTTTTCATTTTTGATCTTGGTAATTTAGTTTTCTTCTTTCTTTTCTTTACTCAAATTGACCAAAGATTAATAAATTTTATTGTTTGTTCATAAAAACAGTTAACTCTTAGTTTTATTTATTATTTCTATAGTTTCCTTAATTTCAATTTTATTAATCTCTCCTCTGATTTTCAGTATTTCTAATTTGGTATATGCTTGGGAATTTTCAGTTTCTTCTTTTTGAGATTTTCCAGCTGCATGTCCAATTCATTGATCTCCTCTTTCTCTATTTTATTCATGTAGGCAGTCAAAGATATAAAACTTCCCTGAAGATCTGCTTTTGAAATATCCCATAAGATTTTGTAGGTTATCCCATTATTGTCATTCTCTTTAATGAAGTTGTTGATTGTTTCTATACTTTGTTGTTTAACTCATTTTTTAGGATTAGATTGTTTAGTCTCTAATTAGTTTTTGATTGATATTTCCATGACCTTCACTACATACAATATTTAAAGCGTTATGATGTGAGAAGAATACATTGACTATCTCTGTCTTTCTGCACTTGATTGTGAGGTTTTTATGGTCTAGTACATGGTCAATTTCTGTATATGTGCAATATACTGCTGAGAAAAATATATATTCCTTTCTATCTCCATTCAGTTTTCTCCAGAGATTGATCATATCTACATTATTTAGAGTTTTATTCACCTCCTTAACTTCTCTCTTGTTTATTTTGAGGTTAGATTTATCAAGTACCGAGAGGGGGAGATTCAGTTCCCCACTAGTATAGTTTTGCTGTCTATTTCTTCCTGTAACTCCCTTAACTTCTCCTCTAAGTATTTGGATGCTATCCCACCTGGAGCATGTAGTTTTAATAATGAAGTTGCTTCATTGTCTGTGGTGACTTCTAGCAGGATACAGTTTCTTTTCTTATCTCTTTTGATTAGGTCTATTTCTGCTTTTGTTTTGTTTGAGATTAGGATTGCTACCCCTGTTTTTTTTTTTTTTTACAGTAGTTGAAGCACAAAATATTTTTCCCCAATCTTTTACCTTTATCCTGTGTGTATTTTCAGGTTTCAAATGTATTTATTGTAAAGTACATATCGTTGGATTATGGGTCTTACTCCATTCTGCTATCCCTCTTAGTTTCGTGAGAGAGTTTATCCCATTCATGGTTATGATTACTATCTATGTCTTTCCCTCCATCCACTTTCCCCTTGTTTATATTTTATTTCTCCCTACACCATTCCCTTCCTCAATAGAGTTTTCACTTTTGACCACTGCCGCCCTCCATCTTCCCTCCTTTAGTTAAACCCCCTCCCATTTAATCCCCTTTTTCCTTATTACATCTTCCCTCCCTTTTTTGCCTCCCCTCCCTTTTCTTTCCCCCTTCCCCTCCTACTGCTTATAGAGCTAGTTGCATTTCTATGCTTACGTGACTTTGTTGTATGCTCCTTGAATCCAATCAGATGACAGTACCTCTCAAACAATTCTCATTTCCCTCCCCTCTTTATCTCTACTCTAATATATTTTTTTACCTCTTCCTGTGATGCAATTCATTTTTTTTCTGCCTCCTCCTTTTCATATCTCCCATGACAATCCTTTTGCAACTTTAGGTCACATTTGTTATCATCACATCATTTAATTTATACCCACTCCTTCTATGTATATCCCTTTTATATTTCATAATAAATATACAGTTCTCAAAATTTACAAGTATCATCTTCGCTTACAGGTATGCAATCAATTTGCCCATATTGAGGAACAAGTTTTTTCCCCTGTTCATGTTTTTATGCCTCTCTTGAGATCTACATTTGAAGATCGAATTTTCTATTGAGTTCTGTCCTTTTCGTCATGAAGGTTTGGAAATCCCTTATTTCATGGAATGTTCATCTCCTTGCCTGAAATATTATGCTCAACTTTGCTGTGTCATTGATCCTTGGTTGTAGTCCCAGCTCTTTTACTTTCCAGAATATCATATTCCAATTCCTTCAATCTGTTAATGTAGAAGCTTCAAGGTCCTGTGTAATCCTAACTGTAGCTCCTCTATATTTGAATTGTTTCTTTCTGGAAGCATGCAGTATTTTTTCCTTCACTTCATAGTTGTGGAATTTTGTTACCATATTCATTGGTGTTTTTAGTTTGGGGTCCCTTTTAGGAGGTGAACTGTGGATTCTTTCAATGATTATTTTGCCTTCCAGATGTACCACTTCTGGGCAATTTTCCTTGATTGTTTCTTGGATGATGTTGTCCAGGCTCCTTTTTTCAACATAGCTTTCTGGTAGTCCAATAATCCTGAGATTTTCTCTCCTGGTTATATCTTAGGCTTCAGCTGTTTTTCCAATTAGATATTTAAATTTTCTTCTATCTTTTCATGCTTTAGATTTTATTTGACTGATTCTTGATGTCTCATAGAGCCATTAGCTTTTACTTGCTCAATTCTATTTTTTATCAAATTGTTTTCTTCAGTTAGGTTTTGCATCTCCTTTATCATCTGTCCAATTGTTCCTTTTAAGGAGTAATTTTCTCCTGTTAGGTTTTCTACTTCCTGTTCCTTTTGTCCAAGTTTCCTTTTAAATTCTTCTGTGATTTCTTTTTTCTTATTTTTAAAGCCATTGGTCAATTTTTCTTCTATTTCTGTAATTTAACTTTTAAAATCCTTCCTGAGCTCTTCCAAGAAGGCTCTTTTTGCTTCCTGAAAAGTTCATATTCCCTTCTGAAGTTTTAGATGGGAGTTCAGTCTCAATACTGACTTCTTTGGTATTTGTGTTTTGGTCCTTGTCCCCATAGAAAACTTCTATGGTCTTTTCTGCTTTGCTTCTTATTCATGATAACCATCCTTTTCTTGACTTTTAAAGTATATCTCTGGGTCTGGAGGGCAGGGACTCTATCCCACAGTTTTGTGGGTAAAAATTGAGGCTTTGTGTTTTGTGGCCTCTGGTTCTTTCAGCTAGAAGCTAAAATGCTGCAGCTTACATGTTGCTGAGCTGGTTGGTGCTGGAAAGCAGAGATCAGGTGAGGTCTTTTGGGGTTTTCCCTGTGGTTACCCTGAAGCTAGCTTGCTAAATGTGAGCCAGGGTTGGGCTAGTCTCAGGAGGTCTCCTCTACTATGCTAGAGCATAACAAAGCTCAGTGTTTGGTGATCCTTTCTGGGCTAATGTCTTCCCCTTTCCCATGGAGTGCTGAGGCAGTTGGCGTTGGTTCCTGGCTTCGCTCTTGAATCCTGGGCTCAGAATCTTCTCCCAGTTTGCTGAGGTGTTGTTGTCTGTGACAGTTCTGATCTTGTGTTTGTCCCCTTCAGTCATAGCAAGACGATGTTCCTCAGTGTTCTTCTTAACCTCACGGATTACGAGACAGTTAAACCCTTCTGCTGCTCCCCGTGTTCCAGAGATTTTCCTGGGGAGATATTCTCTGGGCTCATCAAGGTCGACAAGGGGAGGAAGAAAGCAATTATTGATCACTCTGCCATCTTGGCTCCCAGAACTAGAAATGGCTCTACCTACTATTCCTAATATAATATCTTAGTAAATATAATTTTCTGAGGGCTAATTGAGGCTATTTACTGTTAAACAATGTGAAGTAGACCCATATATTCTTGTGAGAAATCCTTAGGTTGGTACTAGTCTCCCTCTGAGGATCTAATTTACCAATGCTAGTGGTACCTAGAGGTACAGTCCTTTCAGAAGTGCTGCATATTCGTTACTTTCTTGCAATGGAGTTTGAGTTCTGATTTGACTAGGTTTTTGTCCTTCTCTCCATTCCTTATCTACATTATTTTCTTGATATTAATTTCCTTTTCATCCTCTTCTGATGTAAAAAAAAAATGCCTCAATTAAGTAACTCTAGTAGTTTGGTTGGTATGGCACTGAATTTTTAAATTAAAGTCTGAAGGATAGTCATTTTTATTGAATTGGCACAGCCTGACCATAATTAATAAACACATCTATAGGCATTCAGATCTTCCCTTATCTTGAAAAAGAGTGCTTCATAAAGTATTCATTTGTATAAAATGTACCTTGGTAGGAAGACTCTCAGACATTTTATGTAATCTGTATTTATTATGAATGGGATTGCTATTCCCCCTGGATTTTGTTGCTAATATAAAGAAAGATTTATGATTTTTTCTATTTTTATATATATATTCAACTACTCTACCCTAGCTAAGAAATTTAATATAATTTAAGAAAAGTTAGGAGAAATTTTTGCCAGTTACTGAATAGGAGTACTTGCAGTGTTCCATTCCTATTATTCTGCCATGCTCTCTGGGGCAGCTAGGTGGTGCAGTGGATAGAACACCAGTACAGGAGTCAGGAGGATCTGAGTTCAAATCTCACCTCAGACACTTGACACTCACTGGCTGTGTGAACTTGGGCAAGTCACTTAACCCCGATTGCCTCATCCTGGGTCATCTCCTATCATCCTGATGAATATCCAGTCACTGGATTCAGGTGGCTCTGGAGGAGAAGTGAGGCTAGTGACCTGCGCAGCCCTACAAACAAAGTCAAGTGTAAGTCATGTCATTATTTCTCTGATGGCATAGTCTTCTTCGGCAACAAAGGATGAGCACACATGTCATGATTTCTTCATAAATCCCAGACCTTCATCTCCAGTTATTACATTTTGTTTTTAATTTCCTTTCTTTGGTGTTCCTTGAAGTTTTAGTAGCCAGTATTCATTCTGCAATGGCTCAGTTGCTGATATTCTAAAATCTTCCTCTCAGGATCCTTTTACCTCCCCATCCTAGTCTATAAATATGAAGCTCTCCATAGCTTCTGACTCTAATGTACTGTTTATGATGAAGTTCAATGAATATGGACTAAGATTTTCTTCTCCTCTGATAAAATCCACCTCCTGGGGCACGCAGAATTATGTTGATACATTTTTTTTTCCTTTTTTCTTTTTGGAGGAACCCGAACAAGATGGATCTGTCTCCTTTATTTCTCTTTTGTATTCTTCACTATTTAATTGATTCACCTTTTTAGGATATGTGTGTATGTGCATATGTATATGTATGTATACATATATATGTATATGTGTGTGTAAACCAGAATTCATTTGTGTAACACTTTCCTCAGTGATAGAAAGAATGATTATCAATGTTTTATGACCACCTGAGCACGGAGCTGAGAAGATAATTTCCTTTTTTCTGCCTTTGTGTTTCAGAAAAGTAAACATAGAATTCTAGATTCTCTTTGGAGAGAGGCCCTGGACAGAGAGAGAGAGAGAGAGAGAGAGAGAGAGAGAGAGAGAGAGAGAGAGAGAGAGAGAGAGAGAGAGAGAGTTGAAACTAACCAATAAAGTAATAGATGCCTTTGGCATATCCCAACTTTCTATGTTGCCTCACTAAGGACTTCAAAGAGTTTCACTTCAGGTAAAATGTCTTTCAGTTGAGCTGGGATATTTTGTTCCTAGTGGGGGAGCTCATTCACTTTTCATTGTCTGCTATATCTAATTTGTATAATTTCTGAGTTTTTGGCTATTGGATTGATTAAAAGGAATTATTCCAAGGAATGTGGTAGAAAGGGGTCAAGCTTCCAGATATAGCTTAGGTTAACAGATGACTATCAGAAAAAAAAAAAGACTGGAATCTAAAAATCATTTCCCCTCTACTAGCTGCACTTATAAGATAGAAGAGTACGTACAGGTAGATAAAATCTGCTACAGTATTCCCTCTCTGAGAGGAGCAGAAAGGTAAGCCTAATGACGTCTTCTCCTGATCATCTTTAGAAAGGAATCAAAGTCTCCTTTGAAGGGAAATAGGTGGGATTCTGGAGATATTTCCTTGTGCATCAAGGTGAGACACATTTAGATAGCACCTTGTGTATGTGTTTGCATGTGTGTATGTAAGGGGTGTAGGATGTGTTCAGGGAGGACCAGTACCTTTAGTGTGATGGCTGCCGAGCCCTTTTCGGAGCTCTTTCCACCTTTGGTGTCCACCTGTTAAGTCTAACTCTCACCTGTGGCTCCAAGAAGCTTCAGTATGCACATCAGCCACACCTCAGTAAACCGTTTCAGCAGATGGACCAAACCAGGTTCAGGGTAACCAAGGATTATCAAACCTGTTGGTAAGTTATGGGGGTGTCTACTCTAGGCATGTGAAGACGTCATCTGGTGGAATGTGTGGATGAGAACAATTTGTTCCAACGGCCATGAAGGCAGATGAAGCAGGCGATGGGGAGCGCTTAGAACCTGGTTAGACAACCAAGATGCCAAGGTCATCCACTGTATCTTGAGCCATTACCAACTGCCATGACTCTGTCCTGCCACTGGTCTATGAAGGTTCAGGAGGAGAAAGTGAGGTTGACAACTTCAAGCAACTCTGCCTCATTTAAATCCAGTTTACACACAGATCAAAAGACATCACCCATACCATTTCATTATTATTCTTCAAAGTCCTGTGGAGACAGGCAAGTGATGAAGCAGCAGAAGAGGATGCACTTGGAGCTGTAGTCACAACCCTGCACACAGGGGACACAGGTCGCAGGGTCGTTTCTCACTGAAAGAAGCAGTGGGATTTGGCAGCACCTTGGGTGTTTGAGCAGTCTTTTAAAGATCGCACTGCTCATCTCCCGGTGTGCGAAAAGGGGCTAGAAAAGGTGCCCTAAACATTGCCTACTTACCCAAGTCAGGCCTCATTACTACGGCAGGCAGGAAATACCACTCTGTGGTCGAAACACACACACAAAAATGTATGAAAACAACTGGATACCATGCACCATTGACACATGGAACATGTGCACACCAATAGACAACACAAAATACAGTATACCTGAAAGAAGAACTGCTCTTATTGCAAGAGAACTCAACAGGTATCACATCTAAATAGCAACCCTCAGTGAAACAAAGTTGGCAAATGAAGGTCACCTTACTGAAGTTGGAGCTGGACACACTTTTTCCTGGACTGGGCACAATAAAGGGCAGTGCCGTGAAGCTGGCATGGGTTTTGCAATCAAAACTAATCTAATCAGCAAGCTGGTATATGTGCCAAAAGGAGTGACTGACAGGCTCATGGCAATGCGATTGCCACTCACAGGAAAGTGCCCTGCCACCATCATCAGTGCTTACGCTCCCACCATGACAAACCCTGATGAAGTCAAAGACAAATTTTATGAAGACCTAGAGGCCCTTCTCGTCAATGTGTCAAAAGAGGATAAGTTTATAATTCTGGGTGACTTTAATGATAGAGTAGCTCAGACTACCAGACTTGACAGGGAGTCCTAGGGAGGAATGGAGTTGGAAACAGCAACAACAATGGGCATTTGCTGCTGAAGACTTGTTCATCGCATGACCTTCTCATCATCAACACCATCTTCCATTTACCTAAAAGCAATGAACCTGCATGAATGCACCCTCGCAGCAAACACTGGCATCTAATAGATTATGTGATTGTAAGTAGAAGAGACAGACAACATGTGAGTGACAAAGGCAATGAGTGGTGTAGAGTGCTGAACTAATCATACACTTATCCTTTCCAAGCTAAATTTTCACATTCATCAAAAGCACTGTCCCCAAGACAAAATAGCTACCGGAAGAATTAATGTCAACAAATTAAAGCTCTTCTCTGAGCGTGAACAGTTTGCTGCTGACTTGGAGGGAAAGTTAAGCCAACATACAGCTAGCAACAGCAGAGCAGAAAAGGAGTGAGCAACTCTCAGAGATTTAGTGTACAGCACTGCATTTGCTCATCTGGGTCAGAACACTGACAAACACCAAGATTGGTTTGATGAAAATGATGGGGAAATTCAGAAGCTGCTAAATGAAAAATGTGAACTCCACAGGATTTACCAGCAGGATAGCTCATCACCTTTAAGAAGGAAGCATTTAATTCCATTAAAAGCAAAGTACAAACAAAGCTGAGAGAGTTGCAGGATTCCTGGCTCAGTAAGAAGGTAGATGAAATTCAGTTTTATGCTGAGTGCGGAGCCAAGATGGCAGAGTGAGAGTAATGACTCACCTGAGTTCTTAGACAAACTCTTTCTGATAGTAACAATTGGAAGCACTTTTATGATTCCCTGAAAGCTATTTATGAGCCAAAAATTTATGGTGCATCAAAACTGCTCATTGCTGATGGAGCCACATTGATTAGTGATGAGGACATGATCCTAGAGAGATGGGCTAAACACTTCCATAGTGTTTTCAACAGACCATCATCTATCAATGCTGAGACCCCTGGCCATTTACCTCAGGTTGAAGTCAATCCCTCCTTAGCTG
Organism: Notamacropus eugenii; assembly: GCF_028372415.1. Classification (NCBI taxonomy): domain Eukaryota; kingdom Metazoa; phylum Chordata; class Mammalia; order Diprotodontia; family Macropodidae; genus Notamacropus; species Notamacropus eugenii. Next base: position 364,206,659 of record NC_092873.1, on the reverse strand, counting down.
AACTTCGAACTGAAGAAGAGGTTTTGAGGGCCATTAGGTTCCTTTTCTGTGGCAAAGCACCTGGTGCTTATTCTATTCCAGTTGAGATTTACAAGGCAGGAGGACCATTGCTCATTCAAAAGCTGACTGAGATTTTCCAGGTTATATGGCAAGAGGAAGTTATCCCCAGGGAGTTCAATGATGTCTCCATTGTCCATCTCTATAAGGGTAAAGGGAATAGATTGTCCTGTGACAGTACCAGGGGGATCTCTCTCTTAGTCAATGCTGGCAAAATTCTTGCTAGAGTCCTCCTCAATAGGCTGATCCTTCACGTGGAAGATGAGTATATACCTGAGAGTCAGTGTGGCTTCAGAAAGGGCTGAGGAACAGTTGATATGGTGTTTGCTGCCCGATAACTCCAGGAGAAATTCCAGGAGCAGAGCACAGGTCTGTACACAAAGTCTGTGGATCTGACCAAGGCCTTTAACTGTTAGTCATGAGGGCTTATGGAAAATTATATCAAAATTTGGTTGCCCAAAGAAGTTCATCAATATCGTACATCAACTTCCTGATGGCATGTTTGCCCGGGTTCTAGATAATGGACAAAGCTCTCGTGCCTTTCTAGTCAAGAATGGAGTGAAACAGGGTTGTGTGCTTGCTCCCATGATTTTTAGCATGATGTTTTCAGCCATGTTGACAAGTGCTTTCAATTAGAATGAACACGGCATCAAGTTCAGCTACTGTACTGAGGGTAAGTTCTTCAATTTGAAAAGGTTACAAGCCAAGACCAAAGTGGATGGAGTGTTGGTGCATGATTTTCTGTTTGAAGATGATTATGCACTCAGTGCAGCCTCTGAAGCTGAGATGGAACAAAGTATGTATCAGCTCTCTGCTGCCTGTGCTAATTTTGGCCTAATAATTAACACCAAGAAAACACAGGTGCTCTATCAGTCACCACCACATGATCCATATGTGGAACCATCAGTTACAACAAAAGTTTTGAATCCTGTGGATAAGTTCATTTACTTTGCGAGTGTACTTTCCAGGGATGTACACATTGACAATGAGGTTGATGCACGCATTGCCAGAACTAGCTCAGTGTTTGGGAGGCTCCAAAGCAAAGTTTGAGAGAGAAGAGGTATTAAACTGACTACTAAACTGAAGGTCTCCAGAGCCGTTGTGCTGACCTCATTGTTATATGCTTGTGAAACATGGACAGCCTACCAGCGCCATGGCAGGAAACAGAATCACTTGCATTTGAATTGTCTTAGGAAGGTGCTGAGGATCACCTGGAATGATAAGGTACCAGACGCTGAAGTCCTTGCTCAAACTGAACTGCCAAGTATTCAAACTACGCTTCAGAGAACACAACTCCGATGGATTGGCCAGGTTGTTCGAATGCAAAGTGTATGCTGGCCAAAAGGACTATTTTATGGAGAACTTGTATGGGGCAGGCGATCACACAGTGACCAGAAGAAACAATACAAGGATACTCTCAAGGTTTCTCTCGAGAACTCTGGATTTGACTGTGGAACATGGGAGACACTGGCACAGGACCGCTCAGCATGGCGTGCCCACATAAGAAAAGGTGCTGGGCTCTTTGAGCAAAGCAGAATTGAGACAGCACCAAGTAAACGCAGCATATGCAAATTTGGGATATCCGCTCCAAATATTCAAACGAACTATCTGTGCTCAACTTGTGGTAGAGTATTCCGAGCTCATATTGGTTTGCTCAGTCACAGTCAGCCACACTGAAATTTCACTTTACAATGGTGATGTCATTTTGGTCCTCTTCAAAGACAAAGGAAAACAATCATGTATGCATACATATATATGTATGTCTATATGTGTGTATAACGTGCTTCATACATGAACCTTATGTAAGTATAGAAAAACATATAAAATAAGTATGTGATTTTAAGATAATTGGGAGGGATAAAAAGGACCAAATGTACTAAAAACTTGCCTCAAAGTTCATGTCTTTAAGCAAGCCTTAAAATATAAAGTAAGGGGCATTTTCTCACCCTATTATTTATTGTCAGTAAAAAAGGAAAGCTATATACTTTAACGTTAATATTTTGAATTCAGCACTTTTATTTGATCTGAGTTTTGTTGCTGTATAATTTGGATTGCACTTATGTTATTGTTGTCAGTATGTGAATTTTTTTTCTGAAAGCATTTTTTCATCAGTCTAAAGAGAAATGGGAAAAGTGTAAATAAATTTCTCTTCATATGTCTCTATCTCAGTGAATATATGTATATTTACATCAATCTATATAGTTTTGGAATTAATTTTTAATGTTGCTGTTACAGTGTACACCATTTACCTAGTTCTGCTAGCTTCACTTTTCATCAGTTCATGTAAGACCTTCTAGGCTTTACTGAGAACATCCTGTTGGTAATTTCTTATAGGACAATAGTATTGAAAGGAATGGCTTCAGGACAGCTAGAAAAGCTATAAGAACTGATATCAAGTGAAAGGAGTACAACCAGAAAAATTAATATCATAATATAAACATAGTAAAGAAAAAAACATTTGGAAGGTTTAAAAGTTTGCATTAATGTAATTACAAGCTACAATTCATGTATCGACAATGAATTATTCTACCCATTTTTTTGACAGAGTTGCAATAATCTCAAGTTGTGGAAAGTGACAAATATGCTTTGGAAACAGAAATATTAATGTAATATAATTTCCATGACATTTGATTACTTGTTTTTATTAAACTATCTACGTTTCTCTCTATGTATGATATCTATATATGATTTTCTCTTTGTTTTCTTTTTTCAGTTGAAAGGGGGTGAGAGGTTGGAGGGGGGAAGAAACTTGGGGATAAGATTGTTCAAAAGAGAAGAAAAGAAAGAAATAAATTATTGAAGTAGATTTTTTTTAATCTACAGAAGAGAAAGA